>NW_027288817.1:0-315000 GCF_037038585.1 Patagioenas fasciata | reverse complement strand
CTATGCCAAGGATGCACGGAGCATCTGGGCCAGTCCCAAGGGGATGCTTTTGGATATTGGGGTGCAGGGCTTTGGTGTGAAGGTTCGGGAGACAGACTTTTGGGTGCAGGGATTTGGGCACCAAGAGTTCTGGGTGCAGCATTTGGGTCTGCAGGGTTCAGGTGTTCAAGACCTGGGGGTGCAGGACTTGTGGGCTGGAGGATTTGAGGGTGCAGGGATTTGGGGTGAGGGATTTCAGGGTGCCAGTTATGGGGGGGAAGGATCTGGGGTACAGGTTTTGGGGGTGCAGGGTTAAGGGGTTTAGGATTTTGGGGTGCACAGTTTAGGGTGCACGTTCTGGGCATGTATGATTTGAGAGTGCAGGGCTTTGGGGTACAGGATTTGGGGTGCAGGGTTTTGGGGTCAGGATCTGGGGGTGCAGGGTGTTGGGGAGAAGGATTTGGGGGTGCAGCATTTTGAAGTGCAGGGTTTGGAGGAGGGAGGTTTTGGGGGTGAAGGATTTGGTGGTGCTGGTTTTGGGGATGCAGTGTTAAGGGCGTGGAGGATTAGTGGTGCAGGATTTGTGGGGTTCAGGATTTGGGGCTGCAGGGTATGGGAGGGAAGGATCTGGGGCTTCAGGATTTGGGGGTGCACTGTTGGGGGTGCAGGGTTTAGAAGTCAGGTCTAAGAGTGCAGAGTTTGGGGTGCAGGGATTTGGGGGGAAATTTAAGGTTGCAGAGTGTGGGGTGCACAGGACTGGGGCACAGGATTTGGGGGTGCGGGGTTTCAGGGTTCAGGATTTGGAGGTGTGGAGTTTTGGGGTGCAGGGGATGGGGTGAAGGATTTGAGGCTGCAGGGCGGTGGGGGAAGGATTTGGGGGTGAGAGATTTGGGGTGCAGGATTTGGGGGTGCAGAGTTTTGGGAGGCAAGGATCTGGGGCTGCCGGATTTGGGGGTTCAGTGTTTAGGGCAGCACAATCTTGGGGTGCAGGGGTCTGCACTGAAGGGTTTGGTAGAGCAGGATTTGGGGGTGCAGGACTTTCGGGTGAGGTTTGGGGGTGCAGGGTTCATGTGTTCAGGAACTGGGGGTGCAGGATTTGAGGGTGCAGGGCTCTGGGTGCAGAGTTTGGGAGTTCAGGGTTTGGGGTGCAGGGTTTTTGGCAGGAGGATCTGAGGGTGCAGGATCTGGGGGGCAGGATTTGGGGTTCAGCATTTTCAGTGCAGGTTTTGGGGGGACTTGATTTTAGGGTGCTCGCTTTGGGCTGCAGGATCTGGGTGCAGGATTTAGGGTTCGGGGTTCAGGGATGCAGTGAAGTGCGGGATCTGGGGTGCTCGATTTTGGGGTGCAGAGTCTTGCAGGAAGGATCTGGGGGTGCAGGGTTTAGGGTGCAGAATTTGGGGGTGTAGGGTTTTAGGGAGAAAGGCTTGGGGGTGCAGGTCTAGGGGGGTAAAATTTGGGGGCAAAGGGTTTGAAGGAGCAGGATTTGGGGTGCAGGATTTGGGGGTGCAGGGTTTGGGCGTGCAGTGCTAAGGTGGTGGAGGGTGCAGGGTTTGTAGTGAAGGTTTTGGGGTGCAGGATCTGGGGGTGCAGGATTTGGGCATGAATAGTTTCGGGGTGCAGGATTTGAGGATGCAAAATCTGATGGTGCAAGGTTTGGGTGTTCAAGATGTAGGCGAGCAGGATCTTGGGTTTTGGGGCACAGGGCTGGGTGAGGCCAGATTTGGGGTGCAGGTCTGGGTGAGGGATCTGGGGGTGCAGGGTTTGGTAGTGCAGGAATTGAGGGTGCAGAGTTTGGGCGACAGGGCTTGGGGGAGCAGGAGTTTGGGGTTCAGAACCTGTGGGTGCAGAGTTTGGGGTGCAGAACCCGTGGGTACCGGGTTTGGGGAGGCAGAATTGGGGGTGCAGGGTTTTGGAGTTCAGGACATGGGGTTGAGGATTTGGGGGTGCAAGGTTTGGAAGTGCATTGATTAGGGGGAAGGATTTAGGGTGGTGGGATTTGGGGGCACGGGGTTTGGGGGTCAGCATTTGGGGGTGCAAAGCTTAGGGGGCAGCGTTTTGAGTGCAAGTTGGGGGAGGACTTGATTTTAGGGTGCAGGGTTTGGGGTGCGAGTTTGGGGATGGCAGCATTTCGGGTATACAGTTTGGGGGTGCAGGGTTTTGGGGAGCAGTATCTGGGGGTACAGGATTATGGGATGTGCAGGGTTTGGGGGCGCAGGGTTCAGGGTTGCAGGGTTTGGTATCACAGGTTTGAGGGGTTCATGGCTTGGGAGGAAGGATTTGGGGGTGCAGAATTTAGGGGTGCACGTTTTAAGGGTGCAGAGCTTAGGGGGAAGAATCGGAGATGTAGGGGTTTTGGGGACATTATCTGGGGGTCAGGATTTGGGGTGCAGGGTTTTGAGGTGCAGGGTTCAGGTGTTCAGGGTTTGAGGAAAGGATCTGGAGGTGCAGGGCTTTGGAATGGAGGATTTTGGGGTGCAGGGTTAGTTGGGATTTGGGGTTGCAGGGATTTGGGGTGCAGGGTTTGGTGGTGCATTGGTTTTGTGGGTGGAGGACTGGGGGACACAGGGTTTCAGGGTGCAGGATGTGGGGGTGCAGGATTTGGGAGTGCAGAGTTGGGGGGCAGAATTTTTGGTGCAGGGCTTTGGGGTACAGGACTTGGGGGTGCAGGGGTTTGGGTGGGGAATTTGGGGTGCAGGGTGTTGAGGAAGGATCTGGGGGTGCATTGTTTGGGGGGCTGGATGAGGAGGTGCACGATTTAGGGCTGCAGAGCCTGGGGGGCAGGGGTTTGTTGGCAGAATGTGGGGCTGCGGGGTTCTGGGGTGCAGAGTTTGGGAGATCAGGGGTTTGGGGTGCAGGGGTTTGGGGGGAAATTTAACGTTGCGCAGTGTGGGTTGCATTGGTTTTGGGGTGAAGGATTTGGGGGTGCGGGGTTTGGGGGTCAGGATCTGGGGGTGAAAGGCAGTGGGGAAGGATCTGGGGGTGAGATATTTGGGGTGCAGGGTTTGGGATGCCAAGTTTGGGGTGAAGGGTTTGGGGGCAAGGATCTGGGGTGCAGGATTAGGGCAATCAGGGCTGGGGGGATAAGTTTGTGTGGGGCAGAATTTCGGGGTGCAGGGTCTGGGTGGGCAGGATTTCGGGGAGATCCGGGCTTGGGAGTGCAGGATTTTGGAGTACAGGGTTTGGGGTTGCAGGCTTGGGGAGGCAGAATTTGGGGGTGCAGGTTTGGAAGGGTCAGGACCTCGGGGGGCACAGTTTGGACAGCACAATGTGGGGTGCAGGATTTGGGAGAGAAGGATCTGGGGGGGCAGGGTTTGCGCTGAAGGGTTTGGTAGGGCAGGGGTTGGGGGAGCAGGATTTGCGGGTTCAGAACCTGAGGGTGCAGGGTATTGGGGAGCAGGATCTAGAAGGGCAGGGTTTGGGGGTGCAGGATTTTGGGGAGCAGAGTTTGGGGGTTCATGACGTGGGGATGGAGGAATTCGGGGTGCAGGGTTTGTGGGTGCAGGGTTCACATGTTTAGGACCTGGGGGTGCAGAATTTAGGTGTGCAGGGGTCTGGGGTGCTGGGTTTTGGGGTGCAGGATCAGGGGGTGCAAGGTTTGGAAGTGCAGGGTTTTGGGGCGCAGGGTTTGGGAAATCAAGGTTTGGGGTTCCAGGATTTGGGGGTGCAGTGTTAGGGGGTGAATGCTTTCGAGGGGCAGGGTTTGGGGGTGTATGATCTGGGGGTGAAGGGTTTCAGGGTGCAGGGTCAGGGGGAAGGATTTGGGGGGCAGGGTTAGGTGGGATGTGGGGCTGCAGGGTTTAAGTGTGCAGGATTTTGGGATGTAGGGGTTTGTAGTGCAAGGTTCGGTAGGGCAGGATTTGGGGGTGCAGGGCTTTGGGGTGAGGGATTTCAGGGTGCCGGGTTTGGGAGGGAAGGATCTGGGGGTACAGGTTTTGGGGCTTCGGGCTTTTAGGGTGCAACTTGTGGAGTACGGGGTTTCAGGGTGCAAGGTTCAGTGGTGCAGGGGTTTGGGGGTGAAGGGTTTGGGGAGACAGAATTGGGGGTGCAGGGTTTGGGATTGCAGGGTGTTGGGGGAAGGATCTGGGGGTACAAGGTTTGGGGTAGCAGGGTTTTGGGGAGCAGGGTTTCGGGGTCAGGCTTTAGGGGGACAGGGTTTGGGGGGCAGGGCCGGGAGGGATGATTTGGGGGTGCAGGGTTTAGGGCAGCAGGATCTTGGGGTGAAGGGGTTTGGGGTGAAGGGTTGGGTAGGACAGGATTTGGGGTGCAGGTTTTTAGGGTGCAACTTGTGGGGGCAGGATTTGGGGTACAGGGGTTTGGGAGTGCAGGTCTTGGGAAGGCAGAATTGGGGTGTAGATTTTGGGTGTTCAGGACCTTGGGGTGCAGGGTTAAGGGGTGCAGGGTTCTGGGGTGCAGTGTTCTGGGGGTGCAGGGTTAAGGGGTGCAGGACTTGGGGTTGCAGGAGGCAGGATCTGGGGCGCAGCTTTTGAAGTTGCAGGTTTTGGGGGTGCAAGATCTGGAGAGTCAGGATTTGGGGTGCACTGTTTGGGGGAGCATGGTTTAGGGTGCACAAGTTTTGGGAGTGCGTGATTTGAGAGTGCAGGGCTTTGGGGTGCAGGATCTGGGGGTGCAGGGTGTTGGGGAGAAGGATTTGGGGGTGCAGCATTTTGAAGTGCAGGGTTTGGAGGAGGGAGGTTTTGGGGGTGCAAGATTTGGTGGTTCAGGTTTTGGGGGTGCAGTGTTAAGGGGGTGGAGGATTAGGGGTGCAGGGTTTGGGGGTTCAGGATTTGGGGCTGCAGGGTATGGGAGGGAAGGATCTGGGGCTTCAGGATTTGGGGTTGCACTGTTTGGGGTGCAGGGTTTAGAAGTCAGGTCTCAGAGTGCAGGGTTTGGGGTGCAGGGGCTTGGGGGGAAATTTAAGGTTGCAGAGTGTGGGGTGCACAGGACTGGGGCACAGGATTTGGGGGTGCGGGGGTTCAGGGTTCAGGATTTGGAGGTGTGGAGTTTTGGGGTGCAGGGTATGGGGGTGTAGGGCTGGGGCTGCAGGCTTTGGGGGGAAGAATATTGGGGTGCATGGTTTAGGGGCACAGGGGCTTGGGGGGAACGATTTGGGGCTGCAGGGTTTGAAGTGCAGGGTTTAAGGGGGCAGGGTTTGAAGTGCAAGGTTCGGTGGTTCGGGATTCTGGGGTGCTGGGATTTGAGGTGAAGGATCTGGGGGTGCAGGATTTAGAGGTGCAGGATCTGAGGATGCAGGATCTGGGGAGCAGGACCTTGGGGAGCAGCACCTTGGGGTGAGGGTTCGGGGTGCAGGGTTTGAGGGTGCAGGGTTTCGGGGTGCAGGGTTCGGGGTGCAGGGTTTGAGGGTGCAGGGTTTCGGGGTGCAGGGTTCCCGTGTTCAGGGAGTGTGGCTGCCAGGTTCGGGGGCACAATTTGCAGGTGCAGGGTTTGAAGGTTCAGGACTTGAGGCTGCAGGATGTGGGGGTTCAAGGTTTGGGGTGCAGGGTTTGGGGGTGGATGATTAGGGGGTGCAGACTTTGGAATTCAGGATCTTGGGGTGCAGGGGTCTGCACTGAAGGGTTTGGTAGAGTAGGATATGGGGGTGCAGGACTTTAGGGTGGGGTTTGGGGGTGCAGGGTTCATGTGTTCAGGAACTGGGGGTGCAGGGTTTGAGGGCTTTGGGTGCCGAGTTTGGGAGTTCAGGGTTTGGGGTGCAGGATTTTTGGCAGGAGGATCTGAGGGTGCAGGATCTGGGGGGGAGGATTTGGGGTTTCAGGGTTCAGGGATGCATTGGTTTGAAGTGCGGGATCTGGGGTGCCCTATTTTGGGGTGCAGAGTCTTGCAGGAAGGATCTGGGGGTGCAAGAATTGGGTGAGCAGGATATGGGGGTGTAGGGTTTTAGGGTGAAGGGCTTGGGGGTGAAGGTCTTAGGGGACAAAATGGGAGGGCAAAGGGTTTGGAGGAGCAGGATTTGGGGGTGCAGGATTTGGGGGTGCAGGATTTGAGTATGGCGTGTGGGGAGGCAGGATTGGGGGGGCTGCATTTGGGGTGCAGGATTTGAGGGTTCAGTGCTTACAGTATCTGGATCTGGGGGTGCAGTTTTTGGAGGTGCAGTTTGGGTGAGAAGGATCTGGGGATGCAGGATTTGGGGGTGCAGGGTTTGGGGGTGCAGGGTGTTGAGGTGTAGGGTTTGGGGGGCAGGATCTGGGGGTGTGGGATTTAGGGGTGTAGGGTTGGGGGTGAAGGGTTTGGGGGACAGAATTTTGAGGTGAAGGGTTTGTCAGTACAGGGTCTTGGGGTGAGGGGGTTTGGGGTGAAGGGTTGGGTAGGGCAGGATTTGGGGGTGCAGGACTATGGGCTGAGGGTTTGGGGTTGCAGGGTTCACATGTTCAGGAACCAGGGTTGCAGGGTTTTGGGGTGCAGGGTTGGGGGAATATTTGAGGTACAGGATTTGGGGTGTAGGGTTTGGAGGTGAAAGAATTTGGAGGTTCGTGGTTGGGGCACGCAGAGTTAGGGGCTGCAGGATCTGGGGTGCAGGGTTTGGGGGGCACTGTTTTGGGGGGAAGGATTTGTCGGATACAGGGTTTAAGGCTTTAGGATTTGGAGATGTAAAATTTTGGGGTGCAGGAGGTGCAGGGTCTGGGGTTGCAGGATTTGGGGTGCAGTGTGTGGGGGTGCAAGATCTTGGGGTGTACGAGCTTTGGGTGTGGGATTTGAAGGAAAATTATTTGGGGGTGCAGGGACTGGGGGTGTAGGGTTTTGGGGTTGCTGTGTTTGGAGATTTGTGACTTGGGTGTCAAGGATTTGGGGTGCAGGGTTTGAAGTGCAGGGCTAAAGGGGGCAGGATTTGGAGGTGCAAGATTTGGTGGTCTGGGGTACTGGGGTGCAGGGTTTTGGGGTGCGGGATTTTGGGGTGCAGGTTTCACGTCTTTAGGAACTGGGCGGGGAGGGTTTCTTGGTGCGGACTTTTGAGTGCAAGTTTGAGGGGCCTTGATTTTGGGGTGCATGGTTTGGGGGGCAGGATTCCGGGTGTAAGGTTTTGAGGTGCAGGACTTGGGGGTGCAGGTTTCACACGTTAAGGAACTGGGGCTGCAGAGGTTGGGGGTGCAGCGTTGTGGGCTGCAGGGTTGAAGGGTGCAGGATTTAGGGGTACAGGTTTTGGGGGTGCAGGAGCTGGGGGTGCAGACTGTAGGGATCAGAATTTGGGGGTGCAGGGTTCTGGGGTGCAGGATCTGGGTGAGCAGGCTGTTGGGGTACAGAACCTTGTAGTTCAGTGTTTAGAGGCAGGATTTGGGGGTGCAGGGTTTGGGGTGAGGGGTTCAGGTGTTCAGCACCTGGGGGTGCAGGACCTGAGGGTTGGAGGATTTGGGGGTGCAGGATTTGGGGGTGCAGGGTTTGGGGGTGCAGGGTGTTGAGGTGTAGGGTTTGGGGGGCAGGATCTGGGGGTGTGGGATTTAGGGGTGTAGGGTTGGGGGTGAAGGGTTTGGGGGACAGAATTTTGAGGTGAAGGGTTTGTCAGTACAGGGTCTTGGGGTGAGGGGGTTTGGGGTGAAGGGTTGGGTAGGGCAGGATTTGGGGGTGCAGGACTATGGGCTGAGGGTTTGGGGTTGCAGGGTTCACATGTTCAGGAACCAGGGTTGCAGGGTTTTGGGGTGCAGGGTTGGGGGAATATTTGAGGTACAGGATTTGGGGTGTAGGGTTTGGAGGTGAAAGAATTTGGAGGTTCGTGGTTGGGGCACGCAGAGTTAGGGGCTGCAGGATCTGGGGTGCAGGGTTTGGGGGGCACTGTTTTGGGGGGAAGGATTTGTCGGATACAGGGTTTAAGGCTTTAGGATTTGGAGATGTAAAATTTTGGGGTGCAGGAGGTGCAGGGTCTGGGGTTGCAGGATTTGGGGTGCAGTGTGTGGGGGTGCAAGATCTTGGGGTGTACGAGCTTTGGGTGTGGGATTTGAAGGAAAATTATTTGGGGGTGCAGGGACTGGGGGTGTAGGGTTTTGGGGTTGCTGTGTTTGGAGATTTGTGACTTGGGTGTCAAGGATTTGGGGTGCAGGGTTTGAAGTGCAGGGCTAAAGGGGGCAGGATTTGGAGGTGCAAGATTTGGTGGTCTGGGGTACTGGGGTGCAGGGTTTTGGGGTGCGGGATTTTGGGGTGCAGGTTTCACGTCTTTAGGAACTGGGCGGGGAGGGTTTCTTGGTGCGGACTTTTGAGTGCAAGTTTGAGGGGCCTTGATTTTGGGGTGCATGGTTTGGGGGGCAGGATTCCGGGTGTAAGGTTTTGAGGTGCAGGACTTGGGGGTGCAGGTTTCACACGTTAAGGAACTGGGGCTGCAGAGGTTGGGGGTGCAGCGTTGTGGGCTGCAGGGTTGAAGGGTGCAGGATTTAGGGGTACAGGTTTTGGGGGTGCAGGAGCTGGGGGTGCAGACTGTAGGGATCAGAATTTGGGGGTGCAGGGTTCTGGGGTGCAGGATCTGGGTGAGCAGGCTGTTGGGGTACAGAACCTTGTAGTTCAGTGTTTAGAGGCAGGATTTGGGGGTGCAGGGTTTGGGGTGAGGGGTTCAGGTGTTCAGCACCTGGGGGTGCAGGACCTGAGGGTTGGAGGATTTGGGGGTGCAGGAGTTTGGGGGTGCAGGGATATGGGTGCAACTTGTGGGGTGCAAGGTTTTGGGTATAGGGTTTTGGGGTGCAGAGTTTTGGGGGGAGGATTGGGGGAGCAGGGTTTTGGGGTGCAAGGTTCAGTGGTGCAGGGTTCTGGGGGTGCAGGGTTTAGCGCCAGAATTGGGGGTGCAGGGTTTGGGATTGCAGGGTGTTGGGGGAAGGATCTGGGGGTACAAGATTGGGGGTAGCAGGGTTTTGGGGAGCAGGGTTTCGGGGTCAGGCTTTAGGGGGACAGGGTTTGGGGGGCAGGGTTGGGAGGGATGATTTGGGGGTGCAGGGTTTAGGGCAGCAGGATTTTGGGGTGAAGGGGTTTGGGCTGAAGGGTGGGTAGGACAGGATTTGGGGGTGCAGGATTTTAGGATGCAACTTGTGGGGGCAGGATTTGGGGTACAGGAGGTTGGGGGTGCAGGGTTTGGGGTGTAGGATTTAGTGGAGCAGGGAATGGGGGTGAAGGTCTTGTGGAGGCAGAATTGGGGGTGCAGATTTTGGGTGTTCAGGACCTGGGGGTGCAGGATTTGGGGATGTAGGTTTTGGGGGGTAGATTTTGGGGTGCTGGGTTCGGGACATGGGTCTGGAGGATTTGGGGGTGCAGGGTTAAGGGGTTTAGGATTTTGGGGTGCACAGTTTAGGGTGCACGTTCTGGGCCTGTATGATTTGAGAGTGCAGGGCTTTGGGGTACAGGATTTGGGGTGCAGGGTTTTGGGGTCAGGATCTGGGGGTGCAGGGTGTTGGGGAGAAGGATTTGGGGGTGCAGCATTTTGAAGTGCAGGGTTTGGAGGAGGGAGGTTTTGGGGGTGAAAGATTTGGTGGTTCAGGTTTTGGGGGTGCAGTGTTAAGGGGGTGGAAGTTTAGGGGTGCAGGGTTTGGGGGTTCAGGATTTGGGGGTGCAGGGTATGGGAGGGAAGGATCTGGGGCTTCAGGATTTGGGGGTGTACCGTTTGGGGGTGCAGGGTTTAGAAGTCAGGTCTAAGAGTGCAGGGTTTGGGGTGCAGAGTGTGGGGTGCATAGGACTGGGGCACAGGATTTGGAGGTGTGGAGTTTTGGGGTGCAGGGGTTGGGGGTGAAGGATTTGAGTCTGCAGGGTGGTGGGGGAAGGATTTGGGGGTGAGAAATTTGGGGTGCAGGATTTGGGGGTGCAGAGTTTTGGGAGGCAAGGATCTGGGGCTGCAGGATTTGGGGGTTCAGTGTTTAGGGCAGCACAACCTCGGGGTGCAGGGCTTTGCAGTGAAAGGTTTGGTAGGCAGGATTTGGGGTGCAGGATTCTGGGGTGCTGGGTTTGGGGTACAGGATTTGCTGTTGCAGGGATGGGGTTGAAGGGCTTGGGTTTCCAGGCCTTTGAGGTGCAGGATTTGGAGGTGCAAGGTTTGGGAGGGAATTCTTTGGGGTGCAGGGTTTGGGGTTCCAGGAGGTGGGGGAAGGACCTTGGGGTGTAGGGTTTGGGGGGCAGGGTTTTGGGGGAAGGATTTGGGGGTGCAGGGTTTTGAAGTGCAGCGTTTCAGGGGAGCATGATTTTGGGGGTGCACATGTGGGGTCCAGGTTTGGGGGGTGCAGAGTTTGTGAATGGAGGATTTTGGGGTGCAGGGTTTGGGACTGCCTAATTTGGGGGTGCAGTGTTTGGGTGTTCAGGACCTGGGGGTGCTGCGTTTGGGAATGCAGGCTTTGGGGGTGCAGGGCTCAGGATTTGGGAGGGCAGGATTAGGGGGTGTGAGATTTCAGGGTTTAGGGGTGCAAAGTTTGGTAGGGCTGAATTTAGGGGTGCAGGATTTGGGGTGTAGGGTTTGGTGCTGTGAGATTTGGGGGTGCAGGGTTTGGGGGTGCAAGATTTGAGGGTGCAAGGTTTGGGTGTTCAAGATTTAGGGGAGCAGGATCTTGGGATGCAGGGTTTGGGGGTGCAGGGCTTTTGGGTGAGGGATTTAGGGTTCAGGCTTAGGGGTGCATGGTTTGGGGGTGCAGGGTGTTGGGGAAGGATTTGGGGGTACAGGGTTTGGAGGTGCAGTCGTTCAGGGATCAGGGTTTGGGGGGCAGAATTTGGGGTGCAGGGTTTGGGATGGCAGGATTAGGGCGAGCAAGACTGTGGGGTGCAGGGGTTTGGGGTGAAGGGTTTGGTAGGGCACGATTTGGGGTGCAGGCTTTAGGAAGGAAGGAAGGAAAGAAGGATCTGGAGGTGCAGGATTTGGTGTGCAGGGTTTAGGGGTGCAGGATTTAAGGGTGCGGGGGTTTGGGTGAAGGGCTTGGTAGGGCAGGAATTTGGGTTGCAGGGTTTGGGGGTGCAGGGTTGTGAAGTGCAGAGATTTGCAGGTGCAAGATCTGGGATTGTAGGGTTTGGGGGTGTAGGATCCGGGGAGCAGGGTTTGGGGTGCAGAACCTTGTTGTTCAGGGTTTAGAGGCAGGATTTGGGGGTGCAGGGCTTTGGGGTGAGGAGTTGCGGGTGCAGGGTTCAGGACTTGGGGGTTGCAGGATTTGGGGGTGCAGGGTTGGGTAAGGAAGGATCTGAGGGCGCAGGGTTTGAAGTTTCAGGACTTGGGGTGCAGGATTTGGGGGTACAGGATTAATGGGTGTAGGGTGTTTGGGGAAAGGATTTGGGGGTGCAGGGTTTTGAAGTGCAGGGTTTAAAGGGGCAGGATATGGGGTGAACGATTTGGGGGTGCACATTTTTGGGGTGTGCAAGATTTGAGAGTGCAGGGATTTGGGGTGAGCGATTTCAGGGTGCCAGGTTTGGGGGGGAAGGATCTGCGGGTGCAGGGTTTGTCAGTGCATTGATTGGGGGTCAGAATTTGGGGGTGCAGGGTTTGTGGGGTAGGATTTTGGGTGCAGGGTTTGGGGAGCAGGATCTGGGGGTGATGGAATTGGTTGAAAGGTTTCGTGGTGCCGGCTTTGGGGGAGCAGAGTTCAGGGGTGCAAGGTTTTGGGGGACAGGTTTGGACATAAAAGATTCAGGGGCGAATGGTTTGGGGGAACGATTTGGGGGTGCAGGATTTGGGGGTGCAGGATTTGGTATTACAGGTTTTGGGGAATCATGGCTTGGGAGGAAGGATTTAGGGGTGCAGGGTTTCAAGATGCAGGATTTGGGGTGCAGTATTTGGGGTTGCAGGTTTGGGGGTGCAAGTTGTGGGGCGGCAGGATATCGGGTATAGGGTTCTGGGCTGCAGGGTTTGGGGGTGCAGGATTTCAACGTGCAGGGTTCTGGGGTGCAGTATCTGGGGGTCCAGGGTTTGGCAGTGCATTGGCTTTGGGGGTTGAAGGATTTGGGGGTGCAGGGTTTAGGAATGCAGGATTTGGGGGTGCAGGATTTGGGGGTGCAGAGTTAGGGGGCAGGATTTTCAGTGCAGGGCTTCAGGGCACAGAACTTGGTGGTGCAGGATCTGGGGGTGCAGGTTTGCGGTGGGGAATTTGGGGGTGCAGGGTGATGAGGAAGGATCTGGGGGTGCAATATTTGGGCTTTAAGGGCTTAGGGGGGCAGGATCTGGGGGTGCAATATTTGGGCTTTAAGGGCTTAGGGGGGCAGGATCTGGCAGTGCAGAGTTTGGGGACAGGATCTGGGGGTGCAGCGATTGGGGTTACAGGTTTTGGGGGTGCAGGGTTAAGGGAATTGTTTGAGGTGCAGGGTTATGAGAGTACAGGATTTCTGGGTGCAGAGTTTGGGGTGCTGGGTATGGGGCAGCAGGATCTGGGGGTGCAGGTTTTGGGGGTGCATTCATTTGGGGGGAGGATCTGGGGGTGCAGGGTTTAAGGGTTCAGGATTTGGAGGTGTAGGGTTTTGGGGTACAGGGTTCTGGGTGGAGGTTTTGGGGTGAAAGATTTGGGGGTGCAGTGTTAAGGGGTGGAGGCTTAGAGGTGCAAGATTTGGGGGTGCAGAGTTTTCGTGTGTCTGATTTATGGGTGCAGGGTCTGGGGGTGCAAGATCCTGGAATTCAGGATCTGGGGGTTCAGAATTTGGGGGTGCAGGGTATGGGAGGGAAGGATCTGGGGCTTCAGGATTTGGGGGTGCAGTTTGGGGGTGCAGGGTTTAGAAGTCAGGTCTAAGAGTGCAGAGTTTGGGGTGCAGGGGCTTGGGGGGAAATTTAAGGTTGCAGAGTGTGGGGTGCACAGGACTGGGGCTCAGGATTTGGGGGTGCGGGGTTTCAGGGTTCAGGATTTGGAGGTGTGGAGTTTTGGGGTGCAGGGGATGGGGGTGAAGGATTTGAGGCTGCAGGGTGGTGGGGGGAGGATTTGGGGGTGAGAGATTTGGGGTGCAGGATGTGGGGGTGCAGAGTTTTGGGAGGCAGGGATCTGGGGCTGCAGGATTTGGGGGTTCAGTGTTTAGGGCAGCACAACCTCGGGGTGCAGGGCTTTGCAGTGAAAGGTTTGGTAGGCAGGATTTGGGGTGCAGGATTCTGGGGTGCTGGGTTTGGGGCACAGGATTTGGTGTTGCAGGGATGGGGTTGAAGGGCTTGGGTTTCCAGGCCTTTGAGGTGCAGGATTTGGAGGTGCAAGGTTTGGGAGGGAATTCTTTGGGGTGCAGGGTTTGGGGTTCCAGGAGGTGGGGGAAGGACCTTGGGGTGTAGGGTTTGGGGGGCAGGGTTTTGGGGGAAGGATTTAGGGGTGCAGGGTTTTGAAGTGCAGCGTTTCAGGGGGGCATGGTTTTGGGGGTGCACATGTGGGGGTCCAGGTTTGGGGGGTGCAGAGTTTGTGAATGGAGGATTTTGGGGTGCTGGGTTTGGGACTGCCTAATTTGGGGGTGCAGTGTTTGGGTGTTCAGGACCTGGGGGTGCTGCGTTTGGGAATGCAGGCTTTGGGGGTGCAGGGCTCAGGATTTGGGAGGGCAGGATTAGGGGGTGTGAGATTTCAGGGTTTAGGGGTGCAAAGCTTGGTAGGGCTGAATTATAGGGGTGCAGGATTTGGGGGGCAGGGTTTGGTGCTGCAGGATTTCGGGGTGCAGGGTTTGGGGGCTTAAGGTTAGGGTGTTCAAGATTTAGGGGAGCAGGATCTTGGGATGCAGGGTTTGGGGGTGCAGGGCTTTTGGGTGAGGGATTTAGGGTTCAGGCTTAGGGGTGCAGGGTTTGGGGGTGCAGGGTGTTGGGGAAGGATTTGGGGGTACAGGGTTTGGAGGTGCAGTGTTTCAGGGATCGAGGTTTGGGGGGCAGAATTTGGGGTGCAGGGTTTGGGATGGCAGGATTAGGGCGAGCAAGACTGTGGGGTGCAGGGGTTTGGGGTGAAGGGTTTGGTAGGGCACGATTTGGGGTGCAGGCTTTAGGAAGGAAGGAAGGAAAGAAGGATCTGGAGGTGCAGGATTTGGTGTGCAGGGTTTAGGGGTGCAGGATTTAAGGGTGTGGGGGTTTGGGTGAAGGGCTTGGTAGGGCAGGAATTTGGGGTGCAGGGTTTGGGGGTGCAGGGTGTTTTGGGAACGATCTGGGGGTACAGGGTTTGGGGTGCTGGGTTTGGGGGTTAAAGGATTTGCGGGGGCAGGGTTCAGGTGTTCAGGACCTGGGCGTGCAGGCTTTGCGGGTTCAAGGTTCCAGGTGCATTGTTTGGGGGGAGAGGACTTGGGGGTGCAGAGTTTTGGGGTGCAGGGCTTGTGAGAGAGGAATCGGGGGTGCAGGATTTGGGGGTTCAGGGTTTAGGGTAGCAGGATCTTGGGGTGCAGGATATGGGGGTGCAGTGTTTTGGGGGTCAGGATCTGGGGGTGCATGATTTGGGGGCTCAGGGTTTGGGGATGAAGGGTCTTGGGGTGCTGGGCTTTGGGCTGCAGTGTTGGGGGGCAGGTTTTGGGGTGCAGGGTTTGGGGGCAGGTTTTGCGTGTTCAGGAACTGGGGATGCAGGATTTTGCGTTGAAGGGCTCTGGGGTGCCGGGGTTGGCCTAAAGGGATTGGGGTGCAGTATTTTGGGGTGCAGGGGTTTGGGGTTCAGGACCTGGGGGTGCAGGGTCTTAGGGAACCGGATTTCAGGGGTGCAGGATTTAAGGGGTGCAGGGGCTTTGGGAGAGGGATTTGGGCTTCAGGGTCTGAGGGGTGCAGGGTTTGGTGGGGAAGGGTTTGGGGTGCCTGGTTTAGGGTTGCAGGATCTGGGGTGCAGGGTTTGGAGGTGCCGGGGTTTTGGGGGGCAGGATATAGGGGTGCAGGATTTGAGGGTGCAGGGTTGTGGAGTGCAGAGATTTGCAGGTGCAAGATCTGGGATTGTAGGGTTTTGGGGTGCAGGTTTTGGGGAGGAAGGATTTGGGGTGCAGGGTTTAAAGGTTCACGATCTGGAGGTGCAGCGTTTTGGGGTGCAGGGTTATGGGGCTACAGGTTTTGGGAGGGAAGGGTCTGGGGGTGCAGGGTGCAGGGATCACAGTATGGGGGTGCAGGATTCTGGGGTGCAGGATCTGGGGAGCAGGATATGGGGGATATCACCCCAAACCTGCCCCGCAGACACGGCACCCAAAATCCTGCACCCCAAAATACTCTTCTCAAACCCGCACCCCAGATCCTGACCCCAAGCCCTGCACCAAAACCCTGCCCCTCAATCCTTCACCCCAAATCCTCCACCCCCGATCCTGTCTTCCCAAATCCTGCACCCCCAAATTCGGCCCTACCAAACTCTGCACCACTAAACCCTACAACTGAAACCTTGCACCCCCTAATCCTGCCCTCCCTACCTTCCTGAACCCCGAAACGTGCACCCCAAACCCTGCATTCCCAAATCCTTCCGTCCTATACCCTACACCCCTAAACCTGCCCCCAAACCCTGCACCCCAAAGAATTCCCTCCCAAACCTTGCACCTCCAAATCCTGCACCTCAAAGGCCTGGCAACCCAAACCCTTCAACCCCATCCCTGCAACAGCAAATCCTGTACCCCAAACCCAGCACCCCAGAATCCTGCACCCCAAATCCTGCCTACCAAACCTTTCACTGCAAACCCCTGCACCCCAAGATTGTGCTGCCCTAAACACTGAACCCCCAAATCCTGCAGCCCCAGATCCTGACCCCAAGCCCTGTACCAAAACCCTGCCCCTCAATCCTGCACCCCCAAATCCTCCACCCCCGATCCTGTCTTCCCAAACCCTGCACCCCAAATCCTGCCCCCCCAGCTTGCACTCTGCACCCCCAAACCGTGCACTCCCAATCCCTGAACGCCCAAGTCCTGCACCCCCACGTCCTTAGCGCCCAAAATGTGCACCCCAGATCCTCCCCACCCAGTCCTGCACCCCTAATATTCCACCCTCTAATAATGCACCCCTAAGCCTCGCACCCTGAAAGCTGCACCCCCAGGTCCTGAGTCCCCAAACCCTGCACCCCCAAATCCCGCGCCTTTAAATCCTGTCCTCCTAAAACCCAGGACCCCCATAATTTGCCTCCCCAAACCCTGCTCCCCAAAACCCTGCACCCCCAAACCCAGCACCCCCAGGTCCTGAACACCCAAACCCTGCACCCCAAAACCCTGCACCCCCAAAGGCAGCACCCCCAGGTCCTGAACACGCAAACTCTGCACCCCAAACCCTGCCATCCCAAACCCTGCACCCATAATTCTGCCTCCCAGACCCTGATCCCTGAAACACTCCACCTCCAAACCCTGCACCCCCAAATCGTTCCCCAACACCCTGCACCCCCTAACCCTGAACCCCAAATACCAAAACCCTGCACCCCAAAATCCTGCAAGGTTTGGTAACCTTGCACCCTCAAATATTGCACTCCCCAAACCTGCATCCCGAAAGCATTCCTGCCCAAATTCTGTACCCTAAGATCCTGCACCCTAAAACCCTGCACCCCCAAAATCCTTCTCCCCAACCCTGCACCCCCAAAAACTCCGCCCCCACAACCTGAACCCCCAAACCCTGTACTAAAACCTGCAACCACAGACCTGGCACGCCCAAACTCTGCACCCCAAATCCTCCCTCCCCAAAACCTGCACCCCAAAACCGTACAAGCCCAGATCTTGCACCCCTAAATCTCTGCACTCCACAACCCTGCACCCTCAAATCCTGCACCCCTATATCCTGCCCCCAAACCCCTGCACCTCCAAACCCTTGACCCCCAAATCCTGCAACCCTAAGCCAGGCACCCCCAAACCCTTCCCCACCAAACCCTGCACCCCCAATTCCTCCATCCCCACGTCATGAACCCCCAAACCCTGCTCCCCAAAACTCTGCACCCCCAAACCCTGAATTCCCAGGCCCTGCACCCCAAACTTAGCTGTCAAAACTGTGCACCCAAAATTCTGCCCCCACCGAACCCTAACCCTGGCTCCCCAAACACTGCCCCCCAAACCCTGCTTCCCGTTATCCTCCAACCCCACAGCCCAAATCCCCAGAACCAGCAACCCCAAAACCCTGTACCCCCATCCCTGCACCCCAAATCATTTTCCTTCAAATCCTACCTGCAAAACTTGTACACCCCAAGATCCTGCACCCCCAAACCCTGTGCCCCAAACACTGCACCCCCAAACCCTGCCCTTCTAGATCCTGCACCCCAATACCCTGCCCCCCCAGGTTCTGAACCCCCAAAACCTGCTCCCCAAACCCTACCCCCCTAAACTGTCCACCCCCAAACTCTGCCCTACCGAACCCTCCACCCCAAACCCCTGCACCCCAAGATCCTGCTGCCCTAAACCCTGCACCCCCTTATCATCCTTCCCTAAACCCTGCACCCCAAACCCTGCACCCCAAACCACTGCACCCCAAACCTGACACCCCAGAACGCTGCAACGCCACATCCTGCCCCCTTAAACTGCACAACCCCGAATTCTGCACCCTAAAGTCCTGCACCCCAAAGCATGCCCTACCAAAACTTTGTACCCCAAACCCTGCAGCCCCAAACCCTGCACCTCCAACCCTGCACCCCCAAACCCTGCACCCCAAATCCTGCACTCCAAAATCATACACCCTGAAACACTGAAACCCCAAATCCTACCCCTCAAACACTGCACCCCAAATCCTTCCTCCAGAACACTGCAGCCCTAAACCCTGCACCCTAAATCCCTGCAGCCCCAAATCCCGTCTAACCTTGGACCCCCAAAACCTGCACCCCTAGATCCATCCCCCCAAGTGAATGCACCCCCAGAACCTGAACCCCCAGATGCTGCTGCCCCATACCCAGCACCCCAAACTCTGCACCTGGAAATCCTGTACTCTCATAACCCTGCACCTCAAATAATTCCCTCCACCCTGCACCCCCAAAACCTGTAACCCCAGACGCTGCACCCCCAGGTCCTGTCCCCAAACTCTGCACTGCCAGATCCTGCCCCCCGTAACCCTTAAAGCCCAAATGTTGCACCCCCAGATCCTTCCTCAACACCCTGTACCCCCAAATTCCCCACCCAAAACCTGCAGCCCCAAACCCTGCACCCCCAAATCCTGACCCCCCAGATAATGCCCCCAAAACCCTGAATCCCCAATCCTGCACCCCAAAACCCTGAACCCCAAAATACTGCACCCCTAAATTCTGCACCCCAAACCCTGCAGACCAACCCCGGCACCCCGACGCCCTGCACCCCCAGTTCCTGTCAATGGAAACCCCAAACCCTGCAGCCCAAATCACTTTCCTTCAAATCCCACACCCAAAACTCATACACCCCAAGATGCTGCACCCCAAAACCCTGCCCCCTAAACTTTGTACCCCACACCCTGCCCCCAAACCCTACACCCCAAAACCTGCAGTCCCAAACCCTGCACCCGAAAACTCTACACCCCCAAATCCTTCACCCCAAAATCCTGCCCTACCAAGCCCTGCACCCTCAGATTCTGCACCCCAAAACCTTCACCCCAAAACCTTCACTGCAAACCTTTCACCCCAAACCCTTCACCTGCAGCTCTGTCCCCCAAACCCTTCAACCCCCAACCCTACACCCCCAAATCCTCCACCCCAAAACCCTGTACCCCAAAACCCTTTACCCTAAAAGCTGCACCAGCAGATCCTTCCCCCAACTCCCTGCACCCCCAATTCCTGCCCCACCAGAAGCCTGCACCCCCAACCCTGCTCCTCTGTTCCTGCTCTCCACAAACCTGCACCCCAAATCCTGCAACCCCAAACGCTGCACCCCCAAATCCCACCTTCCACAACCGTGCACCCAAAAACCCTGCACCCTGCAAACCCTGCACCCCAGTACTCCAGCGCACCAAATCTTGCACCTGCAAATCCTGTCCCCTTCAAACCCCTGTACCCCCAAATCCTGCACCCAAACCCTGTACCCCCAAATCCTTGACACCCACAACCCGAATCTCCAAAAGCTGCAACCCCAAACCCTGCCCCCCCAAACCCTGCCCCCCTGAACCCTGCACCCCAGATCCTGCACCACTGAACTCTCATCCCCAAATCCCTTAACTCTCAAAAGCTGCACCCCCAGACCCTGTAGCACCAAATCAGGCCCCCCAAAACCCTGCAGCCCCACACGCCTTGCACCCCCAAATCCTGCACTACCTGATCCTCCACCCCCATAGCACTGCACCCCAAAATCCTGCCCTACCAACCCTTCACCCCAAACCCTTCACGTCGAAATTCTATTCCCCAAACCCTTCACCCTCCAACCCTACACCCTAAATCCCGCACCCCCAATTCTGCACCAGAAAATCCTGAACCCCCAGATCTTGAACCAACAGATCCTTCCCCCAAATCCTGCACCCCCAAACCTTCACCCCCAAATCCTCCACCCCGCAACCCTGCACCGCAAACCCCTTTACCCTAAAGCCTGCACCAGCAAATCCTTCCCCCAACACCCTGCACCCCCAATTCCTGCCCACCAAACCCTGCACCCCCTAACCCTGAACCCCAAATCCCTCACCCAAAACCCATGCACCCCTCAAATCTTGCACCCCCTGACCCTGAACCCCAAATCCCTCACCCGAACACCCTGCACCCCCAAAGCCTGCACCCCCTAACTCTGAACCTCCAATCCCTCACTCAAAATCCCTGCACCCCACAACACCCTGCACCCATAAATCCTGTACCCCCAGATCTTGCACCCAACACCCTGCCCCCCAGAACCCTGAACCTCCAAACTCAGCCCTACCAAACCTTCACCCTAAAATCCTGCACACTAAAATCCTTCTCCCCAACCCCCAACCCTGCACACCCAAATCCTGCACCCCAAAACCCAGCACCACAGAACCCTTTGCCCCAAAGGCCTGCACCCCAAAATTCCTGCCACCCTAGACCCTGAACCCCCAAACCCTGCACTCTAAATCCTGCTCTCTAAACCCTTCGCCCCAAAACCCTGCGCCCTCAAATCCTGCCTCCCAAAAATGTACATCCCGAACCCTGAACCCCAAACCCTGCACCCCAAGATCCTGCCCTACCAAACCCTGCACCCAAAGTCCCTGCTACCCTAAACCCTGCACCCCCAAATCCTTGCCCCCCAATCCTGCTGCCCAAAAGTCGGCTCCTCTAAATCCTGCACCCCAATATCCTGCCCCTCCAAAACCCTACACCCCCTAAACCCTGCACCCCAAATCTGCACCCCCAAACCCTGCACTCCCCAATCCTTCATCCCCAAGGCCGTCACCCCTCAAATGCTGCACCCCTGAAATCCTGTTCCCTGAGACCCTGCACCCCCAGGTCCTGAAACCCAAACCCCTGCACCCCAAAATACTGCACCCCAACCCCTTTAGGCCAACCCCGGCACCCCAGAGCCCTTCAACGCAAAATCCCGCACCCCCAGTTCCTGAACACGCAAAACCTGCCCCCCAAACCCTGCACCCCAAAACCTTGCACCACAAATCATTTTCCTTCAAATCCCACACCCAAAACTCGTACACCCCAAGATCCTGCACCCCAAAACCCTGCCCCCTAAACTTTGTACCCCCAAACCCTGCACCCCAAAATCTACAGTCCCAAACCATGCACCCCAAAATACTGCACTCCAAAATCCTGCACGCCCAGATTTTACACTCCCAAACCCTTCACCCCCAAAACATTCACCTCCTAACACTGAGCCCCCAAATCCTGCACCCCCAAATCCTGCCTCATCAAGCCCTGTACCCTGAAGCCGTGCATCCCAAAAGCCTGCACTGTAAATCCTGCCCCCCAAACCTGCACCCCAAAATTGTCCCACATACAACCTTAACCCCCCCAATCCTGAATCCCCCTAATCCTGCACCCCAGATCCTTGCCCCCAAGCCCTTCACCCCCAAACCTGGCATCCCAAAACCTGCCCCCCAAATATTTCGCCCCCAGATCCTTCCCCCAAACCATTTCCCCCGAATCTTGTAGGTCCAAACCCATCCCCCAAACCGCTGAACTCTGCTCCTCCAAACCTTGTCACCCAAATCCATCACCCCCAGATCCTGCTCCCCAAAACCTGCACCCAAAATCGTGCCCCACGAACCCTGCACCCCCAAATTCTGACCCCCAATCAATGCACTGACAAACCCTGCACCCGCAGATCCTTCCCCCCCCAACCCGGCACCCTGAAATCCCTCACCCCAAATCCCTGCACTCTCAAATCTTGCATCCTCACAAAATGTGCACCCCAAGTTCTACCCCCAGACACCCTGCCCCCATTAATCCTGTATCCCCAAATCCTGCACCCCCAAGTGCTGAAACTTCAAACACTGCACATTCAAAGCCTTCCTTGCCCTGCCCTGCACCCCCAAATCCTGCAACCCCCTAAATCCTCCGACCCCCAGGTCCTGGAGCCCTGAACCCTGCACCCCAACCCCTCACCCCAAAGCCCTGCACCCCCAAATCCTGCCTCTAAACCCTGAACAACAAGGTTCTGCACCCCAAGCCCTGTTCGCTGATATCCTGCACCCCAAACCCTGTACCCCCAAATTCTGATCCCTACACCCTGCACCCCCAGATCCTGCACCCCAAGATCCTGCTACCGTAAACCCTGCACCCCCAGGTCTTCCTTCCTTCCTTCCTTCCTTCCTTCCTTCCTTCCTTCCTTCCTTCCTTCCTTCCTTCCTTCCTTCCTTCCTTCCTTCCTTCCTTCCTTCCTTCCTTTTCTTCCCCAATCCTGCCCCCCCAAATCCTGCCCTACCATGCTCTTCACCCCAAGCCCCTGCACCCCAAATTCCTGTTACCCTCAACCCTGAAACCCCAAATCCTGCCCCCAGATCCTGCAGCCCCACAGCGAGCACCTCAAAATCAAGTCCCCCCAAAACCTGCACTGAAAACGCTGCAGCCCCAGATCCAGCATCCCCAGATCCTGCACCCTCAGATGCTCCTGCCAAAAACCCTGCACCCCAAACCCTGAACTCCCAAACTCTGCACCCAGAGCCCTGCACCCTCAAATCCTGCACCCCTAACCCTGAACACACGAACCCTGCACCCCAAACCTCACCCGAAAGTCCTGCACCCCCAGACCCTGCTCTACCAAACCCTTCACTGCAGACCCCTGCACCCCAAGATCCTGAATTCCAAAGTCTGCACCCCGTGATCATCCATCCCCAAACCCTGCACCCCCAAATCCTTCACCTCAAAACCCGGCACCCCAGAATCCCGAACCACCAAATCTTGCACCCCCAAATCCTGCCCCCTCAAACCCTGCACTTCAAAACCCTGCAGCCCCAAATTGTCCCCCCCAAGCCCCTGTACCCCTAAACCATGCACCCCATTATTCTTTCCCCCAAACCCTTCACCCCCCAGCCGTACAACCCCAAGTCCTGCACCCTAAATCCTACATCCCCAAACCCTGGACCCCCAAATCCGGTCCCCCAACAATGCACCCCCAAACCCTGCACCCCAAATCCTGCCCCCCAGCTTGCACTCTGCACCCCCAAACCGTGCACTCCCAATCCCTGAATGCCCAAGTCCTGCACCCCCACGTCCTTAACGCCCAAAATGTGCACCCCAGATCCTCCCCACCCAGTCCTGCACCCCTAATATTCCACCCTCTAATAATGCACCCCTAAGCCTCGCACCCTGAAAGCTGCATCCCCAGGTCCTGAGTCCCCAAACCCTGCACCCCCAAATCCTGCGCCTTTAAATCCTGTCCTCCTAAAACCCAGGACCCCCATAATTTGCCTCCCTAAACCCTGCTCCCCAAACCACTACACCCCCAATGCAGCACCCCCAGGTCCTGAACACCCAAACCCTGCACCCCCAAACCCTGCACCCCCAAACACAGCACCCCGAAAGAATTCCCTCCCAAACCTTGCACCTCCAAATCCTGCACCTCCAAGGCCTGGCAACCCAAGCCCTTCAACCCCATCCCTGCAACACCAAATCCTGTGCCCCAAAACCCAGCACCCCAGAATCCTGCACCCCAAATCCTGCCTACCAAACCTTTCACTGCAAACCCCTGCACCCCAAGATTGTGCTGCCCTAAACAATGAACCCCCAAATCCTGCAGCCCCAGGTCCTTGCCTCCCAAAACTCTGCACCCCCAAATGCTGCACCCCAAATCTCTCACCCCCAAATCCTTCCGCACAGAGTCCCAGAATGTCAGGGGTTGGAAGGGACCTGGAAAGCTCATCCGGTGCAATCCCCCCGTGGAGCAGGAACACCCAGCTGAGGTGACACAGGAAGGCCTGTACCCCACCACCCTGCACCCCCAAATCCTTCACCCCCAAACCCTGCCCCCCAAAACTCCACCCCTCCACATCCTGAACCCTGAAACCCCGCACCCCCAAATCCTCTGCCCCAATGCTCTGCACCCTTAACACTCTGCAACCTTAAACTTCCCCCCAAACCCTGAACTCTGAAACTCTGCACCCCAAAACCCTGATCCCCCAAATTCTTTCCCAAACCCTGCACCCTTGATTCCTGCACCCCCAGTTCCTGAACTCATGAAACCTGCACCCCCAAACCCCTGCACCCCAAACCCTGCACTCTTAGACCTGACTTCTAAACCCTGCACCCCCAACAGTGCACCCCCAAATCCTGAAGCCCCAGATCCTTCCCTCCCATACCCTGCACCCCCACATCCTGAACCCCCAAATCCTGAACTCCAGGATCTTGCACCCCCAGACCCTGTACCCCCAAATCAGGCCCCAAAAACCCTGCACTCCCAACCCTGCACCCCCAAATCCTGCACCTCTAATCCTCCACCACCTTAACACTGCATCCCCAAAACCTGCACCACCATATCTTGCACCCTCAAAACCTGAACCACCAAACCTTGCACCTCCAAAACCTCCCTCCTCCAAACCCTGCCCTTCAAAATGCTGCACCCCGAATCCTTCTCCCCAACACCCTGCACCCCCAGATCCTGACCCCAAAACCCTGCACCCCAAATCCTGTACCCCAAAGCCCTGCACTCTCAAATCATACACACCCAAAACGTGTGCACCCTAAACCGTGCACCCCAAAATCCTAAACCCCTTAACCCTGCACCCTCAAATCCTCCAGACCCATGTCCCGAACCCAGCACCCCAAAATCTACCCCCCAAAACCTACATCCCCAAATAATGCACCCCCAGGTCCTGAACACCCAAAATCTGCACCCCCAAACCCTTAACTCCCAAAACCTGCACCCCCAATTCTGCCTCCCCAGGATCTGCAACTCAATCCCTGCTCCACTAAATCCTGCACCCACAAACCCTGGACCCCCAATCCCCTGTACCCCAAATCCTGAACCCCACAAGTTGCACCCTAAAATCCTGCACCCCAAATCCTGTCCTACCCAACCCTTCACCCCAAACCCCTTCACCCCAAGATCCTGCTGAACTAAACCCTGCACCCCCAAATCATCCCTCCCAACCCTGCCCCCCAAACCCTGTCCCCCTAAAGCCTGACCCCGAAACCCTGCTCCCCAAAACCCTGCTACCCCAAACCTTGTACCCTCAGATCCTGCACCCAATATCCTGCAATCCCAAACAATGCACCCCCATATTCTGATCCCTACAACCTGCACCCCCAGATCCTTATCTCCCAAAACCTGTACCCCTGAATCCTGCACCCTTCAACCCTGCACCCCAAAACGCTGCACCCCCAACTTCTGCAGCCCCCAGTTCCTTAATGTGTGAAACCCACACCCCCAAGTTCTGCACCCCAAAACCTTACACCCGGAATCCTGCCCCCCCAAACCGTGCACCCCAAAATCAAGGCCCCTCAAACTTGCACTCAAAAGTCCGCACCACAAAATCCTGCCCCCCCAGTTCCTAAAGACATGAAACCTGCACCCCCAAAGCCTCACCCTAAAGCCCTGCAGCCCCAAATCCGGCCCTACCAAACCCTTCAGCCCCGCACCCCACAATCCTCCTACCCTGAACCCCAAGAGCCTGCACCCATAAATCCTGGAGCCCCAGATCCTGCACCCAACACCCTGCACCCCAGAACTCTGCACCTCCAGATCTAAACCCTTCAACCCTGCACCCCAAATCCTCCCCAAAACACTCCACCCCCAAAGCCTACAGCCCTAAATGCTGCCCCACAAACCCTGCACCCCCAGATCTGTCCCCCGAAACTCTGTGCCCCAACAGCACGCACGCTCAAATCCTCCACCCCACATCCTGACCCCCAAATCCCTCACCCCAAAACCCTGCACCCCAATACCCCAGACCACCAAATATTGCACCTCCAAATCCTGCCCCCTTTAGCCCTGCACTTCAAACCCTGCACCCCAAATCCTGCAACCAAACCCTGTACCCCTAAATCCTTGACCTCCACATCCCGAATCTCCAAACGCAGCAACCCCAAACCCTGCACCCCCAATCTCTGCACCCCCAAATCATTGTCCTTCAAATCCCACACCCAAAGCTCGTACACCCCAAGATTTTGCACCCCCACACACTGCACCCCAAATCCTGCACCCCCGAATCCTCCAGCCCCATGTCCCAAACCCCGAAACCCTGCAGCCTCAAATCTTGCATCCCCAAAACCCCAGCACCCCAAACTGTTCTCTCCCAAATCCTGCAAACTGCAAATCCTGCACCTCCTGCACCCCAAAATTCGACACCTCCAAATCTTAAACCCTTAAACCCTGCATCCCCCAAATCCTTCCCCCCAACACAGTGCCCCCCAAACCCTGCACCCCCAGTTCCTGCAGCCGCTAACTCTGCACCCCAAACGCTGCACCCTCAGATCCTGCGTCCCCCAACCCTGCACCCCAAATCCCCAAACCTGCAAACCCAAATCCTGCACCCCCAGTTCCTGAACATGCGAACCCTGCACCCCCAAACCTGCAGCCCAAAGCCCTGCACCCCCAAATCCTGCCGTACACAACCCTTCACCCCAAACCTCTTCAACCCAAGATACTGAAACCCTAAGCCCTGCCCCCACCAAACCTACATCCCCAAATCCTGCACCCCCAGGTCCTGAACACCCAAAATCTGCACCCCCAAATCCCTTAACTCCAAAAACCTGCACCCCCAATTCTGCCTCCACAAGACCTGCACCCCCAAACCCTGCACCACTAAACCCTGCACCCCAAACCCTGTACCCCAAATCCTGACCCCCACAAGTTGCACCCTAAAAACCTGCACCCCAAATCCTGTCCTACCAAACCCTTCACCCCAAACCCCTTCACCCCAAGATCCTGCTGCCCTAAACCCTGCACCCCAAAATCATCCCTCCCAGCCCTGCCCCCCAAACCCTGTCCCCCTAAAGCCTGACCCCGAAACCCTGCTCCCCAAAACCCTGCTACCCCCAATCTTGCACCCCCCAACTCTGCACCCCCAGATCCTGCTGCTCCAAACCCTGCACCCCCAAATCCTCCAGCCCCACGTACCGATCTCCCAAACCCTGCACCCCACAACCCTGCACCCCACAACCCCTTCACCCCCAAATCCTGCACCCCCAGCCCTACCCCCAAAACTTTCCACCCCCAAATCCTGCCCTACCAAGCCCCCCACCCCAAACCCCTGCACCCCAAGATCCTGCTCCCCTAAACCCTGCACCCCCATATCCTCCTTCCCCAAACCCTGCACCCCAAAACACTGCACTCCAAACCACTGCACCCCTAAATCCTGCAACCCCAAATCCTGGCCCCCAAACCCGGCACCCCAAACTCCTGCACCCAAAGACCCTACTGCCCTACACCCTGAACCCCCAAAACCTGCACCCCTGGAACCTGCAACCCCAGACCCTGTAGCCCCAAATCAGGCCCCGCAAAATCCTGCTCCCCCGGCCTTGCACCCCCAAATCCTGCACCACCTAATCCTCCAACCCCCTAACACAACCCCCTAACCCCTTCTCCCCAGGGCCCATTGTGAACCATGGGGGACCCCCTTGTCACTGGGGACCCATTGTGACACCATGGGGACCTCCCCTTGTCCTCAGGGACCATTGTGACATCCTGGGGACCCCCCTTTGTCCCAGAGCCCCTTGTGGCACCATGGGGACCCCCTTTGTCCCCAGGGAAAGTTGTGACATCCCAGCACCACCCATTGCCCCCAGGGCCCATGGTGACATCCCAGGACCCCCCATTGTCCCCAAGGCCCATTGTGACATTCAGGGGACCCCACTTTCTCCCCAAGGTCGATGGTGACACCCTGGGGACCCGTTTCTCTCTTCACTGGAGCAGGCAGACACAGCCAACGCACATCAAGTGTCAAGAGACACGCTCTGCTGAGCTCAACGCTTGTGCAGATGCACATGTGCAACGAAGTCAACACACGTGCTTGTGGAGAGAAAGAAAGGGACTCCCAGGCGTGTGGAGCGACGGGGAGAAAGAGCGGGCGCTGAGGAACACAGTTTCAAACAGACTGTCTCCACACAAACAGGCACCTGTCTGCAGGTATCCTAGATCTTGATTCTTGAACTTGAGGAAACACGCGTCTGAGCAAAACTCCCAAACGCTTCCAGGAAAGACACAGGCTCTCCCACAAGCACACAAGTGTTTGCCCTCAGCTATAGATCAGGGACAAGCTTGTGAAGAGATGCCCTGCTATTCTTTCGCCTTATGCCATCATGTGTTTCGTTCCTCTTGGAGATCGATTGTTAAACGTCTTTCCTCGGGCGACTGTGAAGCATTTGCCAGCGGAGGAGAAGTAGCACGGAGCAGCATTCAGTACTGCCTACGAGTGTCTTTGCTACCCTACTAGCGGAGCTCCAAGAACAGGCACACATCTTCAGGTACCTTCCAAATGTGGATTCCCCTGCAGCCCCGTAGGCGGGCGTGCAGTACGCCAACCGTCAACGGACGTTTTTCCCCTCAAGCCTGTCAGGACGTTGCTCGTCCGTCTTTCCCTCAATAGATGGGAGTAGGCGCGCTTGCGGATGTGTGCGTGTGTGTGGCCACGCGTTTGCTTAGGCATCAGTGTGTGAAAAGGTAGGTGCTTTTCTCTAGCTGCGTGTGCGTGCACGTGGTGCTGGGTGCACATCCCTGGGTGCTCGTGGAAAGGTTTCTGCATGGTTTTCGCTGAGGAATCGTGTGTGTGCACATGGACAAAGAGAAGGCGCAGCAACCAGGTTCTAGCGCCGAAGAAGGCAAAAGGCAAGGTTTCCGGCGCTACCTCCTTCTCTCCCCAGAGCTAGTCGCGCAAAGCAAGCCGCTAAGCCGGCGACCGGCAAGAGAGCTACAACGAAGCATGCCGAACGGAGAAAATAGCAGCAGCTCATCTGTTCACACCTTGTTTCTGCCATGTGCTTGAAAGCCAAGACGTTCGCGCTTCTGTGAGATGAAAGACGTCCTTCTGCATATGTGGTTGCTCACACCGGTGCACTTGTTAGTGTATCCATTCAGTCCTGGGCTGCGGGGCATTCAGAAGTGGCTCTGTGGAGACGTCTGCATAGAGGCAGCTGTCAGAACACGCACACTCGATTGTTCACCAAAACATATGCAGACGCGTCCTTAGCCTGTAGATTTGGATGCACAGAGTTCCCTGTGTTCGCAAGAGACAAGGGAATCGCGTCTGTACGCACAGAAGCAATAGCGGACCGTTTCCCTCGGAGTGAACGCGAAAGAGCCGTCTATATACTCGCAGACACGGGAACGTGCCTCAATGCGGTCACAGAGGCAGCAGCTTTTGCACAGATGCTCTGGTGATTCTGGCACTTTCCAGGCACGCTCCTGAAAGTCGCGCACACTGCTGTTCACTCGCTAAACGACCTCTTGGGAAACACGTCTCCGGTCGATGGACCGCTCAGATTGCTTCTCGTGTAACTGTGAACTGTGTCAGCGCAGGGAATCCGTCTCTGTTGAGCAGATGTGGATCCTGCCTCGCTTTTGCTTTGTTGCCTCTACCAAGATGATTTCCCGTTTCTCTCTTCACTGGAGCAGGCAGACACAGCCAACGCACATCAAGTGTCAAGAGACACGCTCTGCTGAGCTCAACGCTTGTGCAGATGCACATGTGCGACGAAGTCAACACACGTGCTTGTGGAGAGAAAGGAAGGGACTCCCAGGCGTGTGGAGCGACGGGGAGAAAGAGCGGGCGCTGAGGAACACAGTTTCAAACAGACTGTCTCCACACAAACAGGCACCTGTCTGCAGGTATCCTAGATCTTGATTCTTGAACTTGAGGAAACATGCGTCTGAGCAAAACTCCCAAACGCTTCCAGGAAAGACACAGGCTCTCCCACAAGCACACAAGTGTTTGCCCTCAGCTATAGATCAGGGACAAGCTTGTGAAGAGATGCCCTGCTATTCTTTCGCCTTATGGCATCATGTGTTTCGTTCCTCTTGGAGATCGATTGTTAAACGTCTTTCCTCGGGCGACTGTGAAGCATTTGCCAGCGGAGGAGAAGTAGCACGGAGCAGCATTCAGTACTGCCTACGAGTGTCTTTGCTACCCTACTAGCGGAGCTCCAAGAACAGGCACACATCTTCAGGTACCTTCCAAATGTGGATTCCCCTGCAGCCCCGTAGGCGGGCGTGCAGTACGCCAACCATCAACGGACGTTTTTCCCCTCAAGCCTGTCAGGACGTTGCTCGTCCGTCTTTCCCTCAATAGATGGGAGTAGGCGCGCTTGCGGATGTGTGCGTGTGTGTGGCCACGCGTTTGCTTAGGCATCAGTGTGTGAAAAGGTAGGTGCTTTTCTCTAGCTGCGTGTGCGTGCACGTGGTGCTGGGTGCACATCCCTGGGTGCTCGTGGAAAGGTTTCTGCATGGTTTTCGCTGAGGAATCGTGTGTGTGCACATGGACAAAGAGAAGGCGCAGCAACCAGGTTCCAGCGCCGAAGAAGGCAAAAGGCAAGGTTTCCGGCGCTATCTCCTTCTCTCCCCAGAGCTAGTCGCGCAAAGCAAGCCGCTAAGCCGGCGACCGGCAAGAGAGCTACAACGAAGCATGCCGAACGGAGAAAATAGCAGCAGCTCATCTGTTCACACCTTGTTTCTGCCATGTGCTTGAACGCCAAGACGTTCGCGCTTCTGTGAGATGAAAGACGTCCTTCTGCATATGGGGTTGCCCACACCGGTGCACTTGTTAGTGTATCCATTCAGTCCTGGGCTGCGGGGCATTCAGAAGTGGCTCTGTGGAGACGTCTGCATAGAGGCAGCTGTCAGAACACGCACACTCGATTGTTCACCAAAACATATGCAGACGCGTCCTTAGCCTGTAGATTTGGATGCACAGAGTTCCCTGTGTTCGCAAGAGACAAGGGAATCGCGTCTGTACGCACAGAAGCAATAGCGGACCGTTTCCCTCAGAGTGAACGTGAAGAGCCGTCTATATACTCGCAGACACGGGAACGTGCCTCAATGCGGTCACAGAGGCAGCAGCTTTTGCACAGATGCTCTGGTGATTCTGGCACTTTCCAGGCACGCTCCTGAAAGTCGCGCACACTGCTGTTCACTCGCTAAACGACCTCTTGGGAAACACGTCTCCGGTCGATGGACCGCTCAGATTGCTTCTCGTGTAACTGTGAACTGTGTCAGCGCAGGGAATCCGTCTCTGTTGAGCAGATGTCAATCCTGCCTCGCTTTTGCTTTGTTGCCTCTACCAAGATGATTTCCCGTTTCTCTCTTCACTGGAGCAGGCAGACACAGCCAACGCACATCAAGTGTCAAGAGACACGCTCTGCTGAGCTCAACGCTTGTGCAGATGCACATGCGCGACGAAGTCAACACACGTGCTTGTGGAGAGAAAGAAAGGGACTCCCAGGCGTGTGGAGCGACGGGGAGAAAGAGCGGGCGCTGAGGAACACAGTTTCAAACAGACTGTCTCCACACAAACAGGCACCTGTCTGCAGGTATCCTAGATCTTGATTCTTGAACTTGAGGAAACACGCGTCTGAGCAAAACTCCCAAACGCTTCCAGGAAAGACACAGGCTCTCCCACAAGCACACAAGTGTTTGCCCTCAGCTATAGATCAGGGACAAGCTTGTGAAGAGATGCCCTGCTATTCTTTCGCCTTATGGCATCATGTGTTTCGTTCCTCTTGGAGATCGATTGTTAAACGTCTTTCCTCGGGCGACTGTGAAGCATTTGCCAGCGGAGGAGAAGTAGCACGGAGCAGCATTCAGTACTGCCTACGAGTGTCTTTGCTACCCTACTAGCGGAGCTCCAAGAACAGGCACACATCTTCAGGTACCTTCCAAATGTGGATTCCCCTGCAGCCCCGTAGGCGGGCGTGCAGTACGCCAACCATCAACGGACGTTTTTCCCCTCAAGCCTGTCAGGACGTTGCTCGTCCGTCTTTCCCTCAATAGATGGGAGTAGGCGCGCTTGCGGATGTGTGCGTGTGTGTGGCCACGCGTTTGCTTAGGCATCAGTGTGTGAAAAGGTAGGTGCTTTTCTCTAGCTGCGTGTGCGTGCACGTGGTGCTGGGTGCACATCCCTGGGTGCTCGAGGTAAGGTTTCTGCATGGTTTTCGCTGAGGAATCGTGTGTGTGCACATGGACAAAGAGAAGGCGCAGCAACCAGGTTCCAGCGCCGAAGAAGGCAAAAGGCAAGGTTTCCGGCGCTATCTCCTTCTCTCCCCAGAGCTAGTCGCGCAAAGCAAGCCGCTAAGCCGGCGACCGGCAAGAGAGCTACAACGAAGCATGCCGAACGGAGAAAATAGCAGCAGCTCATCTGTTCACACCTTGTTTCTGCCATGTGCTTGAACGCCAAGACGTTCGCGGTTCTGTGAGATGAAAGACGTCCTTCTGCATATGTGGTTGCCCACACCGGTGCACTTGTTAGTGTATCCATTCAGTCCTGGGCTGCGGGGCATTCAGAAGTGGCTCTGTGGAGACGTCTGCATAGAGGCAGCTGTCAGAACACGCACACTCGATTGTTCACCAAAACATATGCAGACGCGTCCTTAGCCTGTAGATTTGGATGCACAGAGTTCCCTGTGTTCGCAAGAGACAAGGGAATCGCGTCTGTACGCACAGAAGCAATAGCGGACCGTTTCCCTCGGAGTGAACGCGAAAGAGCCGTCTATATACTCGCAGACACGGGAACGTGCCTCAATGCGGTCACAGAGGCAGCAGCTTTTGCACGGATGCTCTGGTGATTCTGGCACTTTCCACGCACACTCCTGAAAGTCGCGCACACTGCTGTTCACTCGCTAAACGACCTCTTGGGAAACACGTCTCCGGTCGATGGACCGCTCAGATTGCTTCTCGTGTAACTGTGAACTGTGTCAGCGCAGGGAATCCGTCTCTGTTGAGCAGATGTCAATCCTGCCTCGCTTTTGCTTTGTTGCCTCTACCAAGATGATTTCCCGTTTCTCTCTTCACTGGAGCAGGCAGACACAGCCAACGCACATCAAGTGTCAAGAGACACGCTCTGCTGAGCTCAACGCTTGTGCAGATGCACATGTGCGACGAAGTCAACACACGTGCTTGTGGAGAGAAAGAAAGGGACTCCCAGGCGTGTGGAGCGACGGGGAGAAAGAGCGGGCGCTGAGGAACACAGTTTCAAACAGACTGTCTCCACACAAACAGGCACCTGTCTGCAGGTATCCTAGATCTTGATTCTTGAACTTGAGGAAACACGCGTCTGAGCAAAACTCCCAAACGCTTCCAGGAAAGACACAGGCTCTCCCACAAGCACACAAGTGTTTGCCCTCAGCTATAGATCAGGGACAAGCCTGTGAAGAGATGCCCTGCTATTCTTTCGCCTTACGGCATCATGTGTTTCGTTCCTCTTGGAGATCGATTGTTAAACGTCTTTCCTAGGGCGACTGTGAAGCATTTGCCAGCGGAGGAGAAGTAGCACGGAGCAGCATTCAGTACTGCCTACGAGTGTCTTTGCTACCCTACTAGCGGAGCTCCAAGAACAGGCACACATCTTCAGGTACCTTCCAAATGTGGATTCCCCTGCAGCCCCGTAGGCGGGCGTGCAGTACGCCAACCGTCAACGGACGTTTTTCCCCTCAAGCCTGTCAGGACGTTGCTCGTCCGTCTTTCCCTCAATAGATGGGAGTAGGCGCGCTTGCGGATGTGTGCGTGTGTGTGGCCACGCGTTTGCTTAGGCATCAGTGTGTGAAAAGGTAGGTGCTTTTCTCTAGCTGCGTGTGCGTGCACGTGGTGCTGGGTGCACATCCCTGGGTGCTCGTGGAAAGGTTTCTGCATGGTTTTGGCTGAGGAATCGTGTGTGTGCACGTGGACAAAGAGAAGGCGCAGCAACCAGGTTCCAGCGCCGAAGAAGGCAAAAGGCGAGGTTTCCGGCGCTATCTCCTTCTCTCCCCAGAGCTAGTCGCGCAAAGCAAGCCGCTAAGCCGGCGACCGGCAAGAGAGCTACAACGAAGCATGCCGAACGGAGAAAATAGCAGCAGCTCATCTGTTCACACCTTGTTTCTGCCATGTGCTTGAACGCCAAGACGTTCGCGCTTCTGTGAGAGGAAAGACGTCCTTCTGCATATGTGGTTGCTCACACCGGTGCACTTGTTAGTGTATCCATTCAGTCCTGGGCTGCGGGGCATTCAGAAGTGGCTCCGTGGAGACGTCTGCATAGAGGCAGCTGTCAGAACACGCACACTCGATTGTTCACCAAAACATGTGCAGACGGGTCCTTAGCCTGTAGATTTGGATGCACAGAGTTCCCTGTGTTCGCAAGAGACAAGGGAATCGCGTCTGTGCGCACAGAAGCAATAGCGGACCGTTTCCCTCGGAGTGAACGCGAAAGAGCCGTCTATATACTCGCAGACACGGGAACGTGCCTCAATGCGGTCACAGAGGCAGCAGCTTTTGCACAGATGCTCCTGGTGATTCTGGCACTTTCCAGGCACACTCCTGAAAGTCGCGCACACTGCTGTTCACTCGCTAAACGACCTCTTGGGAAACACGTCTCCGGTCGACGGACCGCTCAGATTGCTTCTCGTGTAACTGTGAACTGTGTCAGCGCAGGGAATCCGTCTCTGTTGAGCAGATGTCAATCCTGCCTCGCTTTTGCTTTGTTGCCTCTACCAAGATGATTTCCCGTTTCTCTCTTCACTGGAGCACGCAGACACAGCCAACGCACATCAAGTGTCAAGAGACACGCTCTGCTGAGCTCAACGCTTGTGCAGATGCACATGCGCGACGAAGTCAACACACGTGCTTGTGGAGAGAAAGAAAGGGACTCCCAGGCGTGTGGAGCGACGGGGAGAAAGAGCGGGCGCTGAGGAACACAGTTTCAAACAGACTGTCTCCACACAAACAGGCACCTGTCTGCAGGTATCCTAGATCTTGATTCTTGAACTTGAGGAAACACGCGTCTGAGCAAAACTCCCAAACGCTTCCAGGAAAGACACAGGCTCTCCCACAAGCACACAAGTGTTTGCCCTCAGCTATAGATCAGGGACAAGCCTGTGAAGAGATGCCCTGCTATTCTTTCGCCTTATGGCATCATGTGTTTCGTTCCTCTTGGAGATCGATTGTTAAACGTCTTTCCTCGGGCGACTGTGAAGCATTTGCCAGCGGAGGAGAAGTAGCACGGAGCAGCATTCAGTACTGCCTACGAGTGTCTTTGCTACCCTACTAGCGGAGCTCCAAGAACAGGCACACATCTTCAGGTACCTTCCAAATGTGGATTCCCCTGCAGCCCCGTAGGCGGGCGTGCAGTACGCCAACCGTCAACGGACGTTTTTCCCCTCAAGCCTGTCAGGACGTTGCTCGTCCGTCTTTCCCTCAATAGATGGGAGTAGGCGCGCTTGCGGATGTGTGCGTGTGTGTGGCCACGCGTTTGCTTAGGCATCAGTGTGTGAAAAGGTAGGTGCTTTTCTCTAGCTGCGTGTGCGTGCACGTGGTGCTGGGTGCACATCCCTGGGTGCTCGTGGAAAGGTTTCTGCATGGTTTTCGCTGAGGAATCGTGTGTGTGCACATGGACAAAGAGAAGGCGCAGCAACCAGGTTCCAGCGCCGAAGAAGGCAAAAGGCGAGGTTTCCGGCGCTATCTCCTTCTCTCCCCAGAGCTAGTCGCGCAAAGCAAGCCGCTAAGCCGGCGACCGGCAAGAGAGCTACAACGAAGCATGCCGAACGGAGAAAATAGCAGCAGCTCATCTGTTCACACCTTGTTTCTGCCATGTGCTTGAACGCCAAGACGTTCGCGCTTCTGTGAGATGAAAGACGTCCTTCTGCATATGTGGTTGCTCACACCGGTGCACTTGTTAGTGTATCCATTCAGTCCTGGGCTGCGGGGCATTCAGAAGTGGCTCTGTGGAGACGTCTGCATAGAGGCAGCTGTCAGAACACGCACACTCGATTGTTCACCAAAACATATGCAGACGCGTCCTTAGCCTGTAGATTTGGATGCACAGAGTTCCCTGTGTTCGCAAGAGACAAGGGAATCGCGTCTGTGCGCACAGAAGCAATAGCGGACCGTTTCCCTCGGAGTGAACGCGAAAGAGCCGTCTATATACTCGCAGACACGCGAACGTGCCTCAATGCGGTCACAGAGGCAGCAGCTTTTGCACAGATGCTCCTGGTGATTCTGGCACTTTCCAGGCACACTCCTGAAAGTCGCGCACACTGCTGTTCACTCGCTAAACGACCTCTTGGGAAACACGTCTCCGGTCGACGGACCGCTCAGATTGCTTCTCGTGTAACTGTGAACTGTGTCAGCGCAGGGAATCCGTCTCTGTTGAGCAGATGTCAATCCTGCCTCGCTTTTGCTTTGTTGCCTCTACCAAGATGATTTCCCGTTTCTCTCTTCACTGGAGCACGCAGACACAGCCAACGCACATCAAGTGTCAAGAGACACGCTCTGCTGAGCTCAACGCTTGTGCAGATGCACATGTGCGACGAAGTCAACACACGTGCTTGTGGAGAGAAAGAAAGGGACTCCCGGGCGTGTGGAGCGACGGGGAGAAAGAGCGGGCGCTGAGGAACACAGTTTCAAACAGACTGTCTCCACACAAACAGGCACCTGTCTGCAGGTATCCTAGCTCTTGATTCTTGAACTTGAGGAAACACGCGTCTGAGCAAAACTCCCAAACGCTTCCAGGAAAGACACAGGCTCTCCCACAAGCACACAAGTGTTTGCCCTCAGCTATAGATCAGGGACAAGCCTGTGAAGAGATGCCCTGCTATTCTTTCGCCTTATGGCATCATGTGTTTCGTTCCTCTTGGAGATCGATTGTTAAACGTCTTTCCTCGGGCGACTGTGAAGCATTTGCCAGCGGAGGAGAAGTAGCACGGAGCAGCATTCAGTACTGCCTACGAGTGTCTTTGCTACCCTACTAGCGGAGCTCCAAGAACAGGCACACATCTTCAGGTACCTTCCAAATGTGGATTCCCCTGCAGCCCCGTAGGCGGGCGTGCAGTACGCCAACCGTCAACGGACGTTTTTCCCCTCAAGCCTGTCAGGACGTTGCTCGTCCGTCTTTCCCTCAATAGATGGGAGTAGGCGCGCTTGCGGATGTGTGCGTGTGTGTGGCCACGCGTTTGCTTAGGCATCAGTGTGTGAAAAGGTAGGTGCTTTTCTCTAGCTGCGTGTGCGTGCACGTGGTGCTGGGTGCACATCCCTGGGTGCTCGTGGAAAGGTTTCTGCATGGTTTTCGCTGAGGAATCGTGTGTGTGCACATGGACAAAGAGAAGGCGCAGCAACCAGGTTCCAGCGCCGAAGAAGGCAAAAGGCGAGGTTTCCGGCGCTATCTCCTTCTCTCCCCAGAGCTAGTCGCGCAAAGCAAGCCGCTAAGCCGGCGACCGGCAAGAGAGCTACAACGAAGCATGCCGAACGGAGAAAATAGCAGCAGCTCATCTGTTCACACCTTGTTTCTGCCATGTGCTTGAACGCCAAGACGTTCGCGCTTCTGTGAGATGAAAGACGTCCTTCTGCATATGGGGTTGCCCACACCGGTGCACTTGTTAGTGTATCCATTCAGTCCTGGGCTGCGGGGCATTCAGAAGTGGCTCTGTGGAGACGTCTGCATAGAGGCAGCTGTCAGAACACGCACACTCGATTGTTCACCAAAACATACGCAGACGCGTCCTTAGCCTGTAGATTTGGATGCACAGAGTTCCCTGTGTTCGCAAGAGACAAGGGAATCGCGTCTGTACGCACAGAAGCAATAGCGGACCGTTTCCCTCAGAGTGAACGCGAAGAGCCGTCTATATACTCGCAGACACGGGAACGTGCCTCAATGCGGTCACAGAGGCAGCAGCTTTTGCACAGATGCTCTGGTGATTCTGGCACTTTCCAGGCACGCTCCTGAAAGTCGCGCACACTGCTGTTCACTCGCTAAACGACCTCTTGGGAAACACGTCTCCGGTCGACGGACCGCTCAGATTGCTTCTCGTGTAACTGTGAACTGTGTCAGCGCAGGGAATCCGTCTCTGTTGAGCAGATGTCAATCCTGCCTCGCTTTTGCTTTGTTGCCTCTACCAAGATGATTTCCCGTTTCTCTCTTCACTGGAGCAGGCAGACACAGCCAACGCACATCAAGTGTCAAGAGACACGCTCTGCTGAGCTCAACGCTTGTGCAGATGCACATGTGCGACGAAGTCAACACACGTGCTTGTGGAGAGAAAGAAAGGGACTCCCAGGCGTGTGGAGCGACGGGGAGAAAGAGCGGGCGCTGAGGAACACAGTTTCAAACAGACTGTCTCCACACAAACAGGCACCTGTCTGCAGGTATCCTAGCTCTTGATTCTTGAACTTGAGGAAACACGCGTCTGAGCAAAACTCCCAAACGCTTCCAGGAAAGACACAGGCTCTCCCACAAGCACACAAGTGTTTGCCCTCAGCTATAGATCAGGGACAAGCCTGTGAAGAGATGCCCTGCTATTCTTTCGCCTTATGGCATCATGTGTTTCGTTCCTCTTGGAGATCGATTGTTAAACGTCTTTCCTCGGGCGACTGTGAAGCATTTGCCAGCGGAGGAGAAGTAGCACGGAGCAGCATTCAGTACTGCCTACGAGTGTCTTTGCTACCCTACTAGCGGAGCTCCAAGAACAGGCACACATCTTCAGGTACCTTCCAAATGTGGATTCCCCTGCAGCCCCGTAGGCGGGCGTGCAGTACGCCAACCGTCAACGGACGTTTTTCCCCTCAAGCCTGTCAGGACGTTGCTCGTCCGTCTTTCCCTCAATAGATGGGAGTAGGCGCGCTTGCGGATGTGTGCGTGTGTGTGGCCACGCGTTTGCTTAGGCATCAGTGTGTGAAAAGGTAGGTGCTTTTCTCTAGCTGCGTGTGCGTGCACGTGGTGCTGGGTGCACATCCCTGGGTGCTCGTGGAAAGGTTTCTGCATGGTTTTCGCTGAGGAATCGTGTGTGTGCACATGGACAAAGAGAAGGCGCAGCAACCAGGTTCCAGCGCCGAAGAAGGCAAAAGGCGAGGTTTCCGGCGCTATCTCCTTCTCTCCCCAGAGCTAGTCGCGCAAAGCAAGCCGCTAAGCCGGCGACCGGCAAGAGAGCTACAACGAAGCATGCCGAACGGAGAAAATAGCAGCAGCTCATCTGTTCACACCTTGTTTCTGCCATGTGCTTGAACGCCAAGACGTTCGCGCTTCTGTGAGAGGAAAGACGTCCTTCTGCATATGTGGTTGCTCACACCGGTGCACTTGTTAGTGTATCCATTCAGTCCTGGGCTGCGGGGCATTCAGAAGTGGCTCTGTGGAGACGTCTGCATAGAGGCAGCTGTCAGAACACGCACACTCGATTGTTCACCAAAACATGTGCAGACGCGTCCTTAGCCTGTAGATTTGGATGCACAGAGTTCCCTGTGTTCGCAAGAGACAAGGGAATCGCGTCTGTGCGCACAGAAGCAATAGCGGACCGTTTCCCTCGGAGTGAACGCGAAAGAGCCGTCTATATACTCGCAGACACGCGAACGTGCCTCAATGCGGTCACAGAGGCAGCAGCTTTTGCACAGATGCTCCTGGTGATTCTGGCACTTTCCAGGCACACTCCTGAAAGTCGCGCACACTGCTGTTCACTCGCTAAACGACCTCTTGGGAAACACGTCTCCGGTCGACGGACCGCTCAGATTGCTTCTCGTGTAACTGTGAACTGTGTCAGCGCAGGGAATCCGTCTCTGTTGAGCAGATGTCAATCCTGCCTCGCTTTTGCTTTGTTGCCTCTACCAAGATGATTTCCCGTTTCTCTCTTCACTGGAGCAGGCAGACACAGCCAACGCACATCAAGTGTCAAGAGACACGCTCTGCTGAGCTCAACGCTTGTGCAGATGCACATGTGCGACGAAGTCAACACACGTGCTTGTGGAGAGAAAGAAAGGGACTCCCAGGCGTGTGGAGCGACGGGGAGAAAGAGCGGGCGCTGAGGAACACAGTTTCAAACAGACTGTCTCCACACAAACAGGCACCTGTCTGCAGGTATCCTAGATCTTGATTCTTGAACTTGAGGAAACACGCGTCTGAGCAAAACTCCCAAACGCTTCCAGGAAAGACACAGGCTCTCCCACAAGCACACAAGTGTTTGCCCTCAGCTATAGATCAGGGACAAGCCTGTGAAGAGATGCCCTGCTATTCTTTCGCCTTATGGCATCATGTGTTTCGTTCCTCTTGGAGATCGATTGTTAAACGTCTTTCCTCGGGCGACTGTGAAGCATTTGCCAGCGGAGGAGAAGTAGCACGGAGCAGCATTCAGTACTGCCTACGAGTGTCTTTGCTACCCTACTAGCGGAGCTCCAAGAACAGGCACACATCTTCAGGTACCTTCCAAATGTGGATTCCCCTGCAGCCCCGTAGGCGGGCGTGCAGTACGCCAACCGTCAACGGACGTTTTTCCCCTCAAGCCTGTCAGGACGTTGCTCGTCCGTCTTTCCCTCAATAGATGGGAGTAGGCGCGCTTGCGGATGTGTGCGTGTGTGTGGCCACGCGTTTGCTTAGGCATCAGTGTGTGAAAAGGTAGGTGCTTTTCTCTAGCTGCGTGTGCGTGCACGTGGTGCTGGGTGCACATCCCTGGGTGCTCGTGGAAAGGTTTCTGCATGGTTTTCGCTGAGGAATCGTGTGTGTGCACATGGACAAAGAGAAGGCGCAGCAACCAGGTTCCAGCGCCGAAGAAGGCAAAAGGCGAGGTTTCCGGCGCTATCTCCTTCTCTCCCCAGAGCTAGTCGCGCAAAGCAAGCCGCTAAGCCGGCGACCGGCAAGAGAGCTACAACGAAGCATGCCGAACGGAGAAAATAGCAGCAGCTCATCTGTTCACACCTTGTTTCTGCCATGTGCTTGAACGCCAAGACGTTCGCGCTTCTGTGAGATGAAAGACGTCCTTCTGCATATGGGGTTGCCCACACCGGTGCACTTGTTAGTGTATCCATTCAGTCCTGGGCTGCGGGGCATTCAGAAGTGGCTCTGTGGAGACGTCTGCATAGAGGCAGCTGTCAGAACACGCACACTCGATTGTTCACCAAAACATACGCAGACGCGTCCTTAGCCTGTAGATTTGGATGCACAGAGTTCCCTGTGTTCGCAAGAGACAAGGGAATCGCGTCTGTACGCACAGAAGCAATAGCGGACCGTTTCCCTCAGAGTGAACGCGAAGAGCCGTCTATATACTCGCAGACACGGGAACGTGCCTCAATGCGGTCACAGAGGCAGCAGCTTTTGCACAGATGCTCTGGTGATTCTGGCACTTTCCAGGCACGCTCCTGAAAGTCGCGCACACTGCTGTTCACTCGCTAAACGACCTCTTGGGAAACACGTCTCCGGTCGACGGACCGCTCAGATTGCTTCTCGTGTAACTGTGAACTGTGTCAGCGCAGGGAATCCGTCTCTGTTGAGCAGATGTCAATCCTGCCTCGCTTTTGCTTTGTTGCCTCTACCAAGATGATTTCCCGTTTCTCTCTTCACTGGAGCAGGCAGACACAGCCAACGCACATCAAGTGTCAAGAGACACGCTCTGCTGAGCTCAACGCTTGTGCAGATGCACATGTGCGACGAAGTCAACACACGTGCTTGTGGAGAGAAAGAAAGGGACTCCCGGGCGTGTGGAGCGACGGGGAGAAAGAGCGGGCGCTGAGGAACACAGTTTCAAACAGACTGTCTCCACACAAACAGGCACCTGTCTGCAGGTATCCTAGCTCTTGATTCTTGAACTTGAGGAAACACGCGTCTGAGCAAAACTCCCAAACGCTTCCAGGAAAGACACAGGCTCTCCCACAAGCACACAAGTGTTTGCCCTCAGCTATAGATCAGGGACAAGCCTGTGAAGAGATGCCCTGCTATTCTTTCGCCTTATGGCATCATGTGTTTCGTTCCTCTTGGAGATCGATTGTTAAACGTCTTTCCTCGGGCGACTGTGAAGCATTTGCCAGCGGAGGAGAAGTAGCACGGAGCAGCATTCAGTACTGCCTACGAGTGTCTTTGCTACCCTACTAGCGGAGCTCCAAGAACAGGCACACATCTTCAGGTACCTTCCAAATGTGGATTCCCCTGCAGCCCCGTAGGCGGGCGTGCAGTACGCCAACCGTCAACGGACGTTTTTCCCCTCAAGCCTGTCAGGACGTTGCTCGTCCGTCTTTCCCTCAATAGATGGGAGTAGGCGCGCTTGCGGATGTGTGCGTGTGTGTGGCCACGCGTTTGCTTAGGCATCAGTGTGTGAAAAGGTAGGTGCTTTTCTCTAGCTGCGTGTGCGTGCACGTGGTGCTGGGTGCACATCCCTGGGTGCTCGTGGAAAGGTTTCTGCATGGTTTTCGCTGAGGAATCGTGTGTGTGCACATGGACAAAGAGAAGGCGCAGCAACCAGGTTCCAGCGCCGAAGAAGGCAAAAGGCGAGGTTTCCGGCGCTATCTCCTTCTCTCCCCAGAGCTAGTCGCGCAAAGCAAGCCGCTAAGCCGGCGACCGGCAAGAGAGCTACAACGAAGCATGCCGAACGGAGAAAATAGCAGCAGCTCATCTGTTCACACCTTGTTTCTGCCATGTGCTTGAACGCCAAGACGTTCGCGCTTCTGTGAGATGAAAGACGTCCTTCTGCATATGGGGTTGCCCACACCGGTGCACTTGTTAGTGTATCCATTCAGTCCTGGGCTGCGGGGCATTCAGAAGTGGCTCTGTGGAGACGTCTGCATAGAGGCAGCTGTCAGAACACGCACACTCGATTGTTCACCAAAACATACGCAGACGCGTCCTTAGCCTGTAGATTTGGATGCACAGAGTTCCCTGTGTTCGCAAGAGACAAGGGAATCGCGTCTGTACGCACAGAAGCAATAGCGGACCGTTTCCCTCAGAGTGAACGCGAAGAGCCGTCTATATACTCGCAGACACGGGAACGTGCCTCAATGCGGTCACAGAGGCAGCAGCTTTTGCACAGATGCTCTGGTGATTCTGGCACTTTCCAGGCACGCTCCTGAAAGTCGCGCACACTGCTGTTCACTCGCTAAACGACCTCTTGGGAAACACGTCTCCGGTCGACGGACCGCTCAGATTGCTTCTCGTGTAACTGTGAACTGTGTCAGCGCAGGGAATCCGTCTCTGTTGAGCAGATGTCAATCCTGCCTCGCTTTTGCTTTGTTGCCTCTACCAAGATGATTTCCCGTTTCTCTCTTCACTGGAGCAGGCAGACACAGCCAACGCACATCAAGTGTCAAGAGACACGCTCTGCTGAGCTCAACGCTTGTGCAGATGCACATGTGCGACGAAGTCAACACACGTGCTTGTGGAGAGAAAGAAAGGGACTCCCAGGCGTGTGGAGCGACGGGGAGAAAGAGCGGGCGCTGAGGAACACAGTTTCAAACAGACTGTCTCCACACAAACAGGCACCTGTCTGCAGGTATCCTAGCTCTTGATTCTTGAACTTGAGGAAACACGCGTCTGAGCAAAACTCCCAAACGCTTCCGGGAAAGACACAGGCTCTCCCACAAGCACACAAGTGTTTGCCCTCAGCTATAGATCAGGGACAAGCCTGTGAAGAGATGCCCTGCTATTCTTTCGCCTTATGGCATCATGTGTTTCGTTCCTCTTGGAGATCGATTGTTAAACGTCTTTCCTCGGGCGACTGTGAAGCATTTGCCAGCGGAGGAGAAGTAGCACGGAGCAGCATTCAGTACTGCCTACGAGTGTCTTTGCTACCCTACTAGCGGAGCTCCAAGAACAGGCACACATCTTCAGGTACCTTCCAAATGTGGATTCCCCTGCAGCCCCGTAGGCGGGCGTGCAGTACGCCAACCGTCAACGGACGTTTTTCCCCTCAAGCCTGTCAGGACGTTGCTCGTCCGTCTTTCCCTCAATAGATGGGAGTAGGCGCGCTTGCGGATGTGTGCGTGTGTGTGGCCACGCGTTTGCTTAGGCATCAGTGTGTGAAAAGGTAGGTGCTTTTCTCTAGCTGCGTGTGCGTGCACGTGGTGCTGGGTGCACATCCCTGGGTGCTCGTGGAAAGGTTTCTGCATGGTTTTCGCTGAGGAATCGTGTGTGTGCACATGGACAAAGAGAAGGCGCAGCAACCAGGTTCCAGCGCCGAAGAAGGCAAAAGGCGAGGTTTCCGGCGCTATCTCCTTCTCTCCCCAGAGCTAGTCGCGCAAAGCAAGCCGCTAAGCCGGCGACCGGCAAGAGAGCTACAACGAAGCATGCCGAACGGAGAAAATAGCAGCAGCTCATCTGTTCACACCTTGTTTCTGCCATGTGCTTGAACGCCAAGACGTTCGCGCTTCTGTGAGATGAAAGACGTCCTTCTGCATATGGGGTTGCCCACACCGGTGCACTTGTTAGTGTATCCATTCAGTCCTGGGCTGCGGGGCATTCAGAAGTGGCTCTGTGGAGACGTCTGCATAGAGGCAGCTGTCAGAACACGCACACTCGATTGTTCACCAAAACATACGCAGACGCGTCCTTAGCCTGTAGATTTGGATGCACAGAGTTCCCTGTGTTCGCAAGAGACAAGGGAATCGCGTCTGTACGCACAGAAGCAATAGCGGACCGTTTCCCTCAGAGTGAACGCGAAGAGCCGTCTATATACTCGCAGACACGGGAACGTGCCTCAATGCGGTCACAGAGGCAGCAGCTTTTGCACAGATGCTCTGGTGATTCTGGCACTTTCCAGGCACGCTCCTGAAAGTCGCGCACACTGCTGTTCACTCGCTAAACGACCTCTTGGGAAACACGTCTCCGGTCGACGGACCGCTCAGATTGCTTCTCGTGTAACTGTGAACTGTGTCAGCGCAGGGAATCCGTCTCTGTTGAGCAGATGTCAATCCTGCCTCGCTTTTGCTTTGTTGCCTCTACCAAGATGATTTCCCGTTTCTCTCTTCACTGGAGCAGGCAGACACAGCCAACGCACATCAAGTGTCAAGAGACACGCTCTGCTGAGCTCAACGCTTGTGCAGATGCACATGTGCGACGAAGTCAACACACGTGCTTGTGGAGAGAAAGAAAGGGACTCCCAGGCGTGTGGAGCGACGGGGAGAAAGAGCGGGCGCTGAGGAACACAGTTTCAAACAGACTGTCTCCACACAAACAGGCACCTGTCTGCAGGTATCCTAGCTCTTGATTCTTGAACTTGAGGAAACACGCGTCTGAGCAAAACTCCCAAACGCTTCCGGGAAAGACACAGGCTCTCCCACAAGCACACAAGTGTTTGCCCTCAGCTATAGATCAGGGACAAGCCTGTGAAGAGATGCCCTGCTATTCTTTCGCCTTATGGCATCATGTGTTTCGTTCCTCTTGGAGATCGATTGTTAAACGTCTTTCCTCGGGCGACTGTGAAGCATTTGCCAGCGGAGGAGAAGTAGCACGGAGCAGCATTCAGTACTGCCTACGAGTGTCTTTGCTACCCTACTAGCGGAGCTCCAAGAACAGGCACACATCTTCAGGTACCTTCCAAATGTGGATTCCCCTGCAGCCCCGTAGGCGGGCGTGCAGTACGCCAACCGTCAACGGACGTTTTTCCCCTCAAGCCTGTCAGGACGTTGCTCGTCCGTCTTTCCCTCAATAGATGGGAGTAGGCGCGCTTGCGGATGTGTGCGTGTGTGTGGCCACGCGTTTGCTTAGGCATCAGTGTGTGAAAAGGTAGGTGCTTTTCTCTAGCTGCGTGTGCGTGCACGTGGTGCTGGGTGCACATCCCTGGGTGCTCGTGGAAAGGTTTCTGCATGGTTTTCGCTGAGGAATCGTGTGTGTGCACATGGACAAAGAGAAGGCGCAGCAACCAGGTTCCAGCGCCGAAGAAGGCAAAAGGCGAGGTTTCCGGCGCTATCTCCTTCTCTCCCCAGAGCTAGTCGCGCAAAGCAAGCCGCTAAGCCGGCGACCGGCAAGAGAGCTACAACGAAGCATGCCGAACGGAGAAAATAGCAGCAGCTCATCTGTTCACACCTTGTTTCTGCCATGTGCTTGAACGCCAAGACGTTCGCGCTTCTGTGAGAGGAAAGACGTCCTTCTGCATATGTGGTTGCTCACACCGGTGCACTTGTTAGTGTATCCATTCAGTCCTGGGCTGCGGGGCATTCAGAAGTGGCTCTGTGGAGACGTCTGCATAGAGGCAGCTGTCAGAACACGCACACTCGATTGTTCACCAAAACATGTGCAGACGCGTCCTTAGCCTGTAGATTTGGATGCACAGAGTTCCCTGTGTTCGCAAGAGACAAGGGAATCGCGTCTGTGCGCACAGAAGCAATAGCGGACCGTTTCCCTCGGAGTGAACGCGAAAGAGCCGTCTATATACTCGCAGACACGCGAACGTGCCTCAATGCGGTCACAGAGGCAGCAGCTTTTGCACAGATGCTCCTGGTGATTCTGGCACTTTCCAGGCACACTCCTGAAAGTCGCGCACACTGCTGTTCACTCGCTAAACGACCTCTTGGGAAACACGTCTCCGGTCGACGGACCGCTCAGATTGCTTCTCGTGTAACTGTGAACTGTGTCAGCGCAGGGAATCCGTCTCTGTTGAGCAGATGTCAATCCTGCCTCGCTTTTGCTTTGTTGCCTCTACCAAGATGATTTCCCGTTTCTCTCTTCACTGGAGCAGGCAGACACAGCCAACGCACATCAAGTGTCAAGAGACACGCTCTGCTGAGCTCAACGCTTGTGCAGATGCACATGTGCGACGAAGTCAACACACGTGCTTGTGGAGAGAAAGAAAGGGACTCCCAGGCGTGTGGAGCGACGGGGAGAAAGAGCGGGCGCTGAGGAACACAGTTTCAAACAGACTGTCTCCACACAAACAGGCACCTGTCTGCAGGTATCCTAGATCTTGATTCTTGAACTTGAGGAAACACGCGTCTGAGCAAAACTCCCAAACGCTTCCAGGAAAGACACAGGCTCTCCCACAAGCACACAAGTGTTTGCCCTCAGCTATAGATCAGGGACAAGCCTGTGAAGAGATGCCCTGCTATTCTTTCGCCTTATGGCATCATGTGTTTCGTTCCTCTTGGAGATCGATTGTTAAACGTCTTTCCTCGGGCGACTGTGAAGCATTTGCCAGCGGAGGAGAAGTAGCACGGAGCAGCATTCAGTACTGCCTACGAGTGTCTTTGCTACCCTACTAGCGGAGCTCCAAGAACAGGCACACATCTTCAGGTACCTTCCAAATGTGGATTCCCCTGCAGCCCCGTAGGCGGGCGTGCAGTACGCCAACCGTCAACGGACGTTTTTCCCCTCAAGCCTGTCAGGACGTTGCTCGTCCGTCTTTCCCTCAATAGATGGGAGTAGGCGCGCTTGCGGATGTGTGCGTGTGTGTGGCCACGCGTTTGCTTAGGCATCAGTGTGTGAAAAGGTAGGTGCTTTTCTCTAGCTGCGTGTGCGTGCACGTGGTGCTGGGTGCACATCCCTGGGTGCTCGTGGAAAGGTTTCTGCATGGTTTTCGCTGAGGAATCGTGTGTGTGCACATGGACAAAGAGAAGGCGCAGCAACCAGGTTCCAGCGCCGAAGAAGGCAAAAGGCGAGGTTTCCGGCGCTATCTCCTTCTCTCCCCAGAGCTAGTCGCGCAAAGCAAGCCGCTAAGCCGGCGACCGGCAAGAGAGCTACAACGAAGCATGCCGAACGGAGAAAATAGCAGCAGCTCATCTGTTCACACCTTGTTTCTGCCATGTGCTTGAACGCCAAGACGTTCGCGCTTCTGTGAGATGAAAGACGTCCTTCTGCATATGGGGTTGCCCACACCGGTGCACTTGTTAGTGTATCCATTCAGTCCTGGGCTGCGGGGCATTCAGAAGTGGCTCTGTGGAGACGTCTGCATAGAGGCAGCTGTCAGAACACGCACACTCGATTGTTCACCAAAACATACGCAGACGCGTCCTTAGCCTGTAGATTTGGATGCACAGAGTTCCCTGTGTTCGCAAGAGACAAGGGAATCGCGTCTGTACGCACAGAAGCAATAGCGGACCGTTTCCCTCAGAGTGAACGCGAAGAGCCGTCTATATACTCGCAGACACGGGAACGTGCCTCAATGCGGTCACAGAGGCAGCAGCTTTTGCACAGATGCTCTGGTGATTCTGGCACTTTCCAGGCACGCTCCTGAAAGTCGCGCACACTGCTGTTCACTCGCTAAACGACCTCTTGGGAAACACGTCTCCGGTCGACGGACCGCTCAGATTGCTTCTCGTGTAACTGTGAACTGTGTCAGCGCAGGGAATCCGTCTCTGTTGAGCAGATGTCAATCCTGCCTCGCTTTTGCTTTGTTGCCTCTACCAAGATGATTTCCCGTTTCTCTCTTCACTGGAGCAGGCAGACACAGCCAACGCACATCAAGTGTCAAGAGACACGCTCTGCTGAGCTCAACGCTTGTGCAGATGCACATGTGCGACGAAGTCAACACACGTGCTTGTGGAGAGAAAGAAAGGGACTCCCGGGCGTGTGGAGCGACGGGGAGAAAGAGCGGGCGCTGAGGAACACAGTTTCAAACAGACTGTCTCCACACAAACAGGCACCTGTCTGCAGGTATCCTAGCTCTTGATTCTTGAACTTGAGGAAACACGCGTCTGAGCAAAACTCCCAAACGCTTCCAGGAAAGACACAGGCTCTCCCACAAGCACACAAGTGTTTGCCCTCAGCTATAGATCAGGGACAAGCCTGTGAAGAGATGCCCTGCTATTCTTTCGCCTTATGGCATCATGTGTTTCGTTCCTCTTGGAGATCGATTGTTAAACGTCTTTCCTCGGGCGACTGTGAAGCATTTGCCAGCGGAGGAGAAGTAGCACGGAGCAGCATTCAGTACTGCCTACGAGTGTCTTTGCTACCCTACTAGCGGAGCTCCAAGAACAGGCACACATCTTCAGGTACCTTCCAAATGTGGATTCCCCTGCAGCCCCGTAGGCGGGCGTGCAGTACGCCAACCGTCAACGGACGTTTTTCCCCTCAAGCCTGTCAGGACGTTGCTCGTCCGTCTTTCCCTCAATAGATGGGAGTAGGCGCGCTTGCGGATGTGTGCGTGTGTGTGGCCACGCGTTTGCTTAGGCATCAGTGTGTGAAAAGGTAGGTGCTTTTCTCTAGCTGCGTGTGCGTGCACGTGGTGCTGGGTGCACATCCCTGGGTGCTCGTGGAAAGGTTTCTGCATGGTTTTCGCTGAGGAATCGTGTGTGTGCACATGGACAAAGAGAAGGCGCAGCAACCAGGTTCCAGCGCCGAAGAAGGCAAAAGGCGAGGTTTCCGGCGCTATCTCCTTCTCTCCCCAGAGCTAGTCGCGCAAAGCAAGCCGCTAAGCCGGCGACCGGCAAGAGAGCTACAACGAAGCATGCCGAACGGAGAAAATAGCAGCAGCTCATCTGTTCACACCTTGTTTCTGCCATGTGCTTGAACGCCAAGACGTTCGCGCTTCTGTGAGATGAAAGACGTCCTTCTGCATATGGGGTTGCCCACACCGGTGCACTTGTTAGTGTATCCATTCAGTCCTGGGCTGCGGGGCATTCAGAAGTGGCTCTGTGGAGACGTCTGCATAGAGGCAGCTGTCAGAACACGCACACTCGATTGTTCACCAAAACATACGCAGACGCGTCCTTAGCCTGTAGATTTGGATGCACAGAGTTCCCTGTGTTCGCAAGAGACAAGGGAATCGCGTCTGTACGCACAGAAGCAATAGCGGACCGTTTCCCTCAGAGTGAACGCGAAGAGCCGTCTATATACTCGCAGACACGGGAACGTGCCTCAATGCGGTCACAGAGGCAGCAGCTTTTGCACAGATGCTCTGGTGATTCTGGCACTTTCCAGGCACGCTCCTGAAAGTCGCGCACACTGCTGTTCACTCGCTAAACGACCTCTTGGGAAACACGTCTCCGGTCGACGGACCGCTCAGATTGCTTCTCGTGTAACTGTGAACTGTGTCAGCGCAGGGAATCCGTCTCTGTTGAGCAGATGTCAATCCTGCCTCGCTTTTGCTTTGTTGCCTCTACCAAGATGATTTCCCGTTTCTCTCTTCACTGGAGCAGGCAGACACAGCCAACGCACATCAAGTGTCAAGAGACACGCTCTGCTGAGCTCAACGCTTGTGCAGATGCACATGTGCGACGAAGTCAACACACGTGCTTGTGGAGAGAAAGAAAGGGACTCCCAGGCGTGTGGAGCGACGGGGAGAAAGAGCGGGCGCTGAGGAACACAGTTTCAAACAGACTGTCTCCACACAAACAGGCACCTGTCTGCAGGTATCCTAGCTCTTGATTCTTGAACTTGAGGAAACACGCGTCTGAGCAAAACTCCCAAACGCTTCCGGGAAAGACACAGGCTCTCCCACAAGCACACAAGTGTTTGCCCTCAGCTATAGATCAGGGACAAGCCTGTGAAGAGATGCCCTGCTATTCTTTCGCCTTATGGCATCATGTGTTTCGTTCCTCTTGGAGATCGATTGTTAAACGTCTTTCCTCGGGCGACTGTGAAGCATTTGCCAGCGGAGGAGAAGTAGCACGGAGCAGCATTCAGTACTGCCTACGAGTGTCTTTGCTACCCTACTAGCGGAGCTCCAAGAACAGGCACACATCTTCAGGTACCTTCCAAATGTGGATTCCCCTGCAGCCCCGTAGGCGGGCGTGCAGTACGCCAACCGTCAACGGACGTTTTTCCCCTCAAGCCTGTCAGGACGTTGCTCGTCCGTCTTTCCCTCAATAGATGGGAGTAGGCGCGCTTGCGGATGTGTGCGTGTGTGTGGCCACGCGTTTGCTTAGGCATCAGTGTGTGAAAAGGTAGGTGCTTTTCTCTAGCTGCGTGTGCGTGCACGTGGTGCTGGGTGCACATCCCTGGGTGCTCGTGGAAAGGTTTCTGCATGGTTTTCGCTGAGGAATCGTGTGTGTGCACATGGACAAAGAGAAGGCGCAGCAACCAGGTTCCAGCGCCGAAGAAGGCAAAAGGCGAGGTTTCCGGCGCTATCTCCTTCTCTCCCCAGAGCTAGTCGCGCAAAGCAAGCCGCTAAGCCGGCGACCGGCAAGAGAGCTACAACGAAGCATGCCGAACGGAGAAAATAGCAGCAGCTCATCTGTTCACACCTTGTTTCTGCCATGTGCTTGAACGCCAAGACGTTCGCGCTTCTGTGAGATGAAAGACGTCCTTCTGCATATGTGGTTGCTCACACCGGTGCACTTGTTAGTGTATCCATTCAGTCCTGGGCTGCGGGGCATTCAGAAGTGGCTCTGTGGAGACGTCTGCATAGAGGCAGCTGTCAGAACACGCACACTCGATTGTTCACCAAAACATGTGCAGACGCGTCCTTAGCCTGTAGATTTGGATGCACAGAGTTCCCTGTGTTCGCAAGAGACAAGGGAATCGCGTCTGTGCGCACAGAAGCAATAGCGGACCGTTTCCCTCGGAGTGAACGCGAAAGAGCCGTCTATATACTCGCAGACACGCGAACGTGCCTCAATGCGGTCACAGAGGCAGCAGCTTTTGCACAGATGCTCCTGGTGATTCTGGCACTTTCCAGGCACACTCCTGAAAGTCGCGCACACTGCTGTTCACTCGCTAAACGACCTCTTGGGAAACACGTCTCCGGTCGACGGACCGCTCAGATTGCTTCTCGTGTAACTGTGAACTGTGTCAGCGCAGGGAATCCGTCTCTGTTGAGCAGATGTCAATCCTGCCTCGCTTTTGCTTTGTTGCCTCTACCAAGATGATTTCCCGTTTCTCTCTTCACTGGAGCACGCAGACACAGCCAACGCACATCAAGTGTCAAGAGACACGCTCTGCTGAGCTCAACGCTTGTGCAGATGCACATGTGCGACGAAGTCAACACACGTGCTTGTGGAGAGAAAGAAAGGGACTCCCAGGCGTGTGGAGCGACGGGGAGAAAGAGCGGGCGCTGAGGAACACAGTTTCAAACAGACTGTCTCCACACAAACAGGCACCTGTCTGCAGGTATCCTAGATCTTGATTCTTGAACTTGAGGAAACACGCGTCTGAGCAAAACTCCCAAACGCTTCCAGGAAAGACACAGGCTCTCCCACAAGCACACAAGTGTTTGCCCTCAGCTATAGATCAGGGACAAGCCTGTGAAGAGATGCCCTGCTATTCTTTCGCCTTATGGCATCATGTGTTTCGTTCCTCTTGGAGATCGATTGTTAAACGTCTTTCCTCGGGCGACTGTGAAGCATTTGCCAGCGGAGGAGAAGTAGCACGGAGCAGCATTCAGTACTGCCTACGAGTGTCTTTGCTACCCTACTAGCGGAGCTCCAAGAACAGGCACACATCTTCAGGTACCTTCCAAATGTGGATTCCCCTGCAGCCCCGTAGGCGGGCGTGCAGTACGCCAACCGTCAACGGACGTTTTTCCCCTCAAGCCTGTCAGGACGTTGCTCGTCCGTCTTTCCCTCAATAGATGGGAGTAGGCGCGCTTGCGGATGTGTGCGTGTGTGTGGCCACGCGTTTGCTTAGGCATCAGTGTGTGAAAAGGTAGGTGCTTTTCTCTAGCTGCGTGTGCGTGCACGTGGTGCTGGGTGCACATCCCTGGGTGCTCGTGGAAAGGTTTCTGCATGGTTTTCGCTGAGGAATCGTGTGTGTGCACATGGACAAAGAGAAGGCGCAGCAACCAGGTTCCAGCGCCGAAGAAGGCAAAAGGCGAGGTTTCCGGCGCTATCTCCTTCTCTCCCCAGAGCGAGTCGCGCAAAGCAAGCCGCTAAGCCGGCGACCGGCAAGAGAGCTACAACGAAGCATGCCGAACGGAGAAAATAGCAGCAGCTCATCTGTTCACACCTTGTTTCTGCCATGTGCTTGAACGCCAAGACGTTCGCGCTTCTGTGAGATGAAAGACGTCCTTCTGCATATGTGGTTGCTCACACCGGTGCACTTGTTAGTGTATCCATTCAGTCCTGGGCTGCGGGGCATTCAGAAGTGGCTCTGTGGAGACGTCTGCATAGAGGCAGCTGTCAGAACACGCACACTCGATTGTTCACCAAAACATGTGCAGACGCGTCCTTAGCCTGTAGATTTGGATGCACAGAGTTCCCTGTGTTCGCAAGAGACAAGGGAATCGCGTCTGTGCGCACAGAAGCAATAGCGGACCGTTTCCCTCGGAGTGAACGCGAAAGAGCCGTCTATATACTCGCAGACACGCGAACGTGCCTCAATGCGGTCACAGAGGCAGCAGCTTTTGCACAGATGCTCCTGGTGATTCTGGCACTTTCCAGGCACACTCCTGAAAGTCGCGCACACTGCTGTTCACTCGCTAAACGACCTCTTGGGAAACACGTCTCCGGTCGACGGACCGCTCAGATTGCTTCTCGTGTAACTGTGAACTGTGTCAGCGCAGGGAATCCGTCTCTGTTGAGCAGATGTCAATCCTGCCTCGCTTTTGCTTTGTTGCCTCTACCAAGATGATTTCCCGTTTCTCTCTTCACTGGAGCAGGCAGACACAGCCAACGCACATCAAGTGTCAAGAGACACGCTCTGCTGAGCTCAACGCTTGTGCAGATGCACATGTGCGACGAAGTCAACACACGTGCTTGTGGAGAGAAAGAAAGGGACTCCCAGGCGTGTGGAGCGACGGGGAGAAAGAGCGGGCGCTGAGGAACACAGTTTCAAACAGACTGTCTCCACACAAACAGGCACCTGTCTGCAGGTATCCTAGATCTTGATTCTTGAACTTGAGGAAACACGCGTCTGAGCAAAACTCCCAAACGCTTCCAGGAAAGACACAGGCTCTCCCACAAGCACACAAGTGTTTGCCCTCAGCTATAGATCAGGGACAAGCCTGTGAAGAGATGCCCTGCTATTCTTTCGCCTTATGGCATCATGTGTTTCGTTCCTCTTGGAGATCGATTGTTAAACGTCTTTCCTCGGGCGACTGTGAAGCATTTGCCAGCGGAGGAGAAGTAGCACGGAGCAGCATTCAGTACTGCCTACGAGTGTCTTTGCTACCCTACTAGCGGAGCTCCAAGAACAGGCACACATCTTCAGGTACCTTCCAAATGTGGATTCCCCTGCAGCCCCGTAGGCGGGCGTGCAGTACGCCAACCGTCAACGGACGTTTTTCCCCTCAAGCCTGTCAGGACGTTGCTCGTCCGTCTTTCCCTCAATAGATGGGAGTAGGCGCGCTTGCGGATGTGTGCGTGTGTGTGGCCACGCGTTTGCTTAGGCATCAGTGTGTGAAAAGGTAGGTGCTTTTCTCTAGCTGCGTGTGCGTGCACGTGGTGCTGGGTGCACATCCCTGGGTGCTCGTGGAAAGGTTTCTGCATGGTTTTCGCTGAGGAATCGTGTGTGTGCACGTGGACAAAGAGAAGGCGCAGCAACCAGGTTCCAGCGCCGAAGAAGGCAAAAGGCGAGGTTTCCGGCGCTATCTCCTTCTCTCCCCAGAGCTAGTCGCGCAAAGCAAGCCGCTAAGCCAGCGACCGGCAAGAGAGCTACAACGAAGCATGCCGAACGGAGAAAATAGCAGCAGCTCATCTGTTCACACCTTGTTTCTGCCATGTGCTTGAACGCCAAGACGTTCGCGCTTCTGTGAGAGGAAAGACGTCCTTCTGCATATGTGGTTGCTCACACCGGTGCACTTGTTAGTGTATCCATTCAGTCCTGGGCTGCGGGGCATTCAGAAGTGGCTCTGTGGAGACGTCTGCATAGAGGCAGCTGTCAGAACACGCACACTCGATTGTTCACCAAAACATGTGCAGACGCGTCCTTAGCCTGTAGATTTGGATGCACAGAGTTCCCTGTGTTCGCAAGAGACAAGGGAATCGCGTCTGTGCGCACAGAAGCAATAGCGGACCGTTTCCCTCGGAGTGAACGCGAAAGAGCCGTCTATATACTCGCAGACACGCGAACGTGCCTCAATGCGGTCACAGAGGCAGCAGCTTTTGCACAGATGCTCCTGGTGATTCTGGCACTTTCCAGGCACACTCCTGAAAGTCGCGCACACTGCTGTTCACTCGCTAAACGACCTCTTGGGAAACACGTCTCCGGTCGACGGACCGCTCAGATTGCTTCTCGTGTAACTGTGAACTGTGTCAGCGCAGGGAATCCGTCTCTGTTGAGCAGATGTCAATCCTGCCTCGCTTTTGCTTTGTTGCCTCTACCAAGATGATTTCCCGTTTCTCTCTTCACTGGAGCAGGCAGACACAGCCAACGCACATCAAGTGTCAAGAGACACGCTCTGCTGAGCTCAACGCTTGTGCAGATGCACATGTGCGACGAAGTCAACACACGTGCTTGTGGAGAGAAAGAAAGGGACTCCCAGGCGTGTGGAGCGACGGGGAGAAAGAGCGGGCGCTGAGGAACACAGTTTCAAACAGACTGTCTCCACACAAACAGGCACCTGTCTGCAGGTATCCTAGATCTTGATTCTTGAACTTGAGGAAACACGCGTCTGAGCAAAACTCCCAAACGCTTCCAGGAAAGACACAGGCTCTCCCACAAGCACACAAGTGTTTGCCCTCAGCTATAGATCAGGGACAAGCCTGTGAAGAGATGCCCTGCTATTCTTTCGCCTTATGGCATCATGTGTTTCGTTCCTCTTGGAGATCGATTGTTAAACGTCTTTCCTCGGGCGACTGTGAAGCATTTGCCAGCGGAGGAGAAGTAGCACGGAGCAGCATTCAGTACTGCCTACGAGTGTCTTTGCTACCCTACTAGCGGAGCTCCAAGAACAGGCACACATCTTCAGGTACCTTCCAAATGTGGATTCCCCTGCAGCCCCGTAGGCGGGCGTGCAGTACGCCAACCGTCAACGGACGTTTTTCCCCTCAAGCCTGTCAGGACGTTGCTCGTCCGTCTTTCCCTCAATAGATGGGAGTAGGCGCGCTTGCGGATGTGTGCGTGTGTGTGGCCACGCGTTTGCTTAGGCATCAGTGTGTGAAAAGGTAGGTGCTTTTCTCTAGCTGCGTGTGCGTGCACGTGGTGCTGGGTGCACATCCCTGGGTGCTCGTGGAAAGGTTTCTGCATGGTTTTCGCTGAGGAATCGTGTGTGTGCACATGGACAAAGAGAAGGCGCAGCAACCAGGTTCCAGCGCCGAAGAAGGCAAAAGGCGAGGTTTCCGGCGCTATCTCCTTCTCTCCCCAGAGCGAGTCGCGCAAAGCAAGCCGCTAAGCCGGCGACCGGCAAGAGAGCTACAACGAAGCATGCCGAACGGAGAAAATAGCAGCAGCTCATCTGTTCACACCTTGTTTCTGCCATGTGCTTGAACGCCAAGACGTTCGCGCTTCTGTGAGATGAAAGACGTCCTTCTGCATATGTGGTTGCTCACACCGGTGCACTTGTTAGTGTATCCATTCAGTCCTGGGCTGCGGGGCATTCAGAAGTGGCTCTGTGGAGACGTCTGCATAGAGGCAGCTGTCAGAACACGCACACTCGATTGTTCACCAAAACATGTGCAGACGCGTCCTTAGCCTGTAGATTTGGATGCACAGAGTTCCCTGTGTTCGCAAGAGACAAGGGAATCGCGTCTGTGCGCACAGAAGCAATAGCGGACCGTTTCCCTCGGAGTGAACGCGAAAGAGCCGTCTATATACTCGCAGACACGCGAACGTGCCTCAATGCAGTCACAGAGGCAGCAGCTTTTGCACAGATGCTCCTGGTGATTCTGGCACTTTCCAGGCACACTCCTGAAAGTCGCGCACACTGCTGTTCACTCGCTAAACGACCTCTTGGGAAACACGTCTCCGGTCGACGGACCGCTCAGATTGCTTCTCGTGTAACTGTGAACTGTGTCAGCGCAGGGAATCCGTCTCTGTTGAGCAGATGTCAATCCTGCCTCGCTTTTGCTTTGTTGCCTCTACCAAGATGATTTCCCGTTTCTCTCTTCACTGGAGCACGCAGACACAGCCAACGCACATCAAGTGTCAAGAGACACGCTCTGCTGAGCTCAACGCTTGTGCAGATGCACATGTGCGACGAAGTCAACACACGTGCTTGTGGAGAGAAAGAAAGGGACTCCCGGGCGTGTGGAGCGACGGGGAGAAAGAGCGGGCGCTGAGGAACACAGTTTCAAACAGACTGTCTCCACACAAACAGGCACCTGTCTGCAGGTATCCTAGCTCTTGATTCTTGAACTTGAGGAAACACGCGTCTGAGCAAAACTCCCAAACGCTTCCAGGAAAGACACAGGCTCTCCCACAAGCACACAAGTGTTTGCCCTCAGCTATAGATCAGGGACAAGCCTGTGAAGAGATGCCCTGCTATTCTTTCGCCTTATGGCATCATGTGTTTCGTTCCTCTTGGAGATCGATTGTTAAACGTCTTTCCTAGGGCGACTGTGAAGCATTTGCCAGCGGAGGAGAAGTAGCACGGAGCAGCATTCAGTACTGCCTACGAGTGTCTTTGCTACCCTACTAGCGGAGCTCCAAGAACAGGCACACATCTTCAGGTACCTTCCAAATGTGGATTCCCCTGCAGCCCCGTAGGCGGGCGTGCAGTACGCCAACCGTCAACGGACGTTTTTCCCCTCAAGCCTGTCAGGACGTTGCTCGTCCGTCTTTCCCTCAATAGATGGGAGTAGGCGCGCTTGCGGATGTGTGCGTGTGTGTGGCCACGCGTTTGCTTAGGCATCAGTGTGTGAAAAGGTAGGTGCTTTGCTCTAGCTGCGTGTGCGTGCACGTGGTGCTGGGTGCACATCCCTGGGTGCTCGTGGAAAGGTTTCTGCATGGTTTTCGCTGAGGAATCGTGTGTGTGCACGTGGACAAAGAGAAGGCGCAGCAACCAGGTTCCAGCGCCGAAGAAGGCAAAAGGCGAGGTTTCCGGCGCTATCTCCTTCTCTCCCCAGAGCTAGTCGCGCAAAGCAAGCCGCTAAGCCGGCGACCGGCAAGAGAGCTACAACGAAGCATGCCGAACGGAGAAAATAGCAGCAGCTCATCTGTTCACACCTTGTTTCTGCCATGTGCTTGAACGCCAAGACGTTCGCGCTTCTGTGAGAGGAAAGACGTCCTTCTGCATATGTGGTTGCTCACACCGGTGCACTTGTTAGTGTATCCATTCAGTCCTGGGCTGCGGGGCATTCAGAAGTGGCTCTGTGGAGACGTCTGCATAGAGGCAGCTGTCAGAATACGCACACTCGATTGTTCACCAAAACATATGCAGACGCGTCCTTAGCCTGTAGATTTGGATGCACAGAGTTCCCTGTGTTCGCAAGAGACAAGGGAATCGCGTCTGTGCGCACAGAAGCAATAGCGGACCGTTTCCCTCGGAGTGAACGCGAAAGAGCCGTCTATATACTCGCAGACACGCGAACGTGCCTCAATGCGGTCACAGAGGCAGCAGCTTTTGCACAGATGCTCCTGGTGATTCTGGCACTTTCCAGGCACACTCCTGAAAGTCGCGCACACTGCTGTTCACTCGCTAAACGACCTCTTGGGAAACACGTCTCCGGTCGACGGACCGCTCAGATTGCTTCTCGTGTAACTGTGAACTGTGTCAGCGCAGGGAATCCGTCTCTGTTGAGCAGATGTCAATCCTGCCTCGCTTTTGCTTTGTTGCCTCTACCAAGATGATTTCCCGTTTCTCTCTTCACTGGAGCAGGCAGACACAGCCAACGCACATCAAGTGTCAAGAGACACGCTCTGCTGAGCTCAACGCTTGTGCAGATGCACATGTGCGACGAAGTCAACACACGTGCTTGTGGAGAGAAAGAAAGGGACTCCCAGGCGTGTGGAGCGACGGGGAGAAAGAGCGGGCGCTGAGGAACACAGTTTCAAACAGACTGTCTCCACACAAACAGGCACCTGTCTGCAGGTATCCTAGCTCTTGATTCTTGAACTTGAGGAAACACGCGTCTGAGCAAAACTCCCAAACGCTTCCAGGAAAGACACAGGCTCTCCCACAAGCACACAAGTGTTTGCCCTCAGCTATAGATCAGGGACAAGCCTGTGAAGAGATGCCCTGCTATTCTTTCGCCTTATGGCATCATGTGTTTCGTTCTTCTTGGAGATCGATTGTTAAACGTCTTTCCTCGGGCGACTGTGAAGCATTTGCCAGCGGAGGAGAAGTAGCACGGAGCAGCATTCAGTACTGCCTACGAGTGTCTTTGCTACCCTACTAGCGGAGCTCCAAGAACAGGCACACATCTTCAGGTACCTTCCAAATGTGGATTCCCCTGCAGCCCCGTAGGCGGGCGTGCAGTACGCCAACCGTCAACGGACGTTTTTCCCCTCAAGCCTGTCAGGACGTTGCTCCTCCGTCTTTCCCTCAATAGATGGGAGTAGGCGCGCTTGCGGATGTGTGCGTGTGTGTGGCCACGCGTTTGCTTAGGCATCAGTGTGTGAAAAGGTAGGTGCTTTTCTCTAGCTGCGTGTGCGTGCACGTGGTGCTGGGTGCACATCCCTGGGTGCTCGTGGAAAGGTTTCTGCATGGTTTTCGCTGAGGAATCGTGTGTGTGCACATGGACAAAGAGAAGGCGCAGCAACCAGGTTCCAGCGCCGAAGAAGGCAAAAGGCGAGGTTTCCGGCGCTATCTCCTTCTCTCCCCAGAGCTAGTCGCGCAAAGCAAGCCGCTAAGCCGGCGACCGGCAAGAGAGCTACAACGAAGCATGCCGAACGGAGAAAATAGCAGCAGCTCATCTGTTCACACCTTGTTTCTGCCATGTGCTTGAACGCCAAGACGTTCGCGCTTCTGTGAGATGAAAGACGTCCTTCTGCATATGTGGTTGCTCACACCGGTGCACTTGTTAGTGTATCCATTCAGTCCTGGGCTGCGGGGCATTCAGAAGTGGCTCTGTGGAGACGTCTGCATAGAGGCAGCTGTCAGAACACGCACACTCGATTGTTCACCAAAACATATGCAGACGCGTCCTTAGCCTGTAGATTTGGATGCACAGAGTTCCCTGTGTTCGCAAGAGACAAGGGAATCGCGTCTGTGCGCACAGAAGCAATAGCGGACCGTTTCCCTCGGAGTGAACGCGAAAGAGCCGTCTATATACTCGCAGACACGCGAACGTGCCTCAATGCGGTCACAGAGGCAGCAGCTTTTGCACAGATGCTCCTGGTGATTCTGGCACTTTCCAGGCACACTCCTGAAAGTCGCGCACACTGCTGTTCACTCGCTAAACGACCTCTTGGGAAACACGTCTCCGGTCGACGGACCGCTCAGATTGCTTCTCGTGTAACTGTGAACTGTGTCAGCGCAGGGAATCCGTCTCTGTTGAGCAGATGTCAATCCTGCCTCGCTTTTGCTTTGTTGCCTCTACCAAGATGATTTCCCGTTTCTCTCTTCACTGGAGCACGCAGACACAGCCAACGCACATCAAGTGTCAAGAGACACGCTCTGCTGAGCTCAACGCTTGTGCAGATGCACATGTGCGACGAAGTCAACACACGTGCTTGTGGAGAGAAAGAAAGGGACTCCCAGGCGTGTGGAGCGACGGGGAGAAAGAGCGGGCGCTGAGGAACACAGTTTCAAACAGACTGTCTCCACACAAACAGGCACCTGTCTGCAGGTATCCTAGCTCTTGATTCTTGAACTTGAGGAAACACGCGTCTGAGCAAAACTCCCAAACGCTTCCAGGAAAGACACAGGCTCTCCCACAAGCACACAAGTGTTTGCCCTCAGCTATAGATCAGGGACAAGCCTGTGAAGAGATGCCCTGCTATTCTTTCGCCTTATGGCATCATGTGTTTCGTTCTTCTTGGAGATCGATTGTTAAACGTCTTTCCTCGGGCGACTGTGAAGCATTTGCCAGCGGAGGAGAAGTAGCACGGAGCAGCATTCAGTACTGCCTACGAGTGTCTTTGCTACCCTACTAGCGGAGCTCCAAGAACAGGCACACATCTTCAGGTACCTTCCAAATGTGGATTCCCCTGCAGCCCCGTAGGCGGGCGTGCAGTACGCCAACCGTCAACGGACGTTTTTCCCCTCAAGCCTGTCAGGACGTTGCTCGTCCGTCTTTCCCTCAATAGATGGGAGTAGGCGCGCTTGCGGATGTGTGCGTGTGTGTGGCCACGCGTTTGCTTAGGCATCAGTGTGTGAAAAGGTAGGTGCTTTTCTCTAGCTGCGTGTGCGTGCACGTGGTGCTGGGTGCACATCCCTGGGTGCTCGTGGAAAGGTTTCTGCATGGTTTTCGCTGAGGAATCGTGTGTGTGCACATGGACAAAGAGAAGGCGCAGCAACCAGGTTCCAGCGCCGAAGAAGGCAAAAGGCGAGGTTTCCGGCGCTATCTCCTTCTCTCCCCAGAGCTAGTCGCGCAAAGCAAGCCGCTAAGCCGGCGACCGGCAAGAGAGCTACAACGAAGCATGCCGAACGGAGAAAATAGCAGCAGCTCATCTGTTCACACCTTGTTTCTGCCATGTGCTTGAACGCCAAGACGTTCGCGCTTCTGTGAGATGAAAGACGTCCTTCTGCATATGTGGTTGCTCACACCGGTGCACTTGTTAGTGTATCCATTCAGTCCTGGGCTGCGGGGCATTCAGAAGTGGCTCTGTGGAGACGTCTGCATAGAGGCAGCTGTCAGAACACGCACACTCGATTGTTCACCAAAACATATGCAGACGCGTCCTTAGCCTGTAGATTTGGATGCACAGAGTTCCCTGTGTTCGCAAGAGACAAGGGAATCGCGTCTGTGCGCACAGAAGCAATAGCGGACCGTTTCCCTCGGAGTGAACGCGAAAGAGCCGTCTATATACTCGCAGACACGCGAACGTGCCTCAATGCGGTCACAGAGGCAGCAGCTTTTGCACAGATGCTCCTGGTGATTCTGGCACTTTCCAGGCACACTCCTGAAAGTCGCGCACACTGCTGTTCACTCGCTAAACGACCTCTTGGGAAACACGTCTCCGGTCGACGGACCGCTCAGATTGCTTCTCGTGTAACTGTGAACTGTGTCAGCGCAGGGAATCCGTCTCTGTTGAGCAGATGTCAATCCTGCCTCGCTTTTGCTTTGTTGCCTCTACCAAGATGATTTCCCGTTTCTCTCTTCACTGGAGCAGGCAGACACAGCCAACGCACATCAAGTGTCAAGAGACACGCTCTGCTGAGCTCAACGCTTGTGCAGATGCACATGTGCGACGAAGTCAACACACGTGCTTGTGGAGAGAAAGAAAGGGACTCCCAGGCGTGTGGAGCGACGGGGAGAAAGAGCGGGCGCTGAGGAACACAGTTTCAAACAGACTGTCTCCACACAAACAGGCACCTGTCTGCAGGTATCCTAGCTCTTGATTCTTGAACTTGAGGAAACACGCGTCTGAGCAAAACTCCCAAACGCTTCCAGGAAAGACACAGGCTCTCCCACAAGCACACAAGTGTTTGCCCTCAGCTATAGATCAGGGACAAGCCTGTGAAGAGATGCCCTGCTATTCTTTCGCCTTATGGCATCATGTGTTTCGTTCCTCTTGGAGATCGATTGTTAAACGTCTTTCCTCGGGCGACTGTGAAGCATTTGCCAGCGGAGGAGAAGTAGCACGGAGCAGCATTCAGTACTGCCTACGAGTGTCTTTGCTACCCTACTAGCGGAGCTCCAAGAACAGGCACACATCTTCAGGTACCTTCCAAATGTGGATTCCCCTGCAGCCCCGTAGGCGGGCGTGCAGTACGCCAACCGTCAACGGACGTTTTTCCCCTCAAGCCTGTCAGGACGTTGCTCGTCCGTCTTTCCCTCAATAGATGGGAGTAGGCGCGCTTGCGGATGTGTGCGTGTGTGTGGCCACGCGTTTGCTTAGGCATCAGTGTGTGAAAAGGTAGGTGCTTTTCTCTAGCTGCGTGTGCGTGCACGTGGTGCTGGGTGCACATCCCTGGGTGCTCGTGGAAAGGTTTCTGCATGGTTTTCGCTGAGGAATCGTGTGTGTGCACATGGACAAAGAGAAGGCGCAGCAACCAGGTTCCAGCGCCGAAGAAGGCAAAAGGCGAGGTTTCCGGCGCTATCTCCTTCTCTCCCCAGAGCTAGTCGCGCAAAGCAAGCCGCTAAGCCGGCGACCGGCAAGAGAGCTACAACGAAGCATGCCGAACGGAGAAAATAGCAGCAGCTCATCTGTTCACACCTTGTTTCTGCCATGTGCTTGAACGCCAAGACGTTCGCGCTTCTGTGAGATGAAAGACGTCCTTCTGCATATGTGGTTGCTCACACCGGTGCACTTGTTAGTGTATCCATTCAGTCCTGGGCTGCGGGGCATTCAGAAGTGGCTCTGTGGAGACGTCTGCATAGAGGCAGCTGTCAGAACACGCACACTCGATTGTTCACCAAAACATATGCAGACGCGTCCTTAGCCTGTAGATTTGGATGCACAGAGTTCCCTGTGTTCGCAAGAGACAAGGGAATCGCGTCTGTGCGCACAGAAGCAATAGCGGACCGTTTCCCTCGGAGTGAACGCGAAAGAGCCGTCTATATACTCGCAGACACGCGAACGTGCCTCAATGCGGTCACAGAGGCAGCAGCTTTTGCACAGATGCTCCTGGTGATTCTGGCACTTTCCAGGCACACTCCTGAAAGTCGCGCACACTGCTGTTCACTCGCTAAACGACCTCTTGGGAAACACGTCTCCGGTCGACGGACCGCTCAGATTGCTTCTCGTGTAACTGTGAACTGTGTCAGCGCAGGGAATCCGTCTCTGTTGAGCAGATGTCAATCCTGCCTCGCTTTTGCTTTGTTGCCTCTACCAAGATGATTTCCCGTTTCTCTCTTCACTGGAGCAGGCAGACACAGCCAACGCACATCAAGTGTCAAGAGACACGCTCTGCTGAGCTCAACGCTTGTGCAGATGCACATGTGCGACGAAGTCAACACACGTGCTTGTGGAGAGAAAGAAAGGGACTCCCAGGCGTGTGGAGCGACGGGGAGAAAGAGCGGGCGCTGAGGAACACAGTTTCAAACAGACTGTCTCCACACAAACAGGCACCTGTCTGCAGGTATCCTAGCTCTTGATTCTTGAACTTGAGGAAACACGCGTCTGAGCAAAACTCCCAAACGCTTCCAGGAAAGACACAGGCTCTCCCACAAGCACACAAGTGTTTGCCCTCAGCTATAGATCAGGGACAAGCCTGTGAAGAGATGCCCTGCTATTCTTTCGCCTTATGGCATCATGTGTTTCGTTCCTCTTGGAGATCGATTGTTAAACGTCTTTCCTCGGGCGACTGTGAAGCATTTGCCAGCGGAGGAGAAGTAGCACGGAGCAGCATTCAGTACTGCCTACGAGTGTCTTTGCTACCCTACTAGCGGAGCTCCAAGAACAGGCACACATCTTCAGGTACCTTCCAAATGTGGATTCCCCTGCAGCCCCGTAGGCGGGCGTGCAGTACGCCAACCGTCAACGGACGTTTTTCCCCTCAAGCCTGTCAGGACGTTGCTCGTCCGTCTTTCCCTCAATAGATGGGAGTAGGCGCGCTTGCGGATGTGTGCGTGTGTGTGGCCACGCGTTTGCTTAGGCATCAGTGTGTGAAAAGGTAGGTGCTTTTCTCTAGCTGCGTGTGCGTGCACGTGGTGCTGGGTGCACATCCCTGGGTGCTCGTGGGAAGGTTTCTGCATGGTTTTGGCTGAGGAATCGTGTGTGTGCACGTGGACAAAGAGAAGGCGCAGCAACCAGGTTCCAGCGCCGAAGAAGGCAAAAGGCGAGGTTTCCGGCGCTATCTCCTTCTCTCCCCAGAGCTAGTCGCGCAAAGCAAGCCGCTAAGCCGGCGACCGGCAAGAGAGCTACAACGAAGCATGCCGAACGGAGAAAATAGCAGCAGCTCATCTGTTCACACCTTGTTTCTGCCATGTGCTTGAACGCCAAGACGTTCGCGCTTCTGTGAGAGGAAAGACGTCCTTCTGCATATGTGGTTGCTCACACCGGTGCACTTGTTAGTGTATCCATTCAGTCCTGGGCTGCGGGGCATTCAGAAGTGGCTCTGTGGAGACGTCTGCATAGAGGCAGCTGTCAGAACACGCACACTCGATTGTTCACCAAAACATACGCAGACGCGTCCTTAGCCTGTAGATTTGGATGCACAGAGTTCCCTGTGTTCGCAAGAGACAAGGGAATCGCGTCTGTGCGCACAGAAGCAATAGCGGACCGTTTCCCTCGGAGTGAACGCGAAAGAGCCGTCTATATACTCGCAGACACGCGAACGTGCCTCAATGCGGTCACAGAGGCAGCAGCTTTTGCACAGATGCTCCTGGTGATTCTGGCACTTTCCAGGCACACTCCTGAAAGTCGCGCACACTGCTGTTCACTCGCTAAACGACCTCTTGGGAAACACGTCTCCGGTCGACGGACCGCTCAGATTGCTTCTCGTGTAACTGTGAACTGTGTCAGCGCAGGGAATCCGTCTCTGTTGAGCAGATGTCAATCCTGCCTCGCTTTTGCTTTGTTGCCTCTACCAAGATGATTTCCCGTTTCTCTCTTCACTGGAGCAGGCAGACACAGCCAACGCACATCAAGTGTCAAGAGACACGCTCTGCTGAGCTCAACGCTTGTGCAGATGCACATGTGCGACGAAGTCAACACACGTGCTTGTGGAGAGAAAGAAAGGGACTCCCGGGCGTGTGGAGCGACGGGGAGAAAGAGCGGGCGCTGAGGAACACAGTTTCAAACAGACTGTCTCCACACAAACAGGCACCTGTCTGCAGGTATCCTAGCTCTTGATTCTTGAACTTGAGGAAACACGCGTCTGAGCAAAACTCCCAAACGCTTCCAGGAAAGACACAGGCTCTCCCACAAGCACACAAGTGTTTGCCCTCAGCTATAGATCAGGGACAAGCCTGTGAAGAGATGCCCTGCTATTCTTTCGCCTTATGGCGTCATGTGTTTCGTTCCTCTTGGAGATCGATTGTTAAACGTCTTTCCTAGGGCGACTGTGAAGCATTTGCCAGCGGAGGAGAAGTAGCACGGAGCAGCATTCAGTACTGCCTACGAGTGTCTTTGCTACCCTACTAGCGGAGCTCCAAGAACAGGCACACATCTTCAGGTACCTTCCAAATGTGGATTCCCCTGCAGCCCCGTAGGCGGGCGTGCAGTACGCCAACCGTCAACGGACGTTTTTCCCCTCAAGCCTGTCAGGACGTTGCTCGTCCGTCTTTCCCTCAATAGATGGGAGTAGGCGCGCTTGCGGATGTGTGCGTGTGTGTGGCCACGCGTTTGCTTAGGCATCAGTGTGTGAAAAGGTAGGTGCTTTTCTCTAGCTGCGTGTGCGTGCACGTGGTGCTGGGTGCACATCCCTGGGTGCTCGTGGAAAGGTTTCTGCATGGTTTTCGCTGAGGAATCGTGTGTGTGCACATGGACAAAGAGAAGGCGCAGCAACCAGGTTCCAGCGCCGAAGAAGGCAAAAGGCGAGGTTTCCGGCGCTATCTCCTTCTCTCCCCAGAGCTAGTCGCGCAAAGCAAGCCGCTAAGCCGGCGACCGGCAAGAGAGCTACAACGAAGCATGCCGAACGGAGAAAATAGCAGCAGCTCATCTGTTCACACCTTGTTTCTGCCATGTGCTTGAACGCCAAGACGTTCGCGCTTCTGTGAGAGGAAAGACGTCCTTCTGCATATGTGGTTGCTCACACCGGTGCACTTGTTAGTGTATCCATTCAGTCCTGGGCTGCGGGGCATTCAGAAGTGGCTCTGTGGAGACGTCTGCATAGAGGCAGCTGTCAGAACACGCACACTCGATTGTTCACCAAAACATATGCAGACGCGTCCTTAGCCTGTAGATTTGGATGCACAGAGTTCCCTGTGTTCGCAAGAGACAAGGGAATCGCGTCTGTGCGCACAGAAGCAATAGCGGACCGTTTCCCTCGGAGTGAACGCGAAAGAGCCGTCTATATACTCGCAGACACGCGAACGTGCCTCAATGCGGTCACAGAGGCAGCAGCTTTTGCACAGATGCTCCTGGTGATTCTGGCACTTTCCAGGCACACTCCTGAAAGTCGCGCACACTGCTGTTCACTCGCTAAACGACCTCTTGGGAAACACGTCTCCGGTCGACGGACCGCTCAGATTGCTTCTCGTGTAACTGTGAACTGTGTCAGCGCAGGGAATCCGTCTCTGTTGAGCAGATGTCAATCCTGCCTCGCTTTTGCTTTGTTGCCTCTACCAAGATGATTTCCCGTTTCTCTCTTCACTGGAGCAGGCAGACACAGCCAACGCACATCAAGTGTCAAGAGACACGCTCTGCTGAGCTCAACGCTTGTGCAGATGCACATGTGCGACGAAGTCAACACACGTGCTTGTGGAGAGAAAGAAAGGGACTCCCAGGCGTGTGGAGCGACGGGGAGAAAGAGCGGGCGCTGAGGAACACAGTTTCAAACAGACTGTCTCCACACAAACAGGCACCTGTCTGCAGGTATCCTAGATCTTGATTCTTGAACTTGAGGAAACACGCGTCTGAGCAAAACTCCCAAACGCTTCCAGGAAAGACACAGGCTCTCCCACAAGCACACAAGTGTTTGCCCTCAGCTATAGATCAGGGACAAGCCTGTGAAGAGATGCCCTGCTATTCTTTCGCCTTATGGCATCATGTGTTTCGTTCCTCTTGGAGATCGATTGTTAAACGTCTTTCCTCGGGCGACTGTGAAGCATTTGCCAGCGGAGGAGAAGTAGCACGGAGCAGCATTCAGTACTGCCTACGAGTGTCTTTGCTACCCTACTAGCGGAGCTCCAAGAACAGGCACACATCTTCAGGTACCTTCCAAATGTGGATTCCCCTGCAGCCCCGTAGGCGGGCGTGCAGTACGCCAACCGTCAACGGACGTTTTTCCCCTCAAGCCTGTCAGGACGTTGCTCGTCCGTCTTTCCCTCAATAGATGGGAGTAGGCGCGCTTGCGGATGTGTGCGTGTGTGTGGCCACGCGTTTGCTTAGGCATCAGTGTGTGAAAAGGTAGGTGCTTTTCTCTAGCTGCGTGTGCGTGCACGTGGTGCTGGGTGCACATCCCTGGGTGCTCGTGGAAAGGTTTCTGCATGGTTTTCGCTGAGGAATCGTGTGTGTGCACATGGACAAAGAGAAGGCGCAGCAACCAGGTTCCAGCGCCGAAGAAGGCAAAAGGCGAGGTTTCCGGCGCTATCTCCTTCTCTCCCCAGAGCTAGTCGCGCAAAGCAAGCCGCTAAGCCGGCGACCGGCAAGAGAGCTACAACGAAGCATGCCGAACGGAGAAAATAGCAGCAGCTCATCTGTTCACACCTTGTTTCTGCCATGTGCTTGAACGCCAAGACGTTCGCGCTTCTGTGAGATGAAAGACGTCCTTCTGCATATGTGGTTGCTCACACCGGTGCACTTGTTAGTGTATCCATTCAGTCCTGGGCTGCGGGGCATTCAGAAGTGGCTCTGTGGAGACGTCTGCATAGAGGCAGCTGTCAGAACACGCACACTCGATTGTTCACCAAAACATGTGCAGACGCGTCCTTAGCCTGTAGATTTGGATGCACAGAGTTCCCTGTGTTCGCAAGAGACAAGGGAATCGCGTCTGTGCGCACAGAAGCAATAGCGGACCGTTTCCCTCGGAGTGAACGCGAAAGAGCCGTCTATATACTCGCAGACACGCGAACGTGCCTCAATGCGGTCACAGAGGCAGCAGCTTTTGCACAGATGCTCCTGGTGATTCTGGCACTTTCCAGGCACACTCCTGAAAGTCGCGCACACTGCTGTTCACTCGCTAAACGACCTCTTGGGAAACACGTCTCCGGTCGACGGACCGCTCAGATTGCTTCTCGTGTAACTGTGAACTGTGTCAGCGCAGGGAATCCGTCTCTGTTGAGCAGATGTCAATCCTGCCTCGCTTTTGCTTTGTTGCCTCTACCAAGATGATTTCCCGTTTCTCTCTTCACTGGAGCACGCAGACACAGCCAACGCACATCAAGTGTCAAGAGACACGCTCTGCTGAGCTCAACGCTTGTGCAGATGCACATGTGCGACGAAGTCAACACACGTGCTTGTGGAGAGAAAGAAAGGGACTCCCAGGCGTGTGGAGCGACGGGGAGAAAGAGCGGGCGCTGAGGAACACAGTTTCAAACAGACTGTCTCCACACAAACAGGCACCTGTCTGCAGGTATCCTAGCTCTTGATTCTTGAACTTGAGGAAACACGCGTCTGAGCAAAACTCCCAAACGCTTCCAGGAAAGACACAGGCTCTCCCACAAGCACACAAGTGTTTGCCCTCAGCTATAGATCAGGGACAAGCCTGTGAAGAGATGCCCTGCTATTCTTTCGCCTTACGGCATCATGTGTTTCGTTCCTCTTGGAGATCGATTGTTAAACGTCTTTCCTAGGGCGACTGTGAAGCATTTGCCAGCGGAGGAGAAGTAGCACGGAGCAGCATTCAGTACTGCCTACGAGTGTCTTTGCTACCCTACTAGCGGAGCTCCAAGAACAGGCACACATCTTCAGGTACCTTCCAAATGTGGATTCCCCTGCAGCCCCGTAGGCGGGCATGCAGTACGCCAACCGTCAACGGACGTTTTTCCCCTCAAGCCTGTCAGGACGTTGCTCGTCCGTCTTTCCCTCAATAGATGGGAGTAGGCGCGCTTGCGGATGTGTGCGTGTGTGTGGCCACGCGTTTGCTTAGGCATCAGTGTGTGAAAAGGTAGGTGCTTTTCTCTAGCTGCGTGTGCGTGCACGTGGTGCTGGGTGCACATCCCTGGGTGCTCGTGGAAAGGTTTCTGCATGGTTTTCGCTGAGGAATCGTGTGTGTGCACATGGACAAAGAGAAGGCGCAGCAACCAGGTTCCAGCGCCGAAGAAGGCAAAAGGCGAGGTTTCCGGCGCTATCTCCTTCTCTCCCCAGAGCTAGTCGCGCAAAGCAAGCCGCTAAGCCGGCGACCGGCAAGAGAGCTACAACGAAGCATGCCGAACGGAGAAAATAGCAGCAGCTCATCTGTTCACACCTTGTTTCTGCCATGTGCTTGAACGCCAAGACGTTCGCGCTTCTGTGAGATGAAAGACGTCCTTCTGCATATGTGGTTGCTCACACCGGTGCACTTGTTAGTGTATCCATTCAGTCCTGGGCTGCGGGGCATTCAGAAGTGGCTCTGTGGAGACGTCTGCATAGAGGCAGCTGTCAGAACACGCACACTCGATTGTTCACCAAAACATGTGCAGACGCGTCCTTAGCCTGTAGATTTGGATGCACAGAGTTCCCTGTGTTCGCAAGAGACAAGGGAATCGCGTCTGTGCGCACAGAAGCAATAGCGGACCGTTTCCCTCGGAGTGAACGCGAAAGAGCCGTCTATATACTCGCAGACACGCGAACGTGCCTCAATGCGGTCACAGAGGCAGCAGCTTTTGCACAGATGCTCCTGGTGATTCTGGCACTTTCCAGGCACACTCCTGAAAGTCGCGCACACTGCTGTTCACTCGCTAAACGACCTCTTGGGAAACACGTCTCCGGTCGACGGACCGCTCAGATTGCTTCTCGTGTAACTGTGAACTGTGTCAGCGCAGGGAATCCGTCTCTGTTGAGCAGATGTCAATCCTGCCTCGCTTTTGCCTTGTTGCCTCTACCAAGATGATTTCCCGTTTCTCTCTTCACTGGAGCAGGCAGACACAGCCAACGCACATCAAGTGTCAAGAGACACGCTCTGCTGAGCTCAACGCTTGTGCAGATGCACATGTGCGACGAAGTCAACACACGTGCTTGTGGAGAGAAAGAAAGGGACTCCCAGGCGTGTGGAGCGACGGGGAGAAAGAGCGGGCGCTGAGGAACACAGTTTCAAACAGACTGTCTCCACACAAACAGGCACCTGTCTGCAGGTATCCTAGCTCTTGATTCTTGAACTTGAGGAAACACGCGTCTGAGCAAAACTCCCAAACGCTTCCAGGAAAGACACAGGCTCTCCCACAAGCACACAAGTGTTTGCCCTCAGCTATAGATCAGGGACAAGCCTGTGAAGAGATGCCCTGCTATTCTTTCGCCTTACGGCATCATGTGTTTCGTTCCTCTTGGAGATCGATTGTTAAACGTCTTTCCTAGGGCGACTGTGAAGCATTTGCCAGCGGAGGAGAAGTAGCACGGAGCAGCATTCAGTACTGCCTACGAGTGTCTTTGCTACCCTACTAGCGGAGCTCCAAGAACAGGCACACATCTTCAGGTACCTTCCAAATGTGGATTCCCCTGCAGCCCCGTAGGCGGGCGTGCAGTACGCCAACCGTCAACGGACGTTTTTCCCCTCAAGCCTGTCAGGACGTTGCTCGTCCGTCTTTCCCTCAATAGATGGGAGTAGGCGCGCTTGCGGATGTGTGCGTGTGTGTGGCCACGCGTTTGCTTAGGCATCAGTGTGTGAAAAGGTAGGTGCTTTTCTCTAGCTGCGTGTGCGTGCACGTGGTGCTGGGTGCACATCCCTGGGTGCTCGTGGAAAGGTTTCTGCATGGTTTTCGCTGAGGAATCGTGTGTGTGCACGTGGACAAAGAGAAGGCGCAGCAACCAGGTTCCAGCGCCGAAGAAGGCAAAAGGCGAGGTTTCCGGCGCTATCTCCTTCTCTCCCCAGAGCTAGTCGCGCAAAGCAAGCCGCTAAGCCGGCGACCGGCAAGAGAGCTACAACGAAGCATGCCGAACGGAGAAAATAGCAGCAGCTCATCTGTTCACACCTTGTTTCTGCCATGTGCTTGAACGCCAAGACGTTCGCGCTTCTGTGAGATGAAAGACGTCCTTCTGCATATGTGGTTGCTCACACCGGTGCACTTGTTAGTGTATCCATTCAGTCCTGGGCTGCGGGGCATTCAGAAGTGGCTCTGTGGAGACGTCTGCATAGAGGCAGCTGTCAGAACACGCACACTCGATTGTTCACCAAAACATACGCAGACGCGTCCTTAGCCTGTAGATTTGGATGCACAGAGTTCCCTGTGTTCGCAAGAGACAAGGGAATCGCGTCTGTGCGCACAGAAGCAATAGCGGACCGTTTCCCTCGGAGTGAACGCGAAAGAGCCGTCTATATACTCGCAGACACGCGAACGTGCCTCAATGCGGTCACAGAGGCAGCAGCTTTTGCACAGATGCTCCTGGTGATTCTGGCACTTTCCAGGCACACTCCTGAAAGTCGCGCACACTGCTGTTCACTCGCTAAACGACCTCTTGGGAAACACGTCTCCGGTCGACGGACCGCTCAGATTGCTTCTCGTGTAACTGTGAACTGTGTCAGCGCAGGGAATCCGTCTCTGTTGAGCAGATGTCAATCCTGCCTCGCTTTTGCTTTGTTGCCTCTACCAAGATGATTTCCCGTTTCTCTCTTCACTGGAGCACGCAGACACAGCCAACGCACATCAAGTGTCAAGAGACACGCTCTGCTGAGCTCAACGCTTGTGCAGATGCACATGTGCGACGAAGTCAACACACGTGCTTGTGGAGAGAAAGAAAGGGACTCCCAGGCGTGTGGAGCGACGGGGAGAAAGAGCGGGCGCTGAGGAACACAGTTTCAAACAGACTGTCTCCACACAAACAGGCACCTGTCTGCAGGTATCCTAGCTCTTGATTCTTGAACTTGAGGAAACACGCGTCTGAGCAAAACTCCCAAACGCTTCCAGGAAAGACACAGGCTCTCCCACAAGCACACAAGTGTTTGCCCTCAGCTATAGATCAGGGACAAGCCTGTGAAGAGATGCCCTGCTATTCTTTCGCCTTACGGCATCATGTGTTTCGTTCCTCTTGGAGATCGATTGTTAAACGTCTTTCCTAGGGCGACTGTGAAGCATTTGCCAGCGGAGGAGAAGTAGCACGGAGCAGCATTCAGTACTGCCTACGAGTGTCTTTGCTACCCTACTAGCGGAGCTCCAAGAACAGGCACACATCTTCAGGTACCTTCCAAATGTGGATTCCCCTGCAGCCCCGTAGGCGGGCGTGCAGTACGCCAACCGTCAACGGACGTTTTTCCCCTCAAGCCTGTCAGGACGTTGCTCGTCCGTCTTTCCCTCAATAGATGGGAGTAGGCGCGCTTGCGGATGTGTGCGTGTGTGTGGCCACGCGTTTGCTTAGGCATCAGTGTGTGAAAAGGTAGGTGCTTTTCTCTAGCTGCGTGTGCGTGCACGTGGTGCTGGGTGCACATCCCTGGGTGCTCGTGGAAAGGTTTCTGCATGGTTTTGGCTGAGGAATCGTGTGTGTGCACGTGGACAAAGAGAAGGCGCAGCAACCAGGTTCCAGCGCCGAAGAAGGCAAAAGGCGAGGTTTCCGGCGCTATCTCCTTCTCTCCCCAGAGCTAGTCGCGCAAAGCAAGCCGCTAAGCCGGCGACCGGCAAGAGAGCTACAACGAAGCATGCCGAACGGAGAAAATAGCAGCAGCTCATCTGTTCACACCTTGTTTCTGCCATGTGCTTGAACGCCAAGACGTTCGCGCTTCTGTGAGAGGAAAGACGTCCTTCTGCATATGTGGTTGCTCACACCGGTGCACTTGTTAGTGTATCCATTCAGTCCTGGGCTGCGGGGCATTCAGAAGTGGCTCTGTGGAGACGTCTGCATAGAAGCAGCTGTCAGAACACGCACACTCGATTGTTCACCAAAACATGTGCAGACGCGTCCTTAGCCTGTAGATTTGGATGCACAGAGTTCCCTGTGTTCGCAAGAGACAAGGGAATCGCGTCTGTGCGCACAGAAGCAATAGCGGACCGTTTCCCTCGGAGTGAACGCGAAAGAGCCGTCTATATACTCGCAGACACGCGAACGTGCCTCAATGCGGTCACAGAGGCAGCAGCTTTTGCACAGATGCTCCTGGTGATTCTGGCACTTTCCAGGCACACTCCTGAAAGTCGCGCACACTGCTGTTCACTCGCTAAACGACCTCTTGGGAAACACGTCTCCGGTCGACGGACCGCTCAGATTGCTTCTCGTGTAACTGTGAACTGTGTCAGCGCAGGGAATCCGTCTCTGTTGAGCAGATGTCAATCCTGCCTCGCTTTTGCTTTGTTGCCTCTACCAAGATGATTTCCCGTTTCTCTCTTCACTGGAGCACGCAGACACAGCCAACGCACATCAAGTGTCAAGAGACACGCTCTGCTGAGCTCAACGCTTGTGCAGATGCACATGTGCGACGAAGTCAACACACGTGCTTGTGGAGAGAAAGAAAGGGACTCCCAGGCGTGTGGAGCGACGGGGAGAAAGAGCGGGCGCTGAGGAACACAGTTTCAAACAGACTGTCTCCACACAAACAGGCACCTGTCTGCAGGTATCCTAGCTCTTGATTCTTGAACTTGAGGAAACACGCGTCTGAGCAAAACTCCCAAACGCTTCCAGGAAAGACACAGGCTCTCCCACAAGCACACAAGTGTTTGCCCTCAGCTATAGATCAGGGACAAGCCTGTGAAGAGATGCCCTGCTATTCTTTCGCCTTACGGCATCATGTGTTTCGTTCCTCTTGGAGATCGATTGTTAAACGTCTTTCCTAGGGCGACTGTGAAGCATTTGCCAGCGGAGGAGAAGTAGCACGGAGCAGCATTCAGTACTGCCTACGAGTGTCTTTGCTACCCTACTAGCGGAGCTCCAAGAACAGGCACACATCTTCAGGTACCTTCCAAATGTGGATTCCCCTGCAGCCCCGTAGGCGGGCGTGCAGTACGCCAACCGTCAACGGACGTTTTTCCCCTCAAGCCTGTCAGGACGTTGCTCGTCCGTCTTTCCCTCAATAGATGGGAGTAGGCGCGCTTGCGGATGTGTGCGTGTGTGTGGCCACGCGTTTGCTTAGGCATCAGTGTGTGAAAAGGTAGGTGCTTTTCTCTAGCTGCGTGTGCGTGCACGTGGTGCTGGGTGCACATCCCTGGGTGCTCGTGGAAAGGTTTCTGCATGGTTTTCGCTGAGGAATCGTGTGTGTGCACGTGGACAAAGAGAAGGCGCAGCAACCAGGTTCCAGCGCCGAAGAAGGCAAAAGGCGAGGTTTCCGGCGCTATCTCCTTCTCTCCCCAGAGCTAGTCGCGCAAAGCAAGCCGCTAAGCCGGCGACCGGCAAGAGAGCTACAACGAAGCATGCCGAACGGAGAAAATAGCAGCAGCTCATCTGTTCACACCTTGTTTCTGCCATGTGCTTGAACGCCAAGACGTTCGCGCTTCTGTGAGAGGAAAGACGTCCTTCTGCATATGTGGTTGCTCACACCGGTGCACTTGTTAGTGTATCCATTCAGTCCTGGGCTGCGGGGCATTCAGAAGTGGCTCTGTGGAGACGTCTGCATAGAAGCAGCTGTCAGAACACGCACACTCGATTGTTCACCAAAACATACGCAGACGCGTCCTTAGCCTGTAGATTTGGATGCACAGAGTTCCCTGTGTTCGCAAGAGACAAGGGAATCGCGTCTGTGCGCACAGAAGCAATAGCGGACCGTTTCCCTCGGAGTGAACGCGAAAGAGCCGTCTATATACTCGCAGACACGCGAACGTGCCTCAATGCGGTCACAGAGGCAGCAGCTTTTGCACAGATGCTCCTGGTGATTCTGGCACTTTCCAGGCACACTCCTGAAAGTCGCGCACACTGCTGTTCACTCGCTAAACGACCTCTTGGGAAACACGTCTCCGGTCGACGGACCGCTCAGATTGCTTCTCGTGTAACTGTGAACTGTGTCAGCGCAGGGAATCCGTCTCTGTTGAGCAGATGTCAATCCTGCCTCGCTTTTGCTTTGTTGCCTCTACCAGGATGATTTCCCGTTTCTCTCTTCACTGGAGCACGCAGACACAGCCAACGCACATCAAGTGTCAAGAGACACGCTCTGCTGAGCTCAACGCTTGTGCAGATGCACATGTGCGACGAAGTCAACACACGTGCTTGTGGAGAGAAAGAAAGGGACTCCCAGGCGTGTGGAGCGACGGGGAGAAAGAGCGGGCGCTGAGGAACACAGTTTCAAACAGACTGTCTCCACACAAACAGGCACCTGTCTGCAGGTATCCTAGCTCTTGATTCTTGAACTTGAGGAAACACGCGTCTGAGCAAAACTCCCAAACGCTTCCAGGAAAGACACAGGCTCTCCCACAAGCACACAAGTGTTTGCCCTCAGCTATAGATCAGGGACAAGCCTGTGAAGAGATGCCCTGCTATTCTTTCGCCTTATGGCATCATGTGTTTCGTTCCTCTTGGAGATCGATTGTTAAACGTCTTTCCTAGGGCGACTGTGAAGCATTTGCCAGCGGAGGAGAAGTAGCACGGAGCAGCATTCAGTACTGCCTACGAGTGTCTTTGCTACCCTACTAGCGGAGCTCCAAGAACAGGCACACATCTTCAGGTACCTTCCAAATGTGGATTCCCCTGCAGCCCCGTAGGCGGGCGTGCAGTACGCCAACCGTCAACGGACGTTTTTCCCCTCAAGCCTGTCAGGACGTTGCTCGTCCGTCTTTCCCTCAATAGATGGGAGTAGGCGCGCTTGCGGATGTGTGCGTGTGTGTGGCCACGCGTTTGCTTAGGCATCAGTGTGTGAAAAGGTAGGTGCTTTTCTCTAGCTGCGTGTGCGTGCACGTGGTGCTGGGTGCACATCCCTGGGTGCTCGTGGAAAGGTTTCTGCATGGTTTTCGCTGAGGAATCGTGTGTGTGCACGTGGACAAAGAGAAGGCGCAGCAACCAGGTTCCAGCGCCGAAGAAGGCAAAAGGCGAGGTTTCCGGCGCTATCTCCTTCTCTCCCCAGAGCTAGTCGCGCAAAGCAAGCCGCTAAGCCGGCGACCGGCAAGAGAGCTACAACGAAGCATGCCGAACGGAGAAAATAGCAGCAGCTCATCTGTTCACACCTTGTTTCTGCCATGTGCTTGAACGCCAAGACGTTCGCGCTTCTGTGAGAGGAAAGACGTCCTTCTGCATATGTGGTTGCTCACACCGGTGCACTTGTTAGTGTATCCATTCAGTCCTGGGCTGCGGGGCATTCAGAAGTGGCTCTGTGGAGACGTCTGCATAGAAGCAGCTGTCAGAACACGCACACTCGATTGTTCACCAAAACATACGCAGACGCGTCCTTAGCCTGTAGATTTGGATGCACAGAGTTCCCTGTGTTCGCAAGAGACAAGGGAATCGCGTCTGTGCGCACAGAAGCAATAGCGGACCGTTTCCCTCGGAGTGAACGCGAAAGAGCCGTCTATATACTCGCAGACACGCGAACGTGCCTCAATGCGGTCACAGAGGCAGCAGCTTTTGCACAGATGCTCCTGGTGATTCTGGCACTTTCCAGGCACACTCCTGAAAGTCGCGCACACTGCTGTTCACTCGCTAAACGACCTCTTGGGAAACACGTCTCCGGTCGACGGACCGCTCAGATTGCTTCTCGTGTAACTGTGAACTGTGTCAGCGCAGGGAATCCGTCTCTGTTGAGCAGATGTCAATCCTGCCTCGCTTTTGCTTTGTTGCCTCTACCAAGATGATTTCCCGTTTCTCTCTTCACTGGAGCAGGCAGACACAGCCAACGCACATCAAGTGTCAAGAGACACGCTCTGCTGAGCTCAACGCTTGTGCAGATGCACATGTGCGACGAAGTCAACACACGTGCTTGTGGAGAGAAAGAAAGGGACTCCCAGGCGTGTGGAGCGACGGGGAGAAAGAGCGGGCGCTGAGGAACACAGTTTCAAACAGACTGTCTCCACACAAACAGGCACCTGTCTGCAGGTATCCTAGCTCTTGATTCTTGAACTTGAGGAAACACGCGTCTGAGCAAAACTCCCAAACGCTTCCAGGAAAGACACAGGCTCTCCCACAAGCACACAAGTGTTTGCCCTCAGCTATAGATCAGGGACAAGCCTGTGAAGAGATGCCCTGCTATTCTTTCGCCTTATGGCATCATGTGTTTCGTTCCTCTTGGAGATCGATTGTTAAACGTCTTTCCTAGGGCGACTGTGAAGCATTTGCCAGCGGAGGAGAAGTAGCACGGAGCAGCATTCAGTACTGCCTACGAGTGTCTTTGCTACCCTACTAGCGGAGCTCCAAGAACAGGCACACATCTTCAGGTACCTTCCAAATGTGGATTCCCCTGCAGCCCCGTAGGCGGGCGTGCAGTACGCCAACCGTCAACGGACGTTTTTCCCCTCAAGCCTGTCAGGACGTTGCTCGTCCGTCTTTCCCTCAATAGATGGGAGTAGGCGCGCTTGCGGATGTGTGCGTGTGTGTGGCCACGCGTTTGCTTAGGCATCAGTGTGTGAAAAGGTAGGTGCTTTTCTCTAGCTGCGTGTGCGTGCACGTGGTGCTGGGTGCACATCCCTGGGTGCTCGTGGAAAGGTTTCTGCATGGTTTTCGCTGAGGAATCGTGTGTGTGCACATGGACAAAGAGAAGGCGCAGCAACCAGGTTCCAGCGCCGAAGAAGGCAAAAGGCGAGGTTTCCGGCGCTATCTCCTTCTCTCCCCAGAGCTAGTCGCGCAAAGCAAGCCGCTAAGCCGGCGACCGGCAAGAGAGCTACAACGAAGCATGCCGAACGGAGAAAATAGCAGCAGCTCATCTGTTCACACCTTGTTTCTGCCATGTGCTTGAACGCCAAGACGTTCGCGCTTCTGTGAGATGAAAGACGTCCTTCTGCATATGTGGTTGCTCACACCGGTGCACTTGTTAGTGTATCCATTCAGTCCTGGGCTGCGGGGCATTCAGAAGTGGCTCTGTGGAGACGTCTGCATAGAGGCAGCTGTCAGAACACGCACACTCGATTGTTCACCAAAACATATGCAGACGCGTCCTTAGCCTGTAGATTTGGATGCACAGAGTTCCCTGTGTTCGCAAGAGACAAGGGAATCGCGTCTGTGCGCACAGAAGCAATAGCGGACCGTTTCCCTCGGAGTGAACGCGAAAGAGCCGTCTATATACTCGCAGACACGCGAACGTGCCTCAATGCGGTCACAGAGGCAGCAGCTTTTGCACAGATGCTCCTGGTGATTCTGGCACTTTCCAGGCACACTCCTGAAAGTCGCGCACACTGCTGTTCACTCGCTAAACGACCTCTTGGGAAACACGTCTCCGGTCGACGGACCGCTCAGATTGCTTCTCGTGTAACTGTGAACTGTGTCAGCGCAGGGAATCCGTCTCTGTTCAGCAGATGTCAATCCTGCCTCGCTTTTGCTTTGTTGCCTCTACCAAGATGATTTCCCGTTTCTCTCTTCACTGGAGCACGCAGACACAGCCAACGCACATCAAGTGTCAAGAGACACGCTCTGCTGAGCTCAACGCTTGTGCAGATGCACATGTGCGACGAAGTCAACACACGTGCTTGTGGAGAGAAAGAAAGGGACTCCCAGGCGTGTGGAGCGACGGGGAGAAAGAGCGGGCGCTGAGGAACACAGTTTCAAACAGACTGTCTCCACACAAACAGGCACCTGTCTGCAGGTATCCTAGCTCTTGATTCTTGAACTTGAGGAAACACGCGTCTGAGCAAAACTCCCAAACGCTTCCAGGAAAGACACAGGCTCTCCCACAAGCACACAAGTGTTTGCCCTCAGCTATAGATCAGGGACAAGCCTGTGAAGAGATGCCCTGCTATTCTTTCGCCTTATGGCATCATGTGTTTCGTTCCTCTTGGAGATCGATTGTTAAACGTCTTTCCTCGGGCGACTGTGAAGCATTTGCCAGCGGAGGAGAAGTAGCACGGAGCAGCATTCAGTACTGCCTACGAGTGTCTTTGCTACCCTACTAGCGGAGCTCCAAGAACAGGCACACATCTTCAGGTACCTTCCAAATGTGGATTCCCCTGCAGCCCCGTAGGCGGGCGTGCAGTACGCCAACCGTCAACGGACGTTTTTCCCCTCAAGCCTGTCAGGACGTTGCTCGTCCGTCTTTCCCTCAATAGATGGGAGTAGGCGCGCTTGCGGATGTGTGCGTGTGTGTGGCCACGCGTTTGCTTAGGCATCAGTGTGTGAAAAGGTAGGTGCTTTTCTCTAGCTGCGTGTGCGTGCACGTGGTGCTGGGTGCACATCCCTGGGTGCTCGTGGAAAGGTTTCTGCATGGTTTTGGCTGAGGAATCGTGTGTGTGCACGTGGACAAAGAGAAGGCGCAGCAACCAGGTTCCAGCGCCGAAGAAGGCAAAAGGCGAGGTTTCCGGCGCTATCTCCTTCTCTCCCCAGAGCTAGTCGCGCAAAGCAAGCCGCTAAGCCGGCGACCGGCAAGAGAGCTACAACGAAGCATGCCGAACGGAGAAAATAGCAGCAGCTCATCTGTTCACACCTTGTTTCTGCCATGTGCTTGAACGCCAAGACGTTCGCGCTTCTGTGAGAGGAAAGACGTCCTTCTGCATATGTGGTTGCTCACACCGGTGCACTTGTTAGTGTATCCATTCAGTCCTGGGCTGCGGGGCATTCAGAAGTGGCTCTGTGGAGACGTCTGCATAGAGGCAGCTGTCAGAACACGCACACTCGATTGTTCACCAAAACATACGCAGACGCGTCCTTAGCCTGTAGATTTGGATGCACAGAGTTCCCTGTGTTCGCAAGAGACAAGGGAATCGCGTCTGTGCGCACAGAAGCAATAGCGGACCGTTTCCCTCGGAGTGAACGCGAAAGAGCCGTCTATATACTCGCAGACACGCGAACGTGCCTCAATGCGGTCACAGAGGCAGCAGCTTTTGCACAGATGCTCCTGGTGATTCTGGCACTTTCCAGGCACACTCCTGAAAGTCGCGCACACTGCTGTTCACTCGCTAAACGACCTCTTGGGAAACACGTCTCCGGTCGACGGACCGCTCAGATTGCTTCTCGTGTAACTGTGAACTGTGTCAGCGCAGGGAATCCGTCTCTGTTGAGCAGATGTCAATCCTGCCTCGCTTTTGCTTTGTTGCCTCTACCAAGATGATTTCCCGTTTCTCTCTTCACTGGAGCAGGCAGACACAGCCAACGCACATCAAGTGTCAAGAGACACGCTCTGCTGAGCTCAACGCTTGTGCAGATGCACATGTGCGACGAAGTCAACACACGTGCTTGTGGAGAGAAAGAAAGGGACTCCCAGGCGTGTGGAGCGACGGGGAGAAAGAGCGGGCGCTGAGGAACACAGTTTCAAACAGACTGTCTCCACACAAACAGGCACCTGTCTGCAGGTATCCTAGCTCTTGATTCTTGAACTTGAGGAAACACGCGTCTGAGCAAAACTCCCAAACGCTTCCAGGAAAGACACAGGCTCTCCCACAAGCACACAAGTGTTTGCCCTCAGCTATAGATCAGGGACAAGCCTGTGAAGAGATGCCCTGCTATTCTTTCGCCTTATGGCATCATGTGTTTCGTTCCTCTTGGAGATCGATTGTTAAACGTCTTTCCTAGGGCGACTGTGAAGCATTTGCCAGCGGAGGAGAAGTAGCACGGAGCAGCATTCAGTACTGCCTACGAGTGTCTTTGCTACCCTACTAGCGGAGCTCCAAGAACAGGCACACATCTTCAGGTACCTTCCAAATGTGGATTCCCCTGCAGCCCCGTAGGCGGGCGTGCAGTACGCCAACCGTCAACGGACGTTTTTCCCCTCAAGCCTGTCAGGACGTTGCTCGTCCGTCTTTCCCTCAATAGATGGGAGTAGGCGCGCTTGCGGATGTGTGCGTGTGTGTGGCCACGCGTTTGCTTAGGCATCAGTGTGTGAAAAGGTAGGTGCTTTTCTCTAGCTGCGTGTGCGTGCACGTGGTGCTGGGTGCACATCCCTGGGTGCTCGTGGAAAGGTTTCTGCATGGTTTTCGCTGAGGAATCGTGTGTGTGCACATGGACAAAGAGAAGGCGCAGCAACCAGGTTCCAGCGCCGAAGAAGGCAAAAGGCGAGGTTTCCGGCGCTATCTCCTTCTCTCCCCAGAGCTAGTCGCGCAAAGCAAGCCGCTAAGCCGGCGACCGGCAAGAGAGCTACAACGAAGCATGCCGAACGGAGAAAATAGCAGCAGCTCATCTGTTCACACCTTGTTTCTGCCATGTGCTTGAACGCCAAGACGTTCGCGCTTCTGTGAGATGAAAGACGTCCTTCTGCATATGTGGTTGCTCACACCGGTGCACTTGTTAGTGTATCCATTCAGTCCTGGGCTGCGGGGCATTCAGAAGTGGCTCTGTGGAGACGTCTGCATAGAGGCAGCTGTCAGAACACGCACACTCGATTGTTCACCAAAACATATGCAGACGCGTCCTTAGCCTGTAGATTTGGATGCACAGAGTTCCCTGTGTTCGCAAGAGACAAGGGAATCGCGTCTGTGCGCACAGAAGCAATAGCGGACCGTTTCCCTCGGAGTGAACGCGAAAGAGCCGTCTATATACTCGCAGACACGCGAACGTGCCTCAATGCGGTCACAGAGGCAGCAGCTTTTGCACAGATGCTCCTGGTGATTCTGGCACTTTCCAGGCACACTCCTGAAAGTCGCGCACACTGCTGTTCACTCGCTAAACGACCTCTTGGGAAACACGTCTCCGGTCGACGGACCGCTCAGATTGCTTCTCGTGTAACTGTGAACTGTGTCAGCGCAGGGAATCCGTCTCTGTTGAGCAGATGTCAATCCTGCCTCGCTTTTGCTTTGTTGCCTCTACCAAGATGATTTCCCGTTTCTCTCTTCACTGGAGCACGCAGACACAGCCAACGCACATCAAGTGTCAAGAGACACGCTCTGCTGAGCTCAACGCTTGTGCAGATGCACATGTGCGACGAAGTCAACACACGTGCTTGTGGAGAGAAAGAAAGGGACTCCCAGGCGTGTGGAGCGACGGGGAGAAAGAGCGGGCGCTGAGGAACACAGTTTCAAACAGACTGTCTCCACACAAACAGGCACCTGTCTGCAGGTATCCTAGCTCTTGATTCTTGAACTTGAGGAAACACGCGTCTGAGCAAAACTCCCAAACGCTTCCAGGAAAGACACAGGCTCTCCCACAAGCACACAAGTGTTTGCCCTCAGCTATAGATCAGGGACAAGCCTGTGAAGAGATGCCCTGCTATTCTTTCGCCTTATGGCATCATGTGTTTCGTTCCTCTCGGAGATCGATTGTTAAACGTCTTTCCTAGGGCGACTGTGAAGCATTTGCCAGCGGAGGAGAAGTAGCACGGAGCAGCATTCAGTACTGCCTACGAGTGTCTTTGCTACCTTACTAGCGGAGCTCCAAGAACAGGCACACATCTTCAGGTACCTTCCAAATGTGGATTCCCCTGCAGCCCCGTAGGCGGGCGTGCAGTACGCCAACCGTCAACGGACGTTTTTCCCCTCAAGCCTGTCAGGACGTTGCTCGTCCGTCTTTCCCTCAATAGATGGGAGTAGGCGCGCTTGCGGATGTGTGCGTGTGTGTGGCCACGCGTTTGCTTAGGCATCAGTGTGTGAAAAGGTAGGTGCTTTTCTCTAGCTGCGTGTGCGTGCACGTGGTGCTGGGTGCACATCCCTGGGTGCTCGTGGAAAGGTTTCTGCATGGTTTTCGCTGAGGAATCGTGTGTGTGCACGTGGACAAAGAGAAGGCGCAGCAACCAGGTTCCAGCGCCGAAGAAGGCAAAAGGCGAGGTTTCCGGCGCTATCTCCTTCTCTCCCCAGAGCTAGTCGCGCAAAGCAAGCCGCTAAGCCGGCGACCGGCAAGAGAGCTACAACGAAGCATGCCGAACGGAGAAAATAGCAGCAGCTCATCTGTTCACACCTTGTTTCTGCCATGTGCTTGAACGCCAAGACGTTCGCGCTTCTGTGAGAGGAAAGACGTCCTTCTGCATATGTGGTTGCTCACACCGGTGCACTTGTTAGTGTATCCATTCAGTCCTGGGCTGCGGGGCATTCAGAAGTGGCTCTGTGGAGACGTCTGCATAGAGGCAGCTGTCAGAACACGCACACTCGATTGTTCACCAAAACATATGCAGACGCGTCCTTAGCCTGTAGATTTGGATGCACAGAGTTCCCTGTGTTCGCAAGAGACAAGGGAATCGCGTCTGTGCGCACAGAAGCAATAGCGGACCGTTTCCCTCGGAGTGAACGCGAAAGAGCCGTCTATATACTCGCAGACACGCGAACGTGCCTCAATGCGGTCACAGAGGCAGCAGCTTTTGCACAGATGCTCCTGGTGATTCTGGCACTTTCCAGGCACACTCCTGAAAGTCGCGCACACTGCTGTTCACTCGCTAAACGACCTCTTGGGAAACACGTCTCCGGTCGACGGACCGCTCAGATTGCTTCTCGTGTAACTGTGAACTGTGTCAGCGCAGGGAATCCGTCTCTGTTGAGCAGATGTCAATCCTGCCTCGCTTTTGCTTTGTTGCCTCTACCAAGATGATTTCCCGTTTCTCTCTTCACTGGAGCACGCAGACACAGCCAACGCACATCAAGTGTCAAGAGACACGCTCTGCTGAGCTCAACGCTTGTGCAGATGCACATGTGCGACGAAGTCAACACACGTGCTTGTGGAGAGAAAGAAAGGGACTCCCAGGCGTGTGGAGCGACGGGGAGAAAGAGCGGGCGCTGAGGAACACAGTTTCAAACAGACTGTCTCCACACAAACAGGCACCTGTCTGCAGGTATCCTAGCTCTTGATTCTTGAACTTGAGGAAACACGCGTCTGAGCAAAACTCCCAAACGCTTCCAGGAAAGACACAGGCTCTCCCACAAGCACACAAGTGTTTGCCCTCAGCTATAGATCAGGGACAAGCCTGTGAAGAGATGCCCTGCTATTCTTTCGCCTTATGGCATCATGTGTTTCGTTCCTCTTGGAGATCGATGGTTAAACGTCTTTCCTAGGGCGACTGTGAAGCATTTGCCAGCGGAGGAGAAGTAGCACGGAGCAGCATTCAGTACTGCCTACGAGTGTCTTTGCTACCCTACTAGCGGAGCTCCAAGAACAGGCACACATCTTCAGGTACCTTCCAAATGTGGATTCCCCTGCAGCCCCGTAGGCGGGCGTGCAGTACGCCAACCGTCAACGGACGTTTTTCCCCTCAAGCCTGTCAGGACGTTGCTCGTCCGTCTTTCCCTCAATAGATGGGAGTAGGCGCGCTTGCGGATGTGTGCGTGTGTGTGGCCACGCGTTTGCTTAGGCATCAGTGTGTGAAAAGGTAGGTGCTTTTCTCTAGCTGCGTGTGCGTGCACGTGGTGCTGGGTGCACATCCCTGGGTGCTCGTGGAAAGGTTTCTGCATGGTTTTCGCTGAGGAATCGTGTGTGTGCACATGGACAAAGAGAAGGCGCAGCAACCAGGTTCCAGCGCCGAAGAAGGCAAAAGGCGAGGTTTCCGGCGCTATCTCCTTCTCTCCCCAGAGCTAGTCGCGCAAAGCAAGCCGCTAAGCCGGCGACCGGCAAGAGAGCTACAACGAAGCATGCCGAACGGAGAAAATAGCAGCAGCTCATCTGTTCACACCTTGTTTCTGCCATGTGCTTGAACGCCAAGACGTTCGCGCTTCTGTGAGATGAAAGACGTCCTTCTGCATATGTGGTTGCTCACACCGGTGCACTTGTTAGTGTATCCATTCAGTCCTGGGCTGCGGGGCATTCAGAAGTGGCTCTGTGGAGACGTCTGCATAGAGGCAGCTGTCAGAACACGCACACTCGATTGTTCACCAAAACATATGCAGACGCGTCCTTAGCCTGTAGATTTGGATGCACAGAGTTCCCTGTGTTCGCAAGAGACAAGGGAATCGCGTCTGTGCGCACAGAAGCAATAGCGGACCGTTTCCCTCGGAGTGAACGCGAAAGAGCCGTCTATATACTCGCAGACACGGGAACGTGCCTCAATGCGGTCACAGAGGCAGCAGCTTTTGCACAGATGCTCCTGGTGATTCTGGCACTTTCCAGGCACACTCCTGAAAGTCGCGCACACTGCTGTTCACTCGCTAAACGACCTCTTGGGAAACACGTCTCCGGTCGACGGACCGCTCAGATTGCTTCTCGTGTAACTGTGAACTGTGTCAGCGCAGGGAATCCGTCTCTGTTGAGCAGATGTCAATCCTGCCTCGCTTTTGCTTTGTTGCCTCTACCAAGATGATTTCCCGTTTCTCTCTTCACTGGAGCACGCAGACACAGCCAACGCACATCAAGTGTCAAGAGACACGCTCTGCTGAGCTCAACGCTTGTGCAGATGCACATGTGCGACGAAGTCAACACACGTGCTTGTGGAGAGAAAGAAAGGGACTCCCAGGCGTGTGGAGCGACGGGGAGAAAGAGCGGGCGCTGAGGAACACAGTTTCAAACAGACTGTCTCCACACAAACAGGCACCTGTCTGCAGGTATCCTAGCTCTTGATTCTTGAACTTGAGGAAACACGCGTCTGAGCAAAACTCCCAAACGCTTCCAGGAAAGACACAGGCTCTCCCACAAGCACACAAGTGTTTGCCCTCAGCTATAGATCAGGGACAAGCCTGTGAAGAGATGCCCTGCTATTCTTTCGCCTTATGGCATCATGTGTTTCGTTCCTCTTGGAGATCGATTGTTAAACGTCTTTCCTAGGGCGACTGTGAAGCATTTGCCAGCGGAGGAGAAGTAGCACGGAGCAGCATTCAGTACTGCCTACGAGTGTCTTTGCTACCCTACTAGCGGAGCTCCAAGAACAGGCACACATCTTCAGGTACCTTCCAAATGTGGATTCCCCTGCAGCCCCGTAGGCGGGCGTGCAGTACGCCAACCGTCAACGGACGTTTTTCCCCTCAAGCCTGTCAGGACGTTGCTCGTCCGTCTTTCCCTCAATAGATGGGAGTAGGCGCGCTTGCGGATGTGTGCGTGTGTGTGGCCACGCGTTTGCTTAGGCATCAGTGTGTGAAAAGGTAGGTGCTTTTCTCTAGCTGCGTGTGCGTGCACGTGGTGCTGGGTGCACATCCCTGGGTGCTCGTGGAAAGGTTTCTGCATGGTTTTCGCTGAGGAATCGTGTGTGTGCACGTGGACAAAGAGAAGGCGCAGCAACCAGGTTCCAGCGCCGAAGAAGGCAAAAGGCGAGGTTTCCGGCGCTATCTCCTTCTCTCCCCAGAGCTAGTCGCGCAAAGCAAGCCGCTAAGCCGGCGACCGGCAAGAGAGCTACAACGAAGCATGCCGAACGGAGAAAATAGCAGCAGCTCATCTGTTCACACCTTGTTTCTGCCATGTGCTTGAACGCCAAGACGTTCGCGCTTCTGTGAGATGAAAGACGTCCTTCTGCATATGTGGTTGCTCACACCGGTGCACTTGTTAGTGTATCCATTCAGTCCTGGGCTGCGGGGCATTCAGAAGTGGCTCTGTGGAGACGTCTGCATAGAGGCAGCTGTCAGAACACGCACACTCGATTGTTCACCAAAACATATGCAGACGCGTCCTTAGCCTGTAGATTTGGATGCACAGAGTTCCCTGTGTTCGCAAGAGACAAGGGAATCGCGTCTGTGCGCACAGAAGCAATAGCGGACCGTTTCCCTCGGAGTGAACGCGAAAGAGCCGTCTATATACTCGCAGACACGCGAACGTGCCTCAATGCGGTCACAGAGGCAGCAGCTTTTGCACAGATGCTCCTGGTGATTCTGGCACTTTCCAGGCACACTCCTGAAAGTCGCGCACACTGCTGTTCACTCGCTAAACGACCTCTTGGGAAACACGTCTCCGGTCGACGGACCGCTCAGATTGCTTCTCGTGTAACTGTGAACTGTGTCAGCGCAGGGAATCCGTCTCTGTTGAGCAGATGTCAATCCTGCCTCGCTTTTGCTTTGTTGCCTCTACCAAGATGATTTCCCGTTTCTCTCTTCACTGGAGCACGCAGACACAGCCAACGCACATCAAGTGTCAAGAGACACGCTCTGCTGAGCTCAACGCTTGTGCAGATGCACATGTGCGACGAAGTCAACACACGTGCTTGTGGAGAGAAAGAAAGGGACTCCCAGGCGTGTGGAGCGACGGGGAGAAAGAGCGGGCGCTGAGGAACACAGTTTCAAACAGACTGTCTCCACACAAACAGGCACCTGTCTGCAGGTATCCTAGCTCTTGATTCTTGAACTTGAGGAAACACGCGTCTGAGCAAAACTCCCAAACGCTTCCAGGAAAGACACAGGCTCTCCCACAAGCACACAAGTGTTTGCCCTCAGCTATAGATCAGGGACAAGCCTGTGAAGAGATGCCCTGCTATTCTTTCGCCTTATGGCATCATGTGTTTCGTTCCTCTTGGAGATCGATTGTTAAACGTCTTTCCTAGGGCGACTGTGAAGCATTTGCCAGCGGAGGAGAAGTAGCACGGAGCAGCATTCAGTACTGCCTACGAGTGTCTTTGCTACCCTACTAGCGGAGCTCCAAGAACAGGCACACATCTTCAGGTACCTTCCAAATGTGGATTCCCCTGCAGCCCCGTAGGCGGGCGTGCAGTACGCCAACCGTCAACGGACGTTTTTCCCCTCAAGCCTGTCAGGACGTTGCTCGTCCGTCTTTCCCTCAATAGATGGGAGTAGGCGCGCTTGCGGATGTGTGCGTGTGTGTGGCCACGCGTTTGCTTAGGCATCAGTGTGTGAAAAGGTAGGTGCTTTTCTCTAGCTGCGTGTGCGTGCACGTGGTGCTGGGTGCACATCCCTGGGTGCTCGTGGAAAGGTTTCTGCATGGTTTTCGCTGAGGAATCGTGTGTGTGCACATGGACAAAGAGAAGGCGCAGCAACCAGGTTCCAGCGCCGAAGAAGGCAAAAGGCGAGGTTTCCGGCGCTATCTCCTTCTCTCCCCAGAGCTAGTCGCGCAAAGCAAGCCGCTAAGCCGGCGACCGGCAAGAGAGCTACAACGAAGCATGCCGAACGGAGAAAATAGCAGCAGCTCATCTGTTCACACCTTGTTTCTGCCATGTGCTTGAACGCCAAGACGTTCGCGCTTCTGTGAGATGAAAGACGTCCTTCTGCATATGTGGTTGCTCACACCGGTGCACTTGTTAGTGTATCCATTCAGTCCTGGGCTGCGGGGCATTCAGAAGTGGCTCTGTGGAGACGTCTGCATAGAGGCAGCTGTCAGAACACGCACACTCGATTGTTCACCAAAACATATGCAGACGCGTCCTTAGCCTGTAGATTTGGATGCACAGAGTTCCCTGTGTTCGCAAGAGACAAGGGAATCGCGTCTGTGCGCACAGAAGCAATAGCGGACCGTTTCCCTCGGAGTGAACGCGAAAGAGCCGTCTATATACTCGCAGACACGCGAACGTGCCTCAATGCGGTCACAGAGGCAGCAGCTTTTGCACAGATGCTCCTGGTGATTCTGGCACTTTCCAGGCACACTCCTGAAAGTCGCGCACACTGCTGTTCACTCGCTAAACGACCTCTTGGGAAACACGTCTCCGGTCGACGGACCGCTCAGATTGCTTCTCGTGTAACTGTGAACTGTGTCAGCGCAGGGAATCCGTCTCTGTTGAGCAGATGTCAATCCTGCCTCGCTTTTGCTTTGTTGCCTCTACCAAGATGATTTCCCGTTTCTCTCTTCACTGGAGCAGGCAGACACAGCCAACGCACATCAAGTGTCAAGAGACACGCTCTGCTGAGCTCAACGCTTGTGCAGATGCACATGTGCGACGAAGTCAACACACGTGCTTGTGGAGAGAAAGAAAGGGACTCCCAGGCGTGTGGAGCGACGGGGAGAAAGAGCGGGCGCTGAGGAACACAGTTTCAAACAGACTGTCTCCACACAAACAGGCACCTGTCTGCAGGTATCCTAGATCTTGATTCTTGAACTTGAGGAAACACGCGTCTGAGCAAAACTCCCAAACGCTTCCAGGAAAGACACAGGCTCTCCCACAAGCACACAAGTGTTTGCCCTCAGCTATAGATCAGGGACAAGCCTGTGAAGAGCAACCAAAGAGCTCGTCCGTCTTTCTCTCAATAGATGGGAGTAGGCGCGCTTGCGGATGTGTGCGTGTGTGTGGCCACGCGTTTGCTTAGGCATCAGTGTGTGAAAAGGTAGGTGCTTTTCTCTAGCTGCGTGTGCGTGCACGTGGTGCTGGGTGCACATCCCTGGGTGCTCGTGGAAAGGTTTCTGCATGGTTTTCGCTGAGGAATCGTGTGTGTGCACATGGACAAAGAGAAGGCGCAGCAACCAGGTTCCAGCGCCGAAGAAGGCAAAAGGCGAGGTTTCCGGCGCTATCTCCTTCTCTCCCCAGAGCTAGTCGCGCAAAGCAAGCCGCTAAGCCGGCGACCGGCAAGAGAGCTACAACGAAGCATGCCGAACGGAGAAAATAGCAGCAGCTCATCTGTTCACACCTTGTTTCTGCCATGTGCTTGAACGCCAAGACGTTCGCGCTTCTGTGAGATGAAAGACGTCCTTCTGCATATGTGGTTGCTCACACCGGTGCACTTGTTAGTGTATCCATTCAGTCCTGGGCTGCGGGGCATTCAGAAGTGGCTCTGTGGAGACGTCTGCATAGAGGCAGCTGTCAGAACACGCACACTCGATTGTTCACCAAAACATATGCAGACGCGTCCTTAGCCTGTAGATTTGGATGCACAGAGTTCCCTGTGTTCGCAAGAGACAAGGGAATCGCGTCTGTGCGCACAGAAGCAATAGCGGACCGTTTCCCTCGGAGTGAACGCGAAAGAGCCGTCTATATACTCGCAGACACGCGAACGTGCCTCAATGCGGTCACAGAGGCAGCAGCTTTTGCACAGATGCTCCTGGTGATTCTGGCACTTTCCAGGCACACTCCTGAAAGTCGCGCACACTGCTGTTCACTCGCTAAACGACCTCTTGGGAAACACGTCTCCGGTCGACGGACCGCTCAGATTGCTTCTCGTGTAACTGTGAACTGTGTCAGCGCAGGGAATCCGTCTCTGTTGAGCAGATGTCAATCCTGCCTCGCTTTTGCTTTGTTGCCTCTACCAAGATGATTTCCCGTTTCTCTCTTCACTGGAGCAGGCAGACACAGCCAACGCACATCAAGTGTCAAGAGACACGCTCTGCTGAGCTCAACGCTTGTGCAGATGCACATGTGCGACGAAGTCAACACACGTGCTTGTGGAGAGAAAGAAAGGGACTCCCAGGCGTGTGGAGCGACGGGGAGAAAGAGCGGGCGCTGAGGAACACAGTTTCAAACAGACTGTCTCCACACAAACAGGCACCTGTCTGCAGGTATCCTAGATCTTGATTCTTGAACTTGAGGAAACACGCGTCTGAGCAAAACTCCCAAACGCTTCCAGGAAAGACACAGGCTCTCCCACAAGCACACAAGTGTTTGCCCTCAGCTATAGATCAGGGACAAGCCTGTGAAGAGCAACCAAAGAGCTCGTCCGTCTTTCTCTCAATAGATGGGAGTAGGCGCGCTTGCGGATGTGTGCGTGTGTGTGGCCACGCGTTTGCTTAGGCATCAGTGTGTGAAAAGGTAGGTGCTTTTCTCTAGCTGCGTGTGCGTGCACGTGGTGCTGGGTGCACATCCCTGGGTGCTCGTGGAAAGGTTTCTGCATGGTTTTCGCTGAGGAATCGTGTGTGTGCACATGGACAAAGAGAAGGCGCAGCAACCAGGTTCCAGCGCCGAAGAAGGCAAAAGGCGAGGTTTCCGGCGCTATCTCCTTCTCTCCCCAGAGCTAGTCGCGCAAAGCAAGCCGCTAAGCCGGCGACCGGCAAGAGAGCTACAACGAAGCATGCCGAACGGAGAAAATAGCAGCAGCTCATCTGTTCACACCTTGTTTCTGCCATGTGCTTGAACGCCAAGACGTTCGCGCTTCTGTGAGATGAAAGACGTCCTTCTGCATATGTGGTTGCTCACACCGGTGCACTTGTTAGTGTATCCATTCAGTCCTGGGCTGCGGGGCATTCAGAAGTGGCTCTGTGGAGACGTCTGCATAGAGGCAGCTGTCAGAACACGCACACTCGATTGTTCACCAAAACATATGCAGACGCGTCCTTAGCCTGTAGATTTGGATGCACAGAGTTCCCTGTGTTCGCAAGAGACAAGGGAATCGCGTCTGTGCGCACAGAAGCAATAGCGGACCGTTTCCCTCGGAGTGAACGCGAAAGAGCCGTCTATATACTCGCAGACACGCGAACGTGCCTCAATGCGGTCACAGAGGCAGCAGCTTTTGCACAGATGCTCCTGGTGATTCTGGCACTTTCCAGGCACACTCCTGAAAGTCGCGCACACTGCTGTTCACTCGCTAAACGACCTCTTGGGAAACACGTCTCCGGTCGACGGACCGCTCAGATTGCTTCTCGTGTAACTGTGAACTGTGTCAGCGCAGGGAATCCGTCTCTGTTGAGCAGATGTCAATCCTGCCTCGCTTTTGCTTTGTTGCCTCTACCAAGATGATTTCCCGTTTCTCTCTTCACTGGAGCAGGCAGACACAGCCAACGCACATCAAGTGTCAAGAGACACGCTCTGCTGAGCTCAACGCTTGTGCAGATGCACATGTGCGACGAAGTCAACACACGTGCTTGTGGAGAGAAAGAAAGGGACTCCCAGGCGTGTGGAGCGACGGGGAGAAAGAGCGGGCGCTGAGGAACACAGTTTCAAACAGACTGTCTCCACACAAACAGGCACCTGTCTGCAGGTATCCTAGATCTTGATTCTTGAACTTGAGGAAACACGCGTCTGAGCAAAACTCCCAAACGCTTCCAGGAAAGACACAGGCTCTCCCACAAGCACACAAGTGTTTGCCCTCAGCTATAGATCAGGGACAAGCCTGTGAAGAGCAACCAAAGAGCTCGTCCGTCTTTCCCTCAATAGATGGGAGTAGGCGCGCTTGCGGATGTGTGCGTGTGTGTGGCCACGCGTTTGCTTAGGCATCAGTGTGTGAAAAGGTAGGTGCTTTTCTCTAGCTGCGTGTGCGTGCACGTGGTGCTGGGTGCACATCCCTGGGTGCTCGTGGAAAGGTTTCTGCATGGTTTTCGCTGAGGAATCGTGTGTGTGCACATGGACAAAGAGAAGGCGCAGCAACCAGGTTCCAGCGCCGAAGAAGGCAAAAGGCGAGGTTTCCGGCGCTATCTCCTTCTCTCCCCAGAGCTAGTCGCGCAAAGCAAGCCGCTAAGCCGGCGACCGGCAAGAGAGCTACAACGAAGCATGCCGAACGGAGAAAATAGCAGCAGCTCATCTGTTCACACCTTGTTTCTGCCATGTGCTTGAACGCCAAGACGTTCGCGCTTCTGTGAGATGAAAGACGTCCTTCTGCATATGTGGTTGCTCACACCGGTGCACTTGTTAGTGTATCCATTCAGTCCTGGGCTGCGGGGCATTCAGAAGTGGCTCTGTGGAGACGTCTGCATAGAGGCAGCTGTCAGAACACGCACACTCGATTGTTCACCAAAACATATGCAGACGCGTCCTTAGCCTGTAGATTTGGATGCACAGAGTTCCCTGTGTTCGCAAGAGACAAGGGAATCGCGTCTGTGCGCACAGAAGCAATAGCGGACCGTTTCCCTCGGAGTGAACGCGAAAGAGCCGTCTATATACTCGCAGACACGCGAACGTGCCTCAATGCGGTCACAGAGGCAGCAGCTTTTGCACAGATGCACAGATGATTCTGGCACTTTCCAGGCACACTCCTGAAAGTCGCGCACACTGCTGTTCACTCGCTAAACGACCTCTTGGGAAACACGTCTCCGGTCGACGGACCGCTCAGATTGCTTCTCGTGTAACTGTGAACTGTGTCAGCGCAGGGAATCCGTCTCTGTTGAGCAGATGTCAATCCTGCCTCGCTTTTGCTTTGTTGCCTCTACCAAGATGATTTCCCGTTTCTCTCTTCACTGGAGCAGGCAGACACAGCCAACGCACATCTAGTGTCAAGAGACACGCTCTGCTGAGCTCAACGCTTGTGCAGATGCACATGTGCGACGAAGTCAACACACGTGCTTGTGGAGAGAAAGAAAGGGACTCCCAGGCGTGTGGAGCGACGGGGAGAAAGAGCGGGCGCTGAGGAACACAGTTTCAAACAGACTGTCTCCACACAAACAGGCACCTGTCTGCAGGTATCCTAGATCTTGATTCTTGAACTTGAGGAAACACGCGTCTGAGCAAAACTCCCAAACGCTTCCAGGAAAGACACAGGCTCTCCCACAAGCACACAAGTGTTTGCCCTCAGCTATAGATCAGGGACAAGCCTGTGAAGAGATGCCCTGCTATTCTTTCGCCTTATGGCATCATGTGTTTCGTTCCTCTTGGAGATCGATTGTTAAACGTCTTTCCTAGGGCGACTGTGAAGCATTTGCCAGCGGAGGAGAAGTAGCACGGAGCAGCATTCAGTACTGCCTACGAGTGTCTTTGCTACCCTACTAGCGGAGCTCCAAGAACAGGCACACATCTTCAGGTACCTTCCAAATGTGGATTCCCCTGCAGCCCCGTAGGCGGGCGTGCAGTACGCCAACCGTCAACGGACGTTTTTCCCCTCAAGCCTGTCAGGACGTTGCTCGTCCGTCTTTCCCTCAATAGATGGGAGTAGGCGCGCTTGCGGATGTGTGCGTGTGTGTGGCCACGCGTTTGCTTAGGCATCAGTGTGTGAAAAGGTAGGTGCTTTTCTCTAGCTGCGTGTGCGTGCACGTGGTGCTGGGTGCACATCCCTGGGTGCTCGTGGAAAGGTTTCTGCATGGTTTTCGCTGAGGAATCGTGTGTGTGCACATGGACAAAGAGAAGGCGCAGCAACCAGGTTCCAGCGCCGAAGAAGGCAAAAGGCGAGGTTTCCGGCGCTATCTCCTTCTCTCCCCAGAGCTAGTCGCGCAAAGCAAGCCGCTAAGCCGGCGACCGGCAAGAGAGCTACAACGAAGCATGCCGAACGGAGAAAATAGCAGCAGCTCATCTGTTCACACCTTGTTTCTGCCATGTGCTTGAACGCCAAGACGTTCGCGCTTCTGTGAGATGAAAGACGTCCTTCTGCATATGTGGTTGCTCACACCGGTGCACTTGTTAGTGTATCCATTCAGTCCTGGGCTGCGGGGCATTCAGAAGTGGCTCTGTGGAGACGTCTGCATAGAGGCAGCTGTCAGAACACGCACACTCGATTGTTCACCAAAACATATGCAGACGCGTCCTTAGCCTGTAGATTTGGATGCACAGAGTTCCCTGTGTTCGCAAGAGACAAGGGAATCGCGTCTGTGCGCACAGAAGCAATAGCGGACCGTTTCCCTCGGAGTGAACGCGAAAGAGCCGTCTATATACTCGCAGACACGCGAACGTGCCTCAATGCGGTCACAGAGGCAGCAGCTTTTGCACAGATGCTCCTGGTGATTCTGGCACTTTCCAGGCACACTCCTGAAAGTCGCGCACACTGCTGTTCACTCGCTAAACGACCTCTTGGGAAACACGTCTCCGGTCGACGGACCGCTCAGATTGCTTCTCGTGTAACTGTGAACTGTGTCAGCGCAGGGAATCCGTCTCTGTTGAGCAGATGTCAATCCTGCCTCGCTTTTGCTTTGTTGCCTCTACCAAGATGATTTCCCGTTTCTCTCTTCACTGGAGCAGGCAGACACAGCCAACGCACATCAAGTGTCAAGAGACACGCTCTGCTGAGCTCAACGCTTGTGCAGATGCACATGTGCGACGAAGTCAACACACGTGCTTGTGGAGAGAAAGAAAGGGACTCCCAGGCGTGTGGAGCGACGGGGAGAAAGAGCGGGCGCTGAGGAACACAGTTTCAAACAGACTGTCTCCACACAAACAGGCACCTGTCTGCAGGTATCCTAGATCTTGATTCTTGAACTTGAGGAAACACGCGTCTGAGCAAAACTCCCAAACGCTTCCAGGAAAGACACAGGCTCTCCCACAAGCACACAAGTGTTTGCCCTCAGCTATAGATCAGGGACAAGCCTGTGAAGAGCAACCAAAGAGCTCGTCCGTCTTTCTCTCAATAGATGGGAGTAGGCGCGCTTGCGGATGTGTGCGTGTGTGTGGCCACGCGTTTGCTTAGGCATCAGTGTGTGAAAAGGTAGGTGCTTTTCTCTAGCTGCGTGTGCGTGCACGTGGTGCTGGGTGCACATCCCTGGGTGCTCGTGGAAAGGTTTCTGCATGGTTTTCGCTGAGGAATCGTGTGTGTGCACATGGACAAAGAGAAGGCGCAGCAACCAGGTTCCAGCGCCGAAGAAGGCAAAAGGCGAGGTTTCCGGCGCTATCTCCTTCTCTCCCCAGAGCTAGTCGCGCAAAGCAAGCCGCTAAGCCGGCGACCGGCAAGAGAGCTACAACGAAGCATGCCGAACGGAGAAAATAGCAGCAGCTCATCTGTTCACACCTTGTTTCTGCCATGTGCTTGAACGCCAAGACGTTCGCGCTTCTGTGAGATGAAAGACGTCCTTCTGCATATGTGGTTGCTCACACCGGTGCACTTGTTAGTGTATCCATTCAGTCCTGGGCTGCGGGGCATTCAGAAATGGCTCTGTGGAGACGTCTGCATAGAGGCAGCTGTCAGAACACGCACACTCGATTGTTCACCAAAACATATGCAGACGCGTCCTTAGCCTGTAGATTTGGATGCACAGAGTTCCCTGTGTTCGCAAGAGACAAGGGAATCGCGTCTGTGCGCACAGAAGCAATAGCGGACCGTTTCCCTCGGAGTGAACGCGAAAGAGCCGTCTATATACTCGCAGACACGCGAACGTGCCTCAATGCGGTCACAGAGGCAGCAGCTTTTGCACAGATGCTCCTGGTGATTCTGGCACTTTCCAGGCACACTCCTGAAAGTCGCGCACACTGCTGTTCACTCGCTAAACGACCTCTTGGGAAACACGTCTCCGGTCGACGGACCGCTCAGATTGCTTCTCGTGTAACTGTGAACTGTGTCAGCGCAGGGAATCCGTCTCTGTTGAGCAGATGTCAATCCTGCCTCGCTTTTGCTTTGTTGCCTCTACCAAGATGATTTCCCGTTTCTCTCTTCACTGGAGCAGGCAGACACAGCCAACGCACATCAAGTGTCAAGAGACACGCTCTGCTGAGCTCAACGCTTGTGCAGATGCACATGTGCGACGAAGTCAACACACGTGCTTGTGGAGAGAAAGAAAGGGACTCCCAGGCGTGTGGAGCGACGGGGAGAAAGAGCGGGCGCTGAGGAACACAGTTTCAAACAGACTGTCTCCACACAAACAGGCACCTGTCTGCAGGTATCCTAGATCTTGATTCTTGAACTTGAGGAAACACGCGTCTGAGCAAAACTCCCAAACGCTTCCAGGAAAGACACAGGCTCTCCCACAAGCACACAAGTGTTTGCCCTCAGCTATAGATCAGGGACAAGCCTGTGAAGAGATGCCCTGCTATTCTTTCGCCTTATGGCATCATGTGTTTCGTTCCTCTTGGAGATCGATTGTTAAACGTCTTTCCTAGGGCGACTGTGAAGCATTTGCCAGCGGAGGAGAAGTAGCACGGAGCAGCATTCAGTACTGCCTACGAGTGTCTTTGCTACCCTACTAGCGGAGCTCCAAGAACAGGCACACATCTTCAGGTACCTTCCAAATGTGGATTCCCCTGCAGCCCCGTAGGCGGGCGTGCAGTACGCCAACCGTCAACGGACGTTTTTCCCCTCAAGCCTGTCAGGACGTTGCTCGTCCGTCTTTCCCTCAATAGATGGGAGTAGGCGCGCTTGCGGATGTGTGCGTGTGTGTGGCCACGCGTTTGCTTAGGCATCAGTGTGTGAAAAGGTAGGTGCTTTTCTCTAGCTGCGTGTGCGTGCACGTGGTGCTGGGTGCACATCCCTGGGTGCTCGTGGAAAGGTTTCTGCATGGTTTTCGCTGAGGAATCGTGTGTGTGCACATGGACAAAGAGAAGGCGCAGCAACCAGGTTCCAGCGCCGAAGAAGGCAAAAGGCGAGGTTTCCGGCGCTATCTCCTTCTCTCCCCAGAGCTAGTCGCGCAAAGCAAGCCGCTAAGCCGGCGACCGGCAAGAGAGCTACAACGAAGCATGCCGAACGGAGAAAATAGCAGCAGCTCATCTGTTCACACCTTGTTTCTGCCATGTGCTTGAACGCCAAGACGTTCGCGCTTCTGTGAGATGAAAGACGTCCTTCTGCATATGTGGTTGCTCACACCGGTGCACTTGTTAGTGTATCCATTCAGTCCTGGGCTGCGGGGCATTCAGAAGTGGCTCTGTGGAGACGTCTGCATAGAGGCAGCTGTCAGAACACGCACACTCGATTGTTCACCAAAACATATGCAGACGCGTCCTTAGCCTGTAGATTTGGATGCACAGAGTTCCCTGTGTTCGCAAGAGACAAGGGAATCGCGTCTGTGCGCACAGAAGCAATAGCGGACCGTTTCCCTCGGAGTGAACGCGAAAGAGCCGTCTATATACTCGCAGACACGCGAACGTGCCTCAATGCGGTCACAGAGGCAGCAGCTTTTGCACAGATGCTCCTGGTGATTCTGGCACTTTCCAGGCACACTCCTGAAAGTCGCGCACACTGCTGTTCACTCGCTAAACGACCTCTTGGGAAACACGTCTCCGGTCGACGGACCGCTCAGATTGCTTCTCGTGTAACTGTGAACTGTGTCAGCGCAGGGAATCCGTCTCTGTTGAGCAGATGTCAATCCTGCCTCGCTTTTGCTTTGTTGCCTCTACCAAGATGATTTCCCGTTTCTCTCTTCACTGGAGCAGGCAGACACAGCCAACGCACATCAAGTGTCAAGAGACACGCTCTGCTGAGCTCAACGCTTGTGCAGATGCACATGTGCGACGAAGTCAACACACGTGCTTGTGGAGAGAAAGAAAGGGACTCCCAGGCGTGTGGAGCGACGGGGAGAAAGAGCGGGCGCTGAGGAACACAGTTTCAAACAGACTGTCTCCACACAAACAGGCACCTGTCTGCAGGTATCCTAGATCTTGATTCTTGAACTTGAGGAAACACGCGTCTGAGCAAAACTCCCAAACGCTTCCAGGAAAGACACAGGCTCTCCCACAAGCACACAAGTGTTTGCCCTCAGCTATAGATCAGGGACAAGCCTGTGAAGAGATGCCCTGCTATTCTTTCGCCTTATGGCATCATGTGTTTCGTTCCTCTTGGAGATCGATTGTTAAACGTCTTTCCTAGGGCGACTGTGAAGCATTTGCCAGCGGAGGAGAAGTAGCACGGAGCAGCATTCAGTACTGCCTACGAGTGTCTTTGCTACCCTACTAGCGGAGCTCCAAGAACAGGCACACATCTTCAGGTACCTTCCAAATGTGGATTCCCCTGCAGCCCCGTAGGCGGGCGTGCAGTACGCCAACCGTCAACGGACGTTTTTCCCCTCAAGCCTGTCAGGACGTTGCTCGTCCGTCTTTCCCTCAATAGATGGGAGTAGGCGCGCTTGCGGATGTGTGCGTGTGTGTGGCCACGCGTTTGCTTAGGCATCAGTGTGTGAAAAGGTAGGTGCTTTTCTCTAGCTGCGTGTGCGTGCACGTGGTGCTGGGTGCACATCCCTGGGTGCTCGTGGAAAGGTTTCTGCATGGTTTTCGCTGAGGAATCGTGTGTGTGCACATGGACAAAGAGAAGGCGCAGCAACCAGGTTCCAGCGCCGAAGAAGGCAAAAGGCGAGGTTTCCGGCGCTATCTCCTTCTCTCCCCAGAGCTAGTCGCGCAAAGCAAGCCGCTAAGCCGGCGACCGGCAAGAGAGCTACAACGAAGCATGCCGAACGGAGAAAATAGCAGCAGCTCATCTGTTCACACCTTGTTTCTGCCATGTGCTTGAACGCCAAGACGTTCGCGCTTCTGTGAGATGAAAGACGTCCTTCTGCATATGTGGTTGCTCACACCGGTGCACTTGTTAGTGTATCCATTCAGTCCTGGGCTGCGGGGCATTCAGAAGTGGCTCTGTGGAGACGTCTGCATAGAGGCAGCTGTCAGAACACGCACACTCGATTGTTCACCAAAACATATGCAGACGCGTCCTTAGCCTGTAGATTTGGATGCACAGAGTTCCCTGTGTTCGCAAGAGACAAGGGAATCGCGTCTGTACGCACAGAAGCAATAGCGGACCGTTTCCCTCGGAGTGAACGCGAAAGAGCCGTCTATATACTCGCAGACACGGGAACGTGCCTCAATGCGGTCACAGAGGCAGCAGCTTTTGCACAGATGCTCCTGGTGATTCTGGCACTTTCCAGGCACACTCCTGAAAGTCGCGCACACTGCTGTTCACTCGCTAAACGACCTCTTGGGAAACACGTCTCCGGTCGACGGACCGCTCAGATTGCTTCTCGTGTAACTGTGAACTGTGTCAGCGCAGGGAATCCGTCTCTGTTGAGCAGATGTCGATCCTGCCTCGCTTTTGCTTTGTTGCCTCTACCAAGATGATTTCCCGTTTCTCTCTTCACTGGAGCAGGCAGACACAGCCAACGCACATCAAGTGTCAAGAGACACGCTCTGCTGAGCTCAACGCTTGTGCAGATGCACATGTGCGACGAAGTCAACACACGTGCTTGTGGAGAGAAAGAAAGGGACTCCCAGGCGTGTGGAGCGACGGGGAGAAAGAGCGGGCGCTGAGGAACACAGTTTCAAACAGACTGTCTCCACACAAACAGGCACCTGTCTGCAGGTATCCTAGATCTTGATTCTTGAACTTGAGGAAACACGCGTCTGAGCAAAACTCCCAAACGCTTCCAGGAAAGACACAGGCTCTCCCACAAGCACACAAGTGTTTGCCCTCAGCTATAGATCAGGGACAAGCCTGTGAAGAGATGCCCTGCTATTCTTTCGCCTTATGGCATCATGTGTTTCGTTCCTCTTGGAGATCGATTGTTAAACGTCTTTCCTAGGGCGACTGTGAAGCATTTGCCAGCGGAGGAGAAGTAGCACGGAGCAGCATTCAGTACTGCCTACGAGTGTCTTTGCTACCCTACTAGCGGAGCTCCAAGAACAGGCACACATCTTCAGGTACCTTCCAAATGTGGATTCCCCTGCAGCCCCGTAGGCGGGCGTGCAGTACGCCAACCGTCAACGGACGTTTTTCCCCTCAAGCCTGTCAGGACGTTGCTCGTCCGTCTTTCCCTCAATAGATGGGAGTAGGCGCGCTTGCGGATGTGTGCGTGTGTGTGGCCACGCGTTTGCTTAGGCATCAGTGTGTGAAAAGGTAGGTGCTTTTCTCTAGCTGCGTGTGCGTGCACGTGGTGCTGGGTGCACATCCCTGGGTGCTCGTGGAAAGGTTTCTGCATGGTTTTCGCTGAGGAATCGTGTGTGTGCACATGGACAAAGAGAAGGCGCAGCAACCAGGTTCCAGCGCCGAAGAAGGCAAAAGGCGAGGTTTCCGGCGCTATCTCCTTCTCTCCCCAGAGCTAGTCGCGCAAAGCAAGCCGCTAAGCCGGCGACCGGCAAGAGAGCTACAACGAAGCATGCCGAACGGAGAAAATAGCAGCAGCTCATCTGTTCACACCTTGTTTCTGCCATGTGCTTGAACGCCAAGACGTTCGCGCTTCTGTGAGATGAAAGACGTCCTTCTGCATATGTGGTTGCTCACACCGGTGCACTTGTTAGTGTATCCATTCAGTCCTGGGCTGCGGGGCATTCAGAAGTGGCTCTGTGGAGACGTCTGCATAGAGGCAGCTGTCAGAACACGCACACTCGATTGTTCACCAAAACATATGCAGACGCGTCCTTAGCCTGTAGATTTGGATGCACAGAGTTCCCTGTGTTCGCAAGAGACAAGGGAATCGCGTCTGTGCGCACAGAAGCAATAGCGGACCGTTTCCCTCGGAGTGAACGCGAAAGAGCCGTCTATATACTCGCAGACACGCGAACGTGCCTCAATGCGGTCACAGAGGCAGCAGCTTTTGCACAGATGCTCCTGGTGATTCTGGCACTTTCCAGGCACACTCCTGAAAGTCGCGCACACTGCTGTTCACTCGCTAAACGACCTCTTGGGAAACACGTCTCCGGTCGACGGACCGCTCAGATTGCTTCTCGTGTAACTGTGAACTGTGTCAGCGCAGGGAATCCGTCTCTGTTGAGCAGATGTCAATCCTGCCTCGCTTTTGCTTTGTTGCCTCTACCAAGATGATTTCCCGTTTCTCTCTTCACTGGAGCAGGCAGACACAGCCAACGCACATCAAGTGTCAAGAGACACGCTCTGCTGAGCTCAACGCTTGTGCAGATGCACATGTGCGACGAAGTCAACACACGTGCTTGTGGAGAGAAAGAAAGGGACTCCCAGGCGTGTGGAGCGACGGGGAGAAAGAGCGGGCGCTGAGGAACACAGTTTCAAACAGACTGTCTCCACACAAACAGGCACCTGTCTGCAGGTATCCTAGATCTTGATTCTTGAACTTGAGGAAACACGCGTCTGAGCAAAACTCCCAAACGCTTCCAGGAAAGACACAGGCTCTCCCACAAGCACACAAGTGTTTGCCCTCAGCTATAGATCAGGGACAAGCCTGTGAAGAGCAACCAAAGAGCTCGTCCGTCTTTCCCTCAGTAGATGGGAGTAGGCGCGCTTGCGGATGTGTGCGTGTGTGTGGCCACGCGTTTGCTTAGGCATCAGTGTGTGAAAAGGTAGGTGCTTTTCTCTAGCTGCGTGTGCGTGCACGTGGTGCTGGGTGCACATCCCTGGGTGCTCGTGGAAAGGTTTCTGCATGGTTTTCGCTGAGGAATCGTGTGTGTGCACATGGACAAAGAGAAGGCGCAGCAACCAGGTTCCAGCGCCGAAGAAGGCAAAAGGCGAGGTTTCCGGCGCTATCTCCTTCTCTCCCCAGAGCTAGTCGCGCAAAGCAAGCCGCTAAGCCGGCGACCGGCAAGAGAGCTACAACGAAGCATGCCGAACGGAGAAAATAGCAGCAGCTCATCTGTTCACACCTTGTTTCTGCCATGTGCTTGAACGCCAAGACGTTCGCGCTTCTGTGAGATGAAAGACGTCCTTCTGCATATGTGGTTGCTCACACCGGTGCACTTGTTAGTGTATCCATTCAGTCCTGGGCTGCGGGGCATTCAGAAGTGGCTCTGTGGAGACGTCTGCATAGAGGCAGCTGTCAGAACACGCACACTCGATTGTTCACCAAAACATATGCAGACGCGTCCTTAGCCTGTAGATTTGGATGCACAGAGTTCCCTGTGTTCGCAAGAGACAAGGGAATCGCGTCTGTGCGCACAGAAGCAATAGCGGACCGTTTCCCTCGGAGTGAACGCGAAAGAGCCGTCTATATACTCGCAGACACGCGAACGTGCCTCAATGCGGTCACAGAGGCAGCAGCTTTTGCACAGATGCTCCTGGTGATTCTGGCACTTTCCAGGCACACTCCTGAAAGTCGCGCACACTGCTGTTCACTCGCTAAACGACCTCTTGGGAAACACGTCTCCGGTCGACGGACCGCTCAGATTGCTTCTCGTGTAACTGTGAACTGTGTCAGCGCAGGGAATCCGTCTCTGTTGAGCAGATGTCAATCCTGCCTCGCTTTTGCTTTGTTGCCTCTACCAAGATGATTTCCCGTTTCTCTCTTCACTGGAGCAGGCAGACACAGCCAACGCACATCAAGTGTCAAGAGACACGCTCTGCTGAGCTCAACGCTTGTGCAGATGCACATGTGCGACGAAGTCAACACACGTGCTTGTGGAGAGAAAGAAAGGGACTCCCAGGCGTGTGGAGCGACGGGGAGAAAGAGCGGGCGCTGAGGAACACAGTTTCAAACAGACTGTCTCCACACAAACAGGCACCTGTCTGCAGGTATCCTAGATCTTGATTCTTGAACTTGAGGAAACACGCGTCTGAGCAAAACTCCCAAACGCTTCCAGGAAAGACACAGGCTCTCCCACAAGCACACAAGTGTTTGCCCTCAGCTATAGATCAGGGACAAGCCTGTGAAGAGCAACCAAAGAGCTCGTCCGTCTTTCCCTCAATAGATGGGAGTAGGCGCGCTTGCGGATGTGTGCGTGTGTGTGGCCACGCGTTTGCTTAGGCATCAGTGTGTGAAAAGGTAGGTGCTTTTCTCTAGCTGCGTGTGCGTGCACGTGGTGCTGGGTGCACATCCCTGGGTGCTCGTGGAAAGGTTTCTGCATGGTTTTCGCTGAGGAATCGTGTGTGTGCACATGGACAAAGAGAAGGCGCAGCAACCAGGTTCCAGCGCCGAAGAAGGCAAAAGGCGAGGTTTCCGGCGCTATCTCCTTCTCTCCCCAGAGCTAGTCGCGCAAAGCAAGCCGCTAAGCCGGCGACCGGCAAGAGAGCTACAACGAAGCATGCCGAACGGAGAAAATAGCAGCAGCTCATCTGTTCACACCTTGTTTCTGCCATGTGCTTGAACGCCAAGACGTTCGCGCTTCTGTGAGATGAAAGACGTCCTTCTGCATATGTGGTTGCTCACACCGGTGCACTTGTTAGTGTATCCATTCAGTCCTGGGCTGCGGGGCATTCAGAAGTGGCTCTGTGGAGACGTCTGCATAGAGGCAGCTGTCAGAACACGCACACTCGATTGTTCACCAAAACATATGCAGACGCGTCCTTAGCCTGTAGATTTGGATGCACAGAGTTCCCTGTGTTCGCAAGAGACAAGGGAATCGCGTCTGTGCGCACAGAAGCAATAGCGGACCGTTTCCCTCGGAGTGAACGCGAAAGAGCCGTCTATATACTCGCAGACACGCGAACGTGCCTCAATGCGGTCACAGAGGCAGCAGCTTTTGCACAGATGCACAGATGATTCTGGCACTTTCCAGGCACACTCCTGAAAGTCGCGCACACTGCTGTTCACTCGCTAAACGACCTCTTGGGAAACACGTCTCCGGTCGACGGACCGCTCAGATTGCTTCTCGTGTAACTGTGAACTGTGTCAGCGCAGGGAATCCGTCTCTGTTGAGCAGATGTCAATCCTGCCTCGCTTTTGCTTTGTTGCCTCTACCAAGATGATTTCCCGTTTCTCTCTTCACTGGAGCAGGCAGACACAGCCAACGCACATCTAGTGTCAAGAGACACGCTCTGCTGAGCTCAACGCTTGTGCAGATGCACACGTGCGACGAAGTCAACACACGTGCTTGTGGAGAGAAAGAAAGGGACTCCCAGGCGTGTGGAGCGACGGGGAGAAAGAGCGGGCGCTGAGGAACACAGTTTCAAACAGACTGTCTCCACACAAACAGGCACCTGTCTGCAGGTATCCTAGATCTTGATTCTTGAACTTGAGGAAACACGCGTCTGAGCAAAACTCCCAAACGCTTCCAGGAAAGACACAGGCTCTCCCACAAGCACACAAGTGTTTGCCCTCAGCTATAGATCAGGGACAAGCCTGTGAAGAGCAACCAAAGAGCTCGTCCGTCTTTCCCTCAGTAGATGGGAGTAGGCGCGCTTGCGGATGTGTGCGTGTGTGTGGCCACGCGTTTGCTTAGGCATCAGTGTGTGAAAAGGTAGGTGCTTTTCTCTAGCTGCGTGTGCGTGCACGTGGTGCTGGGTGCACATCCCTGGGTGCTCGTGGAAAGGTTTCTGCATGGTTTTCGCTGAGGAATCGTGTGTGTGCACATGGACAAAGAGAAGGCGCAGCAACCAGGTTCCAGCGCCGAAGAAGGCAAAAGGCGAGGTTTCCGGCGCTATCTCCTTCTCTCCCCAGAGCTAGTCGCGCAAAGCAAGCCGCTAAGCCGGCGACCGGCAAGAGAGCTACAACGAAGCATGCCGAACGGAGAAAATAGCAGCAGCTCATCTGTTCACACCTTGTTTCTGCCATGTGCTTGAACGCCAAGACGTTCGCGCTTCTGTGAGATGAAAGACGTCCTTCTGCATATGTGGTTGCTCACACCGGTGCACTTGTTAGTGTATCCATTCAGTCCTGGGCTGCGGGGCATTCAGAAGTGGCTCTGTGGAGACGTCTGCATAGAGGCAGCTGTCAGAACACGCACACTCGATTGTTCACCAAAACATATGCAGACGCGTCCTTAGCCTGTAGATTTGGATGCACAGAGTTCCCTGTGTTCGCAAGAGACAAGGGAATCGCGTCTGTGCGCACAGAAGCAATAGCGGACCGTTTCCCTCGGAGTGAACGCGAAAGAGCCGTCTATATACTCGCAGACACGCGAACGTGCCTCAATGCGGTCACAGAGGCAGCAGCTTTTGCACAGATGCTCCTGGTGATTCTGGCACTTTCCAGGCACACTCCTGAAAGTCGCGCACACTGCTGTTCACTCGCTAAACGACCTCTTGGGAAACACGTCTCCGGTCGACGGACCGCTCAGATTGCTTCTCGTGTAACTGTGAACTGTGTCAGCGCAGGGAATCCGTCTCTGTTGAGCAGATGTCAATCCTGCCTCGCTTTTGCTTTGTTGCCTCTACCAAGATGATTTCCCGTTTCTCTCTTCACTGGAGCAGGCAGACACAGCCAACGCACATCAAGTGTCAAGAGACACGCTCTGCTGAGCTCAACGCTTGTGCAGATGCACATGTGCGACGAAGTCAACACACGTGCTTGTGGAGAGAAAGAAAGGGACTCCCAGGCGTGTGGAGCGACGGGGAGAAAGAGCGGGCGCTGAGGAACACAGTTTCAAACAGACTGTCTCCACACAAACAGGCACCTGTCTGCAGGTATCCTAGATCTTGATTCTTGAACTTGAGGAAACACGCGTCTGAGCAAAACTCCCAAACGCTTCCAGGAAAGACACAGGCTCTCCCACAAGCACACAAGTGTTTGCCCTCAGCTATAGATCAGGGACAAGCCTGTGAAGAGCAACCAAAGAGCTCGTCCGTCTTTCCCTCAATAGATGGGAGTAGGCGCGCTTGCGGATGTGTGCGTGTGTGTGGCCACGCGTTTGCTTAGGCATCAGTGTGTGAAAAGGTAGGTGCTTTTCTCTAGCTGCGTGTGCGTGCACGTGGTGCTGGGTGCACATCCCTGGGTGCTCGTGGAAAGGTTTCTGCATGGTTTTCGCTGAGGAATCGTGTGTGTGCACATGGACAAAGAGAAGGCGCAGCAACCAGGTTCCAGCGCCGAAGAAGGCAAAAGGCGAGGTTTCCGGCGCTATCTCCTTCTCTCCCCAGAGCTAGTCGCGCAAAGCAAGCCGCTAAGCCGGCGACCGGCAAGAGAGCTACAACGAAGCATGCCGAACGGAGAAAATAGCAGCAGCTCATCTGTTCACACCTTGTTTCTGCCATGTGCTTGAACGCCAAGACGTTCGCGCTTCTGTGAGATGAAAGACGTCCTTCTGCATATGTGGTTGCTCACACCGGTGCACTTGTTAGTGTATCCATTCAGTCCTGGGCTGCGGGGCATTCAGAAGTGGCTCTGTGGAGACGTCTGCATAGAGGCAGCTGTCAGAACACGCACACTCGATTGTTCACCAAAACATATGCAGACGCGTCCTTAGCCTGTAGATTTGGATGCACAGAGTTCCCTGTGTTCGCAAGAGACAAGGGAATCGCGTCTGTGCGCACAGAAGCAATAGCGGACCGTTTCCCTCGGAGTGAACGCGAAAGAGCCGTCTATATACTCGCAGACACGCGAACGTGCCTCAATGCGGTCACAGAGGCAGCAGCTTTTGCACAGATGCACAGATGATTCTGGCACTTTCCAGGCACACTCCTGAAAGTCGCGCACACTGCTGTTCACTCGCTAAACGACCTCTTGGGAAACACGTCTCCGGTCGACGGACCGCTCAGATTGCTTCTCGTGTAACTGTGAACTGTGTCAGCGCAGGGAATCCGTCTCTGTTGAGCAGATGTCAATCCTGCCTCGCTTTTGCTTTGTTGCCTCTACCAAGATGATTTCCCGTTTCTCTCTTCACTGGAGCAGGCAGACACAGCCAACGCACATCTAGTGTCAAGAGACACGCTCTGCTGAGCTCAACGCTTGTGCAGATGCACACGTGCGACGAAGTCAACACACGTGCTTGTGGAGAGAAAGAAAGGGACTCCCAGGCGTGTGGAGCGACGGGGAGAAAGAGCGGGCGCTGAGGAACACAGTTTCAAACAGACTGTCTCCACACAAACAGGCACCTGTCTGCAGGTATCCTAGATCTTGATTCTTGAACTTGAGGAAACACGCGTCTGAGCAAAACTCCCAAACGCTTCCAGGAAAGACACAGGCTCTCCCACAAGCACACAAGTGTTTGCCCTCAGCTATAGATCAGGGACAAGCCTGTGAAGAGATGCCCTGCTATTCTTTCGCCTTATGGCATCATGTGTTTCGTTCCTCTTGGAGATCGATTGTTAAACGTCTTTCCTAGGGCGACTGTGAAGCATTTGCCAGCGGAGGAGAAGTAGCACGGAGCAGCATTCAGTACTGCCTACGAGTGTCTTTGCTACCCTACTAGCGGAGCTCCAAGAACAGGCACACATCTTCAGGTACCTTCCAAATGTGGATTCCCCTGCAGCCCCGTAGGCGGGCGTGCAGTACGCCAACCGTCAACGGACGTTTTTCCCCTCAAGCCTGTCAGGACGTTGCTCGTCCGTCTTTCCCTCAATAGATGGGAGTAGGCGCGCTTGCGGATGTGTGCGTGTGTGTGGCCACGCGTTTGCTTAGGCATCAGTGTGTGAAAAGGTAGGTGCTTTTCTCTAGCTGCGTGTGCGTGCACGTGGTGCTGGGTGCACATCCCTGGGTGCTCGTGGAAAGGTTTCTGCATGGTTTTCGCTGAGGAATCGTGTGTGTGCACATGGACAAAGAGAAGGCGCAGCAACCAGGTTCCAGCGCCGAAGAAGGCAAAAGGCGAGGTTTCCGGCGCTATCTCCTTCTCTCCCCAGAGCTAGTCGCGCAAAGCAAGCCGCTAAGCCGGCGACCGGCAAGAGAGCTACAACGAAGCATGCCGAACGGAGAAAATAGCAGCAGCTCATCTGTTCACACCTTGTTTCTGCCATGTGCTTGAACGCCAAGACGTTCGCGCTTCTGTGAGATGAAAGACGTCCTTCTGCATATGTGCTTGCTCACACCGGTGCACTTGTTAGTGTATCCATTCAGTCCTGGGCTGCGGGGCATTCAGAAGTGGCTCTGTGGAGACGTCTGCATAGAGGCAGCTGTCAGAACACGCACACTCGATTGTTCACCAAAACATATGCAGACGCGTCCTTAGCCTGTAGATTTGGATGCACAGAGTTCCCTGTGTTCGCAAGAGACAAGGGAATCGCGTCTGTGCGCACAGAAGCAATAGCGGACCGTTTCCCTCGGAGTGAACGCGAAAGAGCCGTCTATATACTCGCAGACACGCGAACGTGCCTCAATGCGGTCACAGAGGCAGCAGCTTTTGCACAGATGCTCCTGGTGATTCTGGCACTTTCCAGGCACACTCCTGAAAGTCGCGCACACTGCTGTTCACTCGCTAAACGACCTCTTGGGAAACACGTCTCCGGTCGACGGACCGCTCAGATTGCTTCTCGTGTAACTGTGAACTGTGTCAGCGCAGGGAATCCGTCTCTGTTGAGCAGATGTCAATCCTGCCTCGCTTTTGCTTTGTTGCCTCTACCAAGATGATTTCCCGTTTCTCTCTTCACTGGAGCAGGCAGACACAGCCAACGCACATCAAGTGTCAAGAGACACGCTCTGCTGAGCTCAACGCTTGTGCAGATGCACATGTGCGACGAAGTCAACACACGTGCTTGTGGAGAGAAAGAAAGGGACTCCCAGGCGTGTGGAGCGACGGGGAGAAAGAGCGGGCGCTGAGGAACACAGTTTCAAACAGACTGTCTCCACACAAACAGGCACCTGTCTGCAGGTATCCTAGATCTTGATTCTTGAACTTGAGGAAACACGCGTCTGAGCAAAACTCCCAAACGCTTCCAGGAAAGACACAGGCTCTCCCACAAGCACACAAGTGTTTGCCCTCAGCTATAGATCAGGGACAAGCCTGTGAAGAGCAACCAAAGAGCTCGTCCGTCTTTCTCTCAGTAGATGGGAGTAGGCGCGCTTGCGGATGTGTGCGTGTGTGTGGCCACGCGTTTGCTTAGGCATCAGTGTGTGAAAAGGTAGGTGCTTTTCTCTAGCTGCGTGTGCGTGCACGTGGTGCTGGGTGCACATCCCTGGGTGCTCGTGGAAAGGTTTCTGCATGGTTTTCGCTGAGGAATCGTGTGTGTGCACATGGACAAAGAGAAGGCGCAGCAACCAGGTTCCAGCGCCGAAGAAGGCAAAAGGCGAGGTTTCCGGCGCTATCTCCTTCTCTCCCCAGAGCTAGTCGCGCAAAGCAAGCCGCTAAGCCGGCGACCGGCAAGAGAGCTACAACGAAGCATGCCGAACGGAGAAAATAGCAGCAGCTCATCTGTTCACACCTTGTTTCTGCCATGTGCTTGAACGCCAAGACGTTCGCGCTTCTGTGAGATGAAAGACGTCCTTCTGCATATGTGGTTGCTCACACCGGTGCACTTGTTAGTGTATCCATTCAGTCCTGGGCTGCGGGGCATTCAGAAGTGGCTCTGTGGAGACGTCTGCATAGAGGCAGCTGTCAGAACACGCACACTCGATTGTTCACCAAAACATATGCAGACGCGTCCTTAGCCTGTAGATTTGGGTGCACAGAGTTCCCTGTGTTCGCAAGAGACAAGGGAATCGCGTCTGTGCGCACAGAAGCAATAGCGGACCGTTTCCCTCGGAGTGAACGCGAAAGAGCCGTCTATATACTCGCAGACACGCGAACGTGCCTCAATGCGGTCACAGAGGCAGCAGCTTTTGCACAGATGCTCCTGGTGATTCTGGCACTTTCCAGGCACACTCCTGAAAGTCGCGCACACTGCTGTTCACTCGCTAAACGACCTCTTGGGAAACACGTCTCCGGTCGACGGACCGCTCAGATTGCTTCTCGTGTAACTGTGAACTGTGTCAGCGCAGGGAATCCGTCTCTGTTGAGCAGATGTCAATCCTGCCTCGCTTTTGCTTTGTTGCCTCTACCAAGATGATTTCCCGTTTCTCTCTTCACTGGAGCAGGCAGACACAGCCAACGCACATCAAGTGTCAAGAGACACGCTCTGCTGAGCTCAACGCTTGTGCAGATGCACATGTGCGACGAAGTCAACACACGTGCTTGTGGAGAGAAAGAAAGGGACTCCCAGGCGTGTGGAGCGACGGGGAGAAAGAGCGGGCGCTGAGGAACACAGTTTCAAACAGACTGTCTCCACACAAACAGGCACCTGTCTGCAGGTATCCTAGATCTTGATTCTTGAACTTGAGGAAACACGCGTCTGAGCAAAACTCCCAAACGCTTCCAGGAAAGACACAGGCTCTCCCACAAGCACACAAGTGTTTGCCCTCAGCTATAGATCAGGGACAAGCCTGTGAAGAGCAACCAAAGAGCTCGTCCGTCTTTCTCTCAATAGATGGGAGTAGGCGCGCTTGCGGATGTGTGCGTGTGTGTGGCCACGCGTTTGCTTAGGCATCAGTGTGTGAAAAGGTAGGTGCTTTTCTCTAGCTGCGTGTGCGTGCACGTGGTGCTGGGTGCACATCCCTGGGTGCTCGTGGAAAGGTTTCTGCATGGTTTTCGCTGAGGAATCGTGTGTGTGCACATGGACAAAGAGAAGGCGCAGCAACCAGGTTCCAGCGCCGAAGAAGGCAAAAGGCGAGGTTTCCGGCGCTATCTCCTTCTCTCCCCAGAGCTAGTCGCGCAAAGCAAGCCGCTAAGCCGGCGACCGGCAAGAGAGCTACAACGAAGCATGCCGAACGGAGAAAATAGCAGCAGCTCATCTGTTCACACCTTGTTTCTGCCATGTGCTTGAACGCCAAGACGTTCGCGCTTCTGTGAGATGAAAGACGTCCTTCTGCATATGTGGTTGCTCACACCGGTGCACTTGTTAGTGTATCCATTCAGTCCTGGGCTGCGGGGCATTCAGAAGTGGCTCTGTGGAGACGTCTGCATAGAGGCAGCTGTCAGAACACGCACACTCGATTGTTCACCAAAACATATGCAGACGCGTCCTTAGCCTGTAGATTTGGATGCACAGAGTTCCCTGTGTTCGCAAGAGACAAGGGAATCGCGTCTGTGCGCACAGAAGCAATAGCGGACCGTTTCCCTCGGAGTGAACGCGAAAGAGCCGTCTATATACTCGCAGACACGCGAACGTGCCTCAATGCGGTCACAGAGGCAGCAGCTTTTGCACAGATGCTCCTGGTGATTCTGGCACTTTCCAGGCACACTCCTGAAAGTCGCGCACACTGCTGTTCACTCGCTAAACGACCTCTTGGGAAACACGTCTCCGGTCGACGGACCGCTCAGATTGCTTCTCGTGTAACTGTGAACTGTGTCAGCGCAGGGAATCCGTCTCTGTTGAGCAGATGTCAATCCTGCCTCGCTTTTGCTTTGTTGCCTCTACCAAGATGATTTCCCGTTTCTCTCTTCACTGGAGCAGGCAGACACAGCCAACGCACATCAAGTGTCAAGAGACACGCTCTGCTGAGCTCAACGCTTGTGCAGATGCACATGTGCGACGAAGTCAACACACGTGCTTGTGGAGAGAAAGAAAGGGACTCCCAGGCGTGTGGAGCGACGGGGAGAAAGAGCGGGCGCTGAGGAACACAGTTTCAAACAGACTGTCTCCACACAAACAGGCACCTGTCTGCAGGTATCCTAGATCTTGATTCTTGAACTTGAGGAAACACGCGTCTGAGCAAAACTCCCAAACGCTTCCAGGAAAGACACAGGCTCTCCCACAAGCACACAAGTGTTTGCCCTCAGCTATAGATCAGGGACAAGCCTGTGAAGAGCAACCAAAGAGCTCGTCCGTCTTTCCCTCAATAGATGGGAGTAGGCGCGCTTGCGGATGTGTGCGTGTGTGTGGCCACGCGTTTGCTTAGGCATCAGTGTGTGAAAAGGTAGGTGCTTTTCTCTAGCTGCGTGTGCGTGCACGTGGTGCTGGGTGCACATCCCTGGGTGCTCGTGGAAAGGTTTCTGCATGGTTTTCGCTGAGGAATCGTGTGTGTGCACATGGACAAAGAGAAGGCGCAGCAACCAGGTTCCAGCGCCGAAGAAGGCAAAAGGCGAGGTTTCCGGCGCTATCTCCTTCTCTCCCCAGAGCTAGTCGCGCAAAGCAAGCCGCTAAGCCGGCGACCGGCAAGAGAGCTACAACGAAGCATGCCGAACGGAGAAAATAGCAGCAGCTCATCTGTTCACACCTTGTTTCTGCCATGTGCTTGAACGCCAAGACGTTCGCGCTTCTGTGAGATGAAAGACGTCCTTCTGCATATGTGGTTGCTCACACCGGTGCACTTGTTAGTGTATCCATTCAGTCCTGGGCTGCGGGGCATTCAGAAGTGGCTCTGTGGAGACGTCTGCATAGAGGCAGCTGTCAGAACACGCACACTCGATTGTTCACCAAAACATATGCAGACGCGTCCTTAGCCTGTAGATTTGGATGCACAGAGTTCCCTGTGTTCGCAAGAGACAAGGGAATCGCGTCTGTGCGCACAGAAGCAATAGCGGACCGTTTCCCTCGGAGTGAACGCGAAAGAGCCGTCTATATACTCGCAGACACGCGAACGTGCCTCAATGCGGTCACAGAGGCAGCAGCTTTTGCACAGATGCTCCTGGTGATTCTGGCACTTTCCAGGCACACTCCTGAAAGTCGCGCACACTGCTGTTCACTCGCTAAACGACCTCTTGGGAAACACGTCTCCGGTCGACGGACCGCTCAGATTGCTTCTCGTGTAACTGTGAACTGTGTCAGCGCAGGGAATCCGTCTCTGTTGAGCAGATGTCAATCCTGCCTCGCTTTTGCTTTGTTGCCTCTACCAAGATGATTTCCCGTTTCTCTCTTCACTGGAGCAGGCAGACACAGCCAACGCACATCAAGTGTCAAGAGACACGCTCTGCTGAGCTCAACGCTTGTGCAGATGCACATGTGCGACGAAGTCAACACACGTGCTTGTGGAGAGAAAGAAAGGGACTCCCAGGCGTGTGGAGCGACGGGGAGAAAGAGCGGGCGCTGAGGAACACAGTTTCAAACAGACTGTCTCCACACAAACAGGCACCTGTCTGCAGGTATCCTAGATCTTGATTCTTGAACTTGAGGAAACACGCGTCTGAGCAAAACTCCCAAACGCTTCCAGGAAAGACACAGGCTCTCCCACAAGCACACAAGTGTTTGCCCTCAGCTATAGATCAGGGACAAGCCTGTGAAGAGCAACCAAAGAGCTCGTCCGTCTTTCCCTCAGTAGATGGGAGTAGGCGCGCTTGCGGATGTGTGCGTGTGTGTGGCCACGCGTTTGCTTAGGCATCAGTGTGTGAAAAGGTAGGTGCTTTTCTCTAGCTGCGTGTGCGTGCACGTGGTGCTGGGTGCACATCCCTGGGTGCTCGTGGAAAGGTTTCTGCATGGTTTTCGCTGAGGAATCGTGTGTGTGCACATGGACAAAGAGAAGGCGCAGCAACCAGGTTCCAGCGCCGAAGAAGGCAAAAGGCGAGGTTTCCGGCGCTATCTCCTTCTCTCCCCAGAGCTAGTCGCGCAAAGCAAGCCGCTAAGCCGGCGACCGGCAAGAGAGCTACAACGAAGCATGCCGAACGGAGAAAATAGCAGCAGCTCATCTGTTCACACCTTGTTTCTGCCATGTGCTTGAACGCCAAGACGTTCGCGCTTCTGTGAGATGAAAGACGTCCTTCTGCATATGTGGTTGCTCACACCGGTGCACTTGTTAGTGTATCCATTCAGTCCTGGGCTGCGGGGCATTCAGAAGTGGCTCTGTGGAGACGTCTGCATAGAGGCAGCTGTCAGAACACGCACACTCGATTGTTCACCAAAACATATGCAGACGCGTCCTTAGCCTGTAGATTTGGATGCACAGAGTTCCCTGTGTTCGCAAGAGACAAGGGAATCGCGTCTGTGCGCACAGAAGCAATAGCGGACCGTTTCCCTCGGAGTGAACGCGAAAGAGCCGTCTATATACTCGCAGACACGCGAACGTGCCTCAATGCGGTCACAGAGGCAGCAGCTTTTGCACAGATGCTCCTGGTGATTCTGGCACTTTCCAGGCACACTCCTGAAAGTCGCGCACACTGCTGTTCACTCGCTAAACGACCTCTTGGGAAACACGTCTCCGGTCGACGGACCGCTCAGATTGCTTCTCGTGTAACTGTGAACTGTGTCAGCGCAGGGAATCCGTCTCTGTTGAGCAGATGTCAATCCTGCCTCGCTTTTGCTTTGTTGCCTCTACCAAGATGATTTCCCGTTTCTCTCTTCACTGGAGCAGGCAGACACAGCCAACGCACATCAAGTGTCAAGAGACACGCTCTGCTGAGCTCAACGCTTGTGCAGATGCACATGTGCGACGAAGTCAACACACGTGCTTGTGGAGAGAAAGAAAGGGACTCCCAGGCGTGTGGAGCGACGGGGAGAAAGAGCGGGCGCTGAGGAACACAGTTTCAAACAGACTGTCTCCACACAAACAGGCACCTGTCTGCAGGTATCCTAGATCTTGATTCTTGAACTTGAGGAAACACGCGTCTGAGCAAAACTCCCAAACGCTTCCAGGAAAGACACAGGCTCTCCCACAAGCACACAAGTGTTTGCCCTCAGCTATAGATCAGGGACAAGCCTGTGAAGAGCAACCAAAGAGCTCGTCCGTCTTTCCCTCAATAGATGGGAGTAGGCGCGCTTGCGGATGTGTGCGTGTGTGTGGCCACGCGTTTGCTTAGGCATCAGTGTGTGAAAAGGTAGGTGCTTTTCTCTAGCTGCGTGTGCGTGCACGTGGTGCTGGGTGCACATCCCTGGGTGCTCGTGGAAAGGTTTCTGCATGGTTTTCGCTGAGGAATCGTGTGTGTGCACATGGACAAAGAGAAGGCGCAGCAACCAGGTTCCAGCGCCGAAGAAGGCAAAAGGCGAGGTTTCCGGCGCTATCTCCTTCTCTCCCCAGAGCTAGTCGCGCAAAGCAAGCCGCTAAGCCGGCGACCGGCAAGAGAGCTACAACGAAGCATGCCGAACGGAGAAAATAGCAGCAGCTCATCTGTTCACACCTTGTTTCTGCCATGTGCTTGAACGCCAAGACGTTCGCGCTTCTGTGAGATGAAAGACGTCCTTCTGCATATGTGGTTGCTCACACCGGTGCACTTGTTAGTGTATCCATTCAGTCCTGGGCTGCGGGGCATTCAGAAGTGGCTCTGTGGAGACGTCTGCATAGAGGCAGCTGTCAGAACACGCACACTCGATTGTTCACCAAAACATATGCAGACGCGTCCTTAGCCTGTAGATTTGGATGCACAGAGTTCCCTGTGTTCGCAAGAGACAAGGGAATCGCGTCTGTGCGCACAGAAGCAATAGCGGACCGTTTCCCTCGGAGTGAACGCGAAAGAGCCGTCTATATACTCGCAGACACGCGAACGTGCCTCAATGCGGTCACAGAGGCAGCAGCTTTTGCACAGATGCTCCTGGTGATTCTGGCACTTTCCAGGCACACTCCTGAAAGTCGCGCACACTGCTGTTCACTCGCTAAACGACCTCTTGGGAAACACGTCTCCGGTCGACGGACCGCTCAGATTGCTTCTCGTGTAACTGTGAACTGTGTCAGCGCAGGGAATCCGTCTCTGTTGAGCAGATGTCAATCCTGCCTCGCTTTTGCTTTGTTGCCTCTACCAAGATGATTTCCCGTTTCTCTCTTCACTGGAGCAGGCAGACACAGCCAACGCACATCAAGTGTCAAGAGACACGCTCTGCTGAGCTCAACGCTTGTGCAGATGCACATGTGCGACGAAGTCAACACACGTGCTTGTGGAGAGAAAGAAAGGGACTCCCAGGCGTGTGGAGCGACGGGGAGAAAGAGCGGGCGCTGAGGAACACAGTTTCAAACAGACTGTCTCCACACAAACAGGCACCTGTCTGCAGGTATCCTAGATCTTGATTCTTGAACTTGAGGAAACACGCGTCTGAGCAAAACTCCCAAACGCTTCCAGGAAAGACACAGGCTCTCCCACAAGCACACAAGTGTTTGCCCTCAGCTATAGATCAGGGACAAGCCTGTGAAGAGCAACCAAAGAGCTCGTCCGTCTTTCCCTCAGTAGATGGGAGTAGGCGCGCTTGCGGATGTGTGCGTGTGTGTGGCCACGCGTTTGCTTAGGCATCAGTGTGTGAAAAGGTAGGTGCTTTTCTCTAGCTGCGTGTGCGTGCACGTGGTGCTGGGTGCACATCCCTGGGTGCTCGTGGAAAGGTTTCTGCATGGTTTTCGCTGAGGAATCGTGTGTGTGCACATGGACAAAGAGAAGGCGCAGCAACCAGGTTCCAGCGCCGAAGAAGGCAAAAGGCGAGGTTTCCGGCGCTATCTCCTTCTCTCCCCAGAGCTAGTCGCGCAAAGCAAGCCGCTAAGCCGGCGACCGGCAAGAGAGCTACAACGAAGCATGCCGAACGGAGAAAATAGCAGCAGCTCATCTGTTCACACCTTGTTTCTGCCATGTGCTTGAACGCCAAGACGTTCGCGCTTCTGTGAGATGAAAGACGTCCTTCTGCATATGTGGTTGCTCACACCGGTGCACTTGTTAGTGTATCCATTCAGTCCTGGGCTGCGGGGCATTCAGAAGTGGCTCTGTGGAGACGTCTGCATAGAGGCAGCTGTCAGAACACGCACACTCGATTGTTCACCAAAACATATGCAGACGCGTCCTTAGCCTGTAGATTTGGATGCACAGAGTTCCCTGTGTTCGCAAGAGACAAGGGAATCGCGTCTGTGCGCACAGAAGCAATAGCGGACCGTTTCCCTCGGAGTGAACGCGAAAGAGCCGTCTATATACTCGCAGACACGCGAACGTGCCTCAATGCGGTCACAGAGGCAGCAGCTTTTGCACAGATGCTCCTGGTGATTCTGGCACTTTCCAGGCACACTCCTGAAAGTCGCGCACACTGCTGTTCACTCGCTAAACGACCTCTTGGGAAACACGTCTCCGGTCGACGGACCGCTCAGATTGCTTCTCGTGTAACTGTGAACTGTGTCAGCGCAGGGAATCCGTCTCTGTTGAGCAGATGTCAATCCTGCCTCGCTTTTGCTTTGTTGCCTCTACCAAGATGATTTCCCGTTTCTCTCTTCACTGGAGCAGGCAGACACAGCCAACGCACATCAAGTGTCAAGAGACACGCTCTGCTGAGCTCAACGCTTGTGCAGATGCACATGTGCGACGAAGTCAACACACGTGCTTGTGGAGAGAAAGAAAGGGACTCCCAGGCGTGTGGAGCGACGGGGAGAAAGAGCGGGCGCTGAGGAACACAGTTTCAAACAGACTGTCTCCACACAAACAGGCACCTGTCTGCAGGTATCCTAGATCTTGATTCTTGAACTTGAGGAAACACGCGTCTGAGCAAAACTCCCAAACGCTTCCAGGAAAGACACAGGCTCTCCCACAAGCACACAAGTGTTTGCCCTCAGCTATAGATCAGGGACAAGCCTGTGAAGAGCAACCAAAGAGCTCGTCCGTCTTTCCCTCAGTAGATGGGAGTAGGCGCGCTTGCGGATGTGTGCGTGTGTGTGGCCACGCGTTTGCTTAGGCATCAGTGTGTGAAAAGGTAGGTGCTTTTCTCTAGCTGCGTGTGCGTGCACGTGGTGCTGGGTGCACATCCCTGGGTGCTCGTGGAAAGGTTTCTGCATGGTTTTCGCTGAGGAATCGTGTGTGTGCACATGGACAAAGAGAAGGCGCAGCAACCAGGTTCCAGCGCCGAAGAAGGCAAAAGGCGAGGTTTCCGGCGCTATCTCCTTCTCTCCCCAGAGCTAGTCGCGCAAAGCAAGCCGCTAAGCCGGCGACCGGCAAGAGAGCTACAACGAAGCATGCCGAACGGAGAAAATAGCAGCAGCTCATCTGTTCACACCTTGTTTCTGCCATGTGCTTGAACGCCAAGACGTTCGCGCTTCTGTGAGATGAAAGACGTCCTTCTGCATATGTGGTTGCTCACACCGGTGCACTTGTTAGTGTATCCATTCAGTCCTGGGCTGCGGGGCATTCAGAAGTGGCTCTGTGGAGACGTCTGCATAGAGGCAGCTGTCAGAACACGCACACTCGATTGTTCACCAAAACATATGCAGACGCGTCCTTAGCCTGTAGATTTGGATGCACAGAGTTCCCTGTGTTCGCAAGAGACAAGGGAATCGCGTCTGTGCGCACAGAAGCAATAGCGGACCGTTTCCCTCGGAGTGAACGCGAAAGAGCCGTCTATATACTCGCAGACACGCGAACGTGCCTCAATGCGGTCACAGAGGCAGCAGCTTTTGCACAGATGCTCCTGGTGATTCTGGCACTTTCCAGGCACACTCCTGAAAGTCGCGCACACTGCTGTTCACTCGCTAAACGACCTCTTGGGAAACACGTCTCCGGTCGACGGACCGCTCAGATTGCTTCTCGTGTAACTGTGAACTGTGTCAGCGCAGGGAATCCGTCTCTGTTCAGCAGATGTCAATCCTGCCTCGCTTTTGCTTTGTTGCCTCTACCAAGATGATTTCCCGTTTCTCTCTTCACTGGAGCAGGCAGACACAGCCAACGCACATCAAGTGTCAAGAGACACGCTCTGCTGAGCTCAACGCTTGTGCAGATGCACATGTGCGACGAAGTCAACACACGTGCTTGTGGAGAGAAAGAAAGGGACTCCCAGGCGTGTGGAGCGACGGGGAGAAAGAGCGGGCGCTGAGGAACACAGTTTCAAACAGACTGTCTCCACACAAACAGGCACCTGTCTGCAGGTATCCTAGATCTTGATTCTTGAACTTGAGGAAACACGCGTCTGAGCAAAACTCCCAAACGCTTCCAGGAAAGACACAGGCTCTCCCACAAGCACACAAGTGTTTGCCCTCAGCTATAGATCAGGGACAAGCCTGTGAAGAGCAACCAAAGAGCTCGTCCGTCTTTCCCTCAATAGATGGGAGTAGGCGCGCTTGCGGATGTGTGCGTGTGTGTGGCCACGCGTTTGCTTAGGCATCAGTGTGTGAAAAGGTAGGTGCTTTTCTCTAGCTGCGTGTGCGTGCACGTGGTGCTGGGTGCACATCCCTGGGTGCTCGTGGAAAGGTTTCTGCATGGTTTTCGCTGAGGAATCGTGTGTGTGCACATGGACAAAGAGAAGGCGCAGCAACCAGGTTCCAGCGCCGAAGAAGGCAAAAGGCGAGGTTTCCGGCGCTATCTCCTTCTCTCCCCAGAGCTAGTCGCGCAAAGCAAGCCGCTAAGCCGGCGACCGGCAAGAGAGCTACAACGAAGCATGCCGAACGGAGAAAATAGCAGCAGCTCATCTGTTCACACCTTGTTTCTGCCATGTGCTTGAACGCCAAGACGTTCGCGCTTCTGTGAGATGAAAGACGTCCTTCTGCATATGTGGTTGCTCACACCGGTGCACTTGTTAGTGTATCCATTCAGTCCTGGGCTGCGGGGCATTCAGAAGTGGCTCTGTGGAGACGTCTGCATAGAGGCAGCTGTCAGAACACGCACACTCGATTGTTCACCAAAACATATGCAGACGCGTCCTTAGCCTGTAGATTTGGATGCACAGAGTTCCCTGTGTTCGCAAGAGACAAGGGAATCGCGTCTGTGCGCACAGAAGCAATAGCGGACCGTTTCCCTCGGAGTGAACGCGAAAGAGCCGTCTATATACTCGCAGACACGCGAACGTGCCTCAATGCGGTCACAGAGGCAGCAGCTTTTGCACAGATGCTCCTGGTGATTCTGGCACTTTCCAGGCACACTCCTGAAAGTCGCGCACACTGCTGTTCACTCGCTAAACGACCTCTTGGGAAACACGTCTCCGGTCGACGGACCGCTCAGATTGCTTCTCGTGTAACTGTGAACTGTGTCAGCGCAGGGAATCCGTCTCTGTTCAGCAGATGTCAATCCTGCCTCGCTTTTGCTTTGTTGCCTCTACCAAGATGATTTCCCGTTTCTCTCTTCACTGGAGCAGGCAGACACAGCCAACGCACATCAAGTGTCAAGAGACACGCTCTGCTGAGCTCAACGCTTGTGCAGATGCACATGTGCGACGAAGTCAACACACGTGCTTGTGGAGAGAAAGAAAGGGACTCCCAGGCGTGTGGAGCGACGGGGAGAAAGAGCGGGCGCTGAGGAACACAGTTTCAAACAGACTGTCTCCACACAAACAGGCACCTGTCTGCAGGTATCCTAGATCTTGATTCTTGAACTTGAGGAAACACGCGTCTGAGCAAAACTCCCAAACGCTTCCAGGAAAGACACAGGCTCTCCCACAAGCACACAAGTGTTTGCCCTCAGCTATAGATCAGGGACAAGCCTGTGAAGAGCAACCAAAGAGCTCGTCCGTCTTTCCCTCAATAGATGGGAGTAGGCGCGCTTGCGGATGTGTGCGTGTGTGTGGCCACGCGTTTGCTTAGGCATCAGTGTGTGAAAAGGTAGGTGCTTTTCTCTAGCTGCGTGTGCGTGCACGTGGTGCTGGGTGCACATCCCTGGGTGCTCGTGGAAAGGTTTCTGCATGGTTTTCGCTGAGGAATCGTGTGTGTGCACATGGACAAAGAGAAGGCGCAGCAACCAGGTTCCAGCGCCGAAGAAGGCAAAAGGCGAGGTTTCCGGCGCTATCTCCTTCTCTCCCCAGAGCTAGTCGCGCAAAGCAAGCCGCTAAGCCGGCGACCGGCAAGAGAGCTACAACGAAGCATGCCGAACGGAGAAAATAGCAGCAGCTCATCTGTTCACACCTTGTTTCTGCCATGTGCTTGAACGCCAAGACGTTCGCGCTTCTGTGAGATGAAAGACGTCCTTCTGCATATGTGGTTGCTCACACCGGTGCACTTGTTAGTGTATCCATTCAGTCCTGGGCTGCGGGGCATTCAGAAGTGGCTCTGTGGAGACGTCTGCATAGAGGCAGCTGTCAGAACACGCACACTCGATTGTTCACCAAAACATATGCAGACGCGTCCTTAGCCTGTAGATTTGGATGCACAGAGTTCCCTGTGTTCGCAAGAGACAAGGGAATCGCGTCTGTGCGCACAGAAGCAATAGCGGACCGTTTCCCTCGGAGTGAACGCGAAAGAGCCGTCTATATACTCGCAGACACGCGAACGTGCCTCAATGCGGTCACAGAGGCAGCAGCTTTTGCACAGATGCTCCTGGTGATTCTGGCACTTTCCAGGCACACTCCTGAAAGTCGCGCACACTGCTGTTCACTCGCTAAACGACCTCTTGGGAAACACGTCTCCGGTCGACGGACCGCTCAGATTGCTTCTCGTGTAACTGTGAACTGTGTCAGCGCAGGGAATCCGTCTCTGTTGAGCAGATGTCAATCCTGCCTCGCTTTTGCTTTGTTGCCTCTACCAAGATGATTTCCCGTTTCTCTCTTCACTGGAGCAGGCAGACACAGCCAACGCACATCAAGTGTCAAGAGACACGCTCTGCTGAGCTCAACGCTTGTGCAGATGCACATGTGCGACGAAGTCAACACACGTGCTTGTGGAGAGAAAGAAAGGGACTCCCAGGCGTGTGGAGCGACGGGGAGAAAGAGCGGGCGCTGAGGAACACAGTTTCAAACAGACTGTCTCCACACAAACAGGCACCTGTCTGCAGGTATCCTAGATCTTGATTCTTGAACTTGAGGAAACACGCGTCTGAGCAAAACTCCCAAACGCTTCCAGGAAAGACACAGGCTCTCCCACAAGCACACAAGTGTTTGCCCTCAGCTATAGATCAGGGACAAGCCTGTGAAGAGATGCCCTGCTATTCTTTCGCCTTATGGCATCATGTGTTTCGTTCCTCTTGGAGATCGATTGTTAAACGTCTTTCCTAGGGCGACTGTGAAGCATTTGCCAGCGGAGGAGAAGTAGCACGGAGCAGCATTCAGTACTGCCTACGAGTGTCTTTGCTACCCTACTAGCGGAGCTCCAAGAACAGGCACACATCTTCAGGTACCTTCCAAATGTGGATTCCCCTGCAGCCCCGTAGGCGGGCGTGCAGTACGCCAACCGTCAACGGACGTTTTTCCCCTCAAGCCTGTCAGGACGTTGCTCGTCCGTCTTTCCCTCAATAGATGGGAGTAGGCGCGCTTGCGGATGTGTGCGTGTGTGTGGCCACGCGTTTGCTTAGGCATCAGTGTGTGAAAAGGTAGGTGCTTTTCTCTAGCTGCGTGTGCGTGCACGTGGTGCTGGGTGCACATCCCTGGGTGCTCGTGGAAAGGTTTCTGCATGGTTTTCGCTGAGGAATCGTGTGTGTGCACATGGACAAAGAGAAGGCGCAGCAACCAGGTTCCAGCGCCGAAGAAGGCAAAAGGCGAGGTTTCCGGCGCTATCTCCTTCTCTCCCCAGAGCTAGTCGCGCAAAGCAAGCCGCTAAGCCGGCGACCGGCAAGAGAGCTACAACGAAGCATGCCGAACGGAGAAAATAGCAGCAGCTCATCTGTTCACACCTTGTTTCTGCCATGTGCTTGAACGCCAAGACGTTCGCGCTTCTGTGAGATGAAAGACGTCCTTCTGCATATGTGGTTGCTCACACCGGTGCACTTGTTAGTGTATCCATTCAGTCCTGGGCTGCGGGGCATTCAGAAGTGGCTCTGTGGAGACGTCTGCATAGAGGCAGCTGTCAGAACACGCACACTCGATTGTTCACCAAAACATATGCAGACGCGTCCTTAGCCTGTAGATTTGGATGCACAGAGTTCCCTGTGTTCGCAAGAGACAAGGGAATCGCGTCTGTGCGCACAGAAGCAATAGCGGACCGTTTCCCTCGGAGTGAACGCGAAAGAGCCGTCTATATACTCGCAGACACGCGAACGTGCCTCAATGCGGTCACAGAGGCAGCAGCTTTTGCACAGATGCTCCTGGTGATTCTGGCACTTTCCAGGCACACTCCTGAAAGTCGCGCACACTGCTGTTCACTCGCTAAACGACCTCTTGGGAAACACGTCTCCGGTCGACGGACCGCTCAGATTGCTTCTCGTGTAACTGTGAACTGTGTCAGCGCAGGGAATCCGTCTCTGTTGAGCAGATGTCAATCCTGCCTCGCTTTTGCTTTGTTGCCTCTACCAAGATGATTTCCCGTTTCTCTCTTCACTGGAGCAGGCAGACACAGCCAACGCACATCAAGTGTCAAGAGACACGCTCTGCTGAGCTCAACGCTTGTGCAGATGCACATGTGCGACGAAGTCAACACACGTGCTTGTGGAGAGAAAGAAAGGGACTCCCAGGCGTGTGGAGCGACGGGGAGAAAGAGCGGGCGCTGAGGAACACAGTTTCAAACAGACTGTCTCCACACAAACAGGCACCTGTCTGCAGGTATCCTAGATCTTGATTCTTGAACTTGAGGAAACACGCGTCTGAGCAAAACTCCCAAACGCTTCCAGGAAAGACACAGGCTCTCCCACAAGCACACAAGTGTTTGCCCTCAGCTATAGATCAGGGACAAGCCTGTGAAGAGCAACCAAAGAGCTCGTCCGTCTTTCCCTCAATAGATGGGAGTAGGCGCGCTTGCGGATGTGTGCGTGTGTGTGGCCACGCGTTTGCTTAGGCATCAGTGTGTGAAAAGGTAGGTGCTTTTCTCTAGCTGCGTGTGCGTGCACGTGGTGCTGGGTGCACATCCCTGGGTGCTCGTGGAAAGGTTTCTGCATGGTTTTCGCTGAGGAATCGTGTGTGTGCACATGGACAAAGAGAAGGCGCAGCAACCAGGTTCCAGCGCCGAAGAAGGCAAAAGGCGAGGTTTCCGGCGCTATCTCCTTCTCTCCCCAGAGCTAGTCGCGCAAAGCAAGCCGCTAAGCCGGCGACCGGCAAGAGAGCTACAACGAAGCATGCCGAACGGAGAAAATAGCAGCAGCTCATCTGTTCACACCTTGTTTCTGCCATGTGCTTGAACGCCAAGACGTTCGCGCTTCTGTGAGATGAAAGACGTCCTTCTGCATATGTGGTTGCTCACACCGGTGCACTTGTTAGTGTATCCATTCAGTCCTGGGCTGCGGGGCATTCAGAAGTGGCTCTGTGGAGACGTCTGCATAGAGGCAGCTGTCAGAACACGCACACTCGATTGTTCACCAAAACATATGCAGACGCGTCCTTAGCCTGTAGATTTGGATGCACAGAGTTCCCTGTGTTCGCAAGAGACAAGGGAATCGCGTCTGTGCGCACAGAAGCAATAGCGGACCGTTTCCCTCGGAGTGAACGCGAAAGAGCCGTCTATATACTCGCAGACACGCGAACGTGCCTCAATGCGGTCACAGAGGCAGCAGCTTTTGCACAGATGCTCCTGGTGATTCTGGCACTTTCCAGGCACACTCCTGAAAGTCGCGCACACTGCTGTTCACTCGCTAAACGACCTCTTGGGAAACACGTCTCCGGTCGACGGACCGCTCAGATTGCTTCTCGTGTAACTGTGAACTGTGTCAGCGCAGGGAATCCGTCTCTGTTGAGCAGATGTCAATCCTGCCTCGCTTTTGCTTTGTTGCCTCTACCAAGATGATTTCCCGTTTCTCTCTTCACTGGAGCAGGCAGACACAGCCAACGCACATCAAGTGTCAAGAGACACGCTCTGCTGAGCTCAACGCTTGTGCAGATGCACATGTGCGACGAAGTCAACACACGTGCTTGTGGAGAGAAAGAAAGGGACTCCCAGGCGTGTGGAGCGACGGGGAGAAAGAGCGGGCGCTGAGGAACACAGTTTCAAACAGACTGTCTCCACACAAACAGGCACCTGTCTGCAGGTATCCTAGATCTTGATTCTTGAACTTGAGGAAACACGCGTCTGAGCAAAACTCCCAAACGCTTCCAGGAAAGACACAGGCTCTCCCACAAGCACACAAGTGTTTGCCCTCAGCTATAGATCAGGGACAAGCCTGTGAAGAGCAACCAAAGAGCTCGTCCGTCTTTCTCTCAGTAGATGGGAGTAGGCGCGCTTGCGGATGTGTGCGTGTGTGTGGCCACGCGTTTGCTTAGGCATCAGTGTGTGAAAAGGTAGGTGCTTTTCTCTAGCTGCGTGTGCGTGCACGTGGTGCTGGGTGCACATCCCTGGGTGCTCGTGGAAAGGTTTCTGCATGGTTTTCGCTGAGGAATCGTGTGTGTGCACATGGACAAAGAGAAGGCGCAGCAACCAGGTTCCAGCGCCGAAGAAGGCAAAAGGCGAGGTTTCCGGCGCTATCTCCTTCTCTCCCCAGAGCTAGTCGCGCAAAGCAAGCCGCTAAGCCGGCGACCGGCAAGAGAGCTACAACGAAGCATGCCGAACGGAGAAAATAGCAGCAGCTCATCTGTTCACACCTTGTTTCTGCCATGTGCTTGAACGCCAAGACGTTCGCGCTTCTGTGAGATGAAAGACGTCCTTCTGCATATGTGGTTGCTCACACCGGTGCACTTGTTAGTGTATCCATTCAGTCCTGGGCTGCGGGGCATTCAGAAGTGGCTCTGTGGAGACGTCTGCATAGAGGCAGCTGTCAGAACACGCACACTCGATTGTTCACCAAAACATATGCAGACGCGTCCTTAGCCTGTAGATTTGGATGCACAGAGTTCCCTGTGTTCGCAAGAGACAAGGGAATCGCGTCTGTGCGCACAGAAGCAATAGCGGACCGTTTCCCTCGGAGTGAACGCGAAAGAGCCGTCTATATACTCGCAGACACGCGAACGTGCCTCAATGCGGTCACAGAGGCAGCAGCTTTTGCACAGATGCTCCTGGTGATTCTGGCACTTTCCAGGCACACTCCTGAAAGTCGCGCACACTGCTGTTCACTCGCTAAACGACCTCTTGGGAAACACGTCTCCGGTCGACGGACCGCTCAGATTGCTTCTCGTGTAACTGTGAACTGTGTCAGCGCAGGGAATCCGTCTCTGTTGAGCAGATGTCAATCCTGCCTCGCTTTTGCTTTGTTGCCTCTACCAAGATGATTTCCCGTTTCTCTCTTCACTGGAGCAGGCAGACACAGCCAACGCACATCAAGTGTCAAGAGACACGCTCTGCTGAGCTCAACGCTTGTGCAGATGCACATGTGCGACGAAGTCAACACACGTGCTTGTGGAGAGAAAGAAAGGGACTCCCAGGCGTGTGGAGCGACGGGGAGAAAGAGCGGGCGCTGAGGAACACAGTTTCAAACAGACTGTCTCCACACAAACAGGCACCTGTCTGCAGGTATCCTAGATCTTGATTCTTGAACTTGAGGAAACACGCGTCTGAGCAAAACTCCCAAACGCTTCCAGGAAAGACACAGGCTCTCCCACAAGCACACAAGTGTTTGCCCTCAGCTATAGATCAGGGACAAGCCTGTGAAGAGCAACCAAAGAGCTCGTCCGTCTTTCCCTCAATAGATGGGAGTAGGCGCGCTTGCGGATGTGTGCGTGTGTGTGGCCACGCGTTTGCTTAGGCATCAGTGTGTGAAAAGGTAGGTGCTTTTCTCTAGCTGCGTGTGCGTGCACGTGGTGCTGGGTGCACATCCCTGGGTGCTCGTGGAAAGGTTTCTGCATGGTTTTCGCTGAGGAATCGTGTGTGTGCACATGGACAAAGAGAAGGCGCAGCAACCAGGTTCCAGCGCCGAAGAAGGCAAAAGGCGAGGTTTCCGGCGCTATCTCCTTCTCTCCCCAGAGCTAGTCGCGCAAAGCAAGCCGCTAAGCCGGCGACCGGCAAGAGAGCTACAACGAAGCATGCCGAACGGAGAAAATAGCAGCAGCTCATCTGTTCACACCTTGTTTCTGCCATGTGCTTGAACGCCAAGACGTTCGCGCTTCTGTGAGATGAAAGACGTCCTTCTGCATATGTGGTTGCTCACACCGGTGCACTTGTTAGTGTATCCATTCAGTCCTGGGCTGCGGGGCATTCAGAAGTGGCTCTGTGGAGACGTCTGCATAGAGGCAGCTGTCAGAACACGCACACTCGATTGTTCACCAAAACATATGCAGACGCGTCCTTAGCCTGTAGATTTGGATGCACAGAGTTCCCTGTGTTCGCAAGAGACAAGGGAATCGCGTCTGTGCGCACAGAAGCAATAGCGGACCGTTTCCCTCGGAGTGAACGCGAAAGAGCCGTCTATATACTCGCAGACACGCGAACGTGCCTCAATGCGGTCACAGAGGCAGCAGCTTTTGCACAGATGCTCCTGGTGATTCTGGCACTTTCCAGGCACACTCCTGAAAGTCGCGCACACTGCTGTTCACTCGCTAAACGACCTCTTGGGAAACACGTCTCCGGTCGACGGACCGCTCAGATTGCTTCTCGTGTAACTGTGAACTGTGTCAGCGCAGGGAATCCGTCTCTGTTGAGCAGATGTCAATCCTGCCTCGCTTTTGCTTTGTTGCCTCTACCAAGATGATTTCCCGTTTCTCTCTTCACTGGAGCAGGCAGACACAGCCAACGCACATCAAGTGTCAAGAGACACGCTCTGCTGAGCTCAACGCTTGTGCAGATGCACATGTGCGACGAAGTCAACACACGTGCTTGTGGAGAGAAAGAAAGGGACTCCCAGGCGTGTGGAGCGACGGGGAGAAAGAGCGGGCGCTGAGGAACACAGTTTCAAACAGACTGTCTCCACACAAACAGGCACCTGTCTGCAGGTATCCTAGATCTTGATTCTTGAACTTGAGGAAACACGCGTCTGAGCAAAACTCCCAAACGCTTCCAGGAAAGACACAGGCTCTCCCACAAGCACACAAGTGTTTGCCCTCAGCTATAGATCAGGGACAAGCCTGTGAAGAGCAACCAAAGAGCTCGTCCGTCTTTCCCTCAGTAGATGGGAGTAGGCGCGCTTGCGGATGTGTGCGTGTGTGTGGCCACGCGTTTGCTTAGGCATCAGTGTGTGAAAAGGTAGGTGCTTTTCTCTAGCTGCGTGTGCGTGCACGTGGTGCTGGGTGCACATCCCTGGGTGCTCGTGGAAAGGTTTCTGCATGGTTTTCGCTGAGGAATCGTGTGTGTGCACATGGACAAAGAGAAGGCGCAGCAACCAGGTTCCAGCGCCGAAGAAGGCAAAAGGCGAGGTTTCCGGCGCTATCTCCTTCTCTCCCCAGAGCTAGTCGCGCAAAGCAAGCCGCTAAGCCGGCGACCGGCAAGAGAGCTACAACGAAGCATGCCGAACGGAGAAAATAGCAGCAGCTCATCTGTTCACACCTTGTTTCTGCCATGTGCTTGAACGCCAAGACGTTCGCGCTTCTGTGAGATGAAAGACGTCCTTCTGCATATGTGGTTGCTCACACCGGTGCACTTGTTAGTGTATCCATTCAGTCCTGGGCTGCGGGGCATTCAGAAGTGGCTCTGTGGAGACGTCTGCATAGAGGCAGCTGTCAGAACACGCACACTCGATTGTTCACCAAAACATATGCAGACGCGTCCTTAGCCTGTAGATTTGGATGCACAGAGTTCCCTGTGTTCGCAAGAGACAAGGGAATCGCGTCTGTGCGCACAGAAGCAATAGCGGACCGTTTCCCTCGGAGTGAACGCGAAAGAGCCGTCTATATACTCGCAGACACGCGAACGTGCCTCAATGCGGTCACAGAGGCAGCAGCTTTTGCACAGATGCTCCTGGTGATTCTGGCACTTTCCAGGCACATTCCTGAAAGTCGCGCACACTGCTGTTCACTCGCTAAACGACCTCTTGGGAAACACGTCTCCGGTCGACGGACCGCTCAGATTGCTTCTCGTGTAACTGTGAACTGTGTCAGCGCAGGGAATCCGTCTCTGTTGAGCAGATGTCAATCCTGCCTCGCCTTTGCTTTCTTGCCTCTACCAAGATGATTTCCCGTTTCTCTCTTCACTGGAGCAGGCAGACACAGCCAACGCACATCAAGTGTCAAGAGACACGCTCTGCTGAGCTCAACGCTTGTGCAGATGCACATGTGCGACGAAGTCAACACACGTGCTTGTGGAGAGAAAGAAAGGGACTCCCAGGCGTGTGGAGCGACGGGGAGAAAGAGCGGGCGCTGAGGAACACAGTTTCAAACAGACTGTCTCCACACAAACAGGCACCTGTCTGCAGGTATCCTAGATCTTGATTCTTGAACTTGAGGAAACACGCGTCTGAGCAAAACTCCCAAACGCTTCCAGGAAAGACACAGGCTCTCCCACAAGCACACAAGTGTTTGCCCTCAGCTATAGATCAGGGACAAGCCTGTGAAGAGCAACCAAAGAGCTCGTCCGTCTTTCCCTCAATAGATGGGAGTAGGCGCGCTTGCGGATGTGTGCGTGTGTGTGGCCACGCGTTTGCTTAGGCATCAGTGTGTGAAAAGGTAGGTGCTTTTCTCTAGCTGCGTGTGCGTGCACGTGGTGCTGGGTGCACATCCCTGGGTGCTCGTGGAAAGGTTTCTGCATGGTTTTCGCTGAGGAATCGTGTGTGTGCACATGGACAAAGAGAAGGCGCAGCAACCAGGTTCCAGCGCCGAAGAAGGCAAAAGGCGAGGTTTCCGGCGCTATCTCCTTCTCTCCCCAGAGCTAGTCGCGCAAAGCAAGCCGCTAAGCCGGCGACCGGCAAGAGAGCTACAACGAAGCATGCCGAACGGAGAAAATAGCAGCAGCTCATCTGTTCACACCTTGTTTCTGCCATGTGCTTGAACGCCAAGACGTTCGCGCTTCTGTGAGATGAAAGACGTCCTTCTGCATATGTGGTTGCTCACACCGGTGCACTTGTTAGTGTATCCATTCAGTCCTGGGCTGCGGGGCATTCAGAAGTGGCTCTGTGGAGACGTCTGCATAGAGGCAGCTGTCAGAACACGCACACTCGATTGTTCACCAAAACATATGCAGACGCGTCCTTAGCCTGTAGATTTGGATGCACAGAGTTCCCTGTGTTCGCAAGAGACAAGGGAATCGCGTCTGTGCGCACAGAAGCAATAGCGGACCGTTTCCCTCGGAGTGAACGCGAAAGAGCCGTCTATATACTCGCAGACACGCGAACGTGCCTCAATGCGGTCACAGAGGCAGCAGCTTTTGCACAGATGCTCCTGGTGATTCTGGCACTTTCCAGGCACACTCCTGAAAGTCGCGCACACTGCTGTTCACTCGCTAAACGACCTCTTGGGAAACACGTCTCCGGTCGACGGACCGCTCAGATTGCTTCTCGTGTAACTGTGAACTGTGTCAGCGCAGGGAATCCGTCTCTGTTGAGCAGATGTCAATCCTGCCTCGCTTTTGCTTTGTTGCCTCTACCAAGATGATTTCCCGTTTCTCTCTTCACTGGAGCAGGCAGACACAGCCAACGCACATCAAGTGTCAAGAGACACGCTCTGCTGAGCTCAACGCTTGTGCAGATGCACATGTGCGACGAAGTCAACACACGTGCTTGTGGAGAGAAAGAAAGGGACTCCCAGGCGTGTGGAGCGACGGGGAGAAAGAGCGGGCGCTGAGGAACACAGTTTCAAACAGACTGTCTCCACACAAACAGGCACCTGTCTGCAGGTATCCTAGATCTTGATTCTTGAACTTGAGGAAACACGCGTCTGAGCAAAACTCCCAAACGCTTCCAGGAAAGACACAGGCTCTCCCACAAGCACACAAGTGTTTGCCCTCAGCTATAGATCAGGGACAAGCCTGTGAAGAGCAACCAAAGAGCTCGTCCGTCTTTCCCTCAGTAGATGGGAGTAGGCGCGCTTGCGGATGTGTGCGTGTGTGTGGCCACGCGTTTGCTTAGGCATCAGTGTGTGAAAAGGTAGGTGCTTTTCTCTAGCTGCGTGTGCGTGCACGTGGTGCTGGGTGCACATCCCTGGGTGCTCGTGGAAAGGTTTCTGCATGGTTTTCGCTGAGGAATCGTGTGTGTGCACATGGACAAAGAGAAGGCGCAGCAACCAGGTTCCAGCGCCGAAGAAGGCAAAAGGCGAGGTTTCCGGCGCTATCTCCTTCTCTCCCCAGAGCTAGTCGCGCAAAGCAAGCCGCTAAGCCGGCGACCGGCAAGAGAGCTACAACGAAGCATGCCGAACGGAGAAAATAGCAGCAGCTCATCTGTTCACACCTTGTTTCTGCCATGTGCTTGAACGCCAAGACGTTCGCGCTTCTGTGAGATGAAAGACGTCCTTCTGCATATGTGGTTGCTCACACCGGTGCACTTGTTAGTGTATCCATTCAGTCCTGGGCTGCGGGGCATTCAGAAGTGGCTCTGTGGAGACGTCTGCATAGAGGCAGCTGTCAGAACACGCACACTCGATTGTTCACCAAAACATATGCAGACGCGTCCTTAGCCTGTAGATTTGGATGCACAGAGTTCCCTGTGTTCGCAAGAGACAAGGGAATCGCGTCTGTGCGCACAGAAGCAATAGCGGACCGTTTCCCTCGGAGTGAACGCGAAAGAGCCGTCTATATACTCGCAGACACGCGAACGTGCCTCAATGCGGTCACAGAGGCAGCAGCTTTTGCACAGATGCTCCTGGTGATTCTGGCACTTTCCAGGCACATTCCTGAAAGTCGCGCACACTGCTGTTCACTCGCTAAACGACCTCTTGGGAAACACGTCTCCGGTCGACGGACCGCTCAGATTGCTTCTCGTGTAACTGTGAACTGTGTCAGCGCAGGGAATCCGTCTCTGTTGAGCAGATGTCAATCCTGCCTCGCCTTTGCTTTGTTGCCTCTACCAAGATGATTTCCCGTTTCTCTCTTCACTGGAGCAGGCAGACACAGCCAACGCACATCAAGTGTCAAGAGACACGCTCTGCTGAGCTCAACGCTTGTGCAGATGCACATGTGCGACGAAGTCAACACACGTGCTTGTGGAGAGAAAGAAAGGGACTCCCAGGCGTGTGGAGCGACGGGGAGAAAGAGCGGGCGCTGAGGAACACAGTTTCAAACAGACTGTCTCCACACAAACAGGCACCTGTCTGCAGGTATCCTAGATCTTGATTCTTGAACTTGAGGAAACACGCGTCTGAGCAAAACTCCCAAACGCTTCCAGGAAAGACACAGGCTCTCCCACAAGCACACAAGTGTTTGCCCTCAGCTATAGATCAGGGACAAGCCTGTGAAGAGCAACCAAAGAGCTCGTCCGTCTTTCCCTCAATAGATGGGAGTAGGCGCGCTTGCGGATGTGTGCGTGTGTGTGGCCACGCGTTTGCTTAGGCATCAGTGTGTGAAAAGGTAGGTGCTTTTCTCTAGCTGCGTGTGCGTGCACGTGGTGCTGGGTGCACATCCCTGGGTGCTCGTGGAAAGGTTTCTGCATGGTTTTCGCTGAGGAATCGTGTGTGTGCACATGGACAAAGAGAAGGCGCAGCAACCAGGTTCCAGCGCCGAAGAAGGCAAAAGGCGAGGTTTCCGGCGCTATCTCCTTCTCTCCCCAGAGCTAGTCGCGCAAAGCAAGCCGCTAAGCCGGCGACCGGCAAGAGAGCTACAACGAAGCATGCCGAACGGAGAAAATAGCAGCAGCTCATCTGTTCACACCTTGTTTCTGCCATGTGCTTGAACGCCAAGACGTTCGCGCTTCTGTGAGATGAAAGACGTCCTTCTGCATATGTGGTTGCTCACACCGGTGCACTTGTTAGTGTATCCATTCAGTCCTGGGCTGCTGGGCATTCAGAAGTGGCTCTGTGGAGACGTCTGCATAGAGGCAGCTGTCAGAACACGCACACTCGATTGTTCACCAAAACATATGCAGACGCGTCCTTAGCCTGTAGATTTGGATGCACAGAGTTCCCTGTGTTCGCAAGAGACAAGGGAATCGCGTCTGTGCGCACAGAAGCAATAGCGGACCGTTTCCCTCGGAGTGAACGCGAAAGAGCTGTCTATATACTCGCAGACACGCGAACGTGCCTCAATGCGGTCACAGAGGCAGCAGCTTTTGCACAGATGCTCCTGGTGATTCTGGCACTTTCCAGGCACACTCCTGAAAGTCGCGCACACTGCTGTTCACTCGCTAAACGACCTCTTGGGAAACACGTCTCCGGTCGACGGACCGCTCAGATTGCTTCTCGTGTAACTGTGAACTGTGTCAGCGCAGGGAATCCGTCTCTGTTCAGCAGATGTCAATCCTGCCTCGCCTTTGCTTTGTTGCCTCTACCAAGATGATTTCCCGTTTCTCTCTTCACTGGAGCAGGCAGACACAGCCAACGCACATCAAGTGTCAAGAGACACGCTCTGCTGAGCTCAACGCTTGTGCAGATGCACATGTGCGACGAAGTCAACACACGTGCTTGTGGAGAGAAAGAAAGGGACTCCCAGGCGTGTGGAGCGACGGGGAGAAAGAGCGGGCGCTGAGGAACACAGTTTCAAACAGACTGTCTCCACACAAACAGGCACCTGTCTGCAGGTATCCTAGATCTTGATTCTTGAACTTGAGGAAACACGCGTCTGAGCAAAACTCCCAAACGCTTCCAGGAAAGACACAGGCTCTCCCACAAGCACACAAGTGTTTGCCCTCAGCTATAGATCAGGGACAAGCCTGTGAAGAGCAACCAAAGAGCTCGTCCGTCTTTCCCTCAATAGATGGGAGTAGGCGCGCTTGCGGATGTGTGCGTGTGTGTGGCCACGCGTTTGCTTAGGCATCAGAGTGTGAAAAGGTAGGTGCTTTTCTCTAGCTGCGTGTGCGTGCACGTGGTGCTGGGTGCACATCCCTGGGTGCTCGTGGAAAGGTTTCTGCATGGTTTTCGCTGAGGAATCGTGTGTGTGCACATGGACAAAGAGAAGGCGCAGCAACCAGGTTCCAGCGCCGAAGAAGGCAAAAGGCGAGGTTTCCGGCGCTATCTCCTTCTCTCCCCAGAGCTAGTCGCGCAAAGCAAGCCGCTAAGCCGGCGACCGGCAAGAGAGCTACAACGAAGCATGCCGAACGGAGAAAATAGCAGCAGCTCATCTGTTCACACCTTGTTTCTGCCATGTGCTTGAACGCCAAGACGTTCGCGCTTCTGTGAGATGAAAGACGTCCTTCTGCATATGTGGTTGCTCACACCGGTGCACTTGTTAGTGTATCCATTCAGTCCTGGGCTGCGGGGCATTCAGAAGTGGCTCTGTGGAGACGTCTGCATAGAGGCAGCTGTCAGAACACGCACACTCGATTGTTCACCAAAACATATGCAGACGCGTCCTTAGCCTGTAGATTTGGATGCACAGAGTTCCCTGTGTTCGCAAGAGACAAGGGAATCGCGTCTGTGCGCACAGAAGCAATAGCGGACCGTTTCCCTCGGAGTGAACGCGAAAGAGCCGTCTATATACTCGCAGACACGCGAACGTGCCTCAATGCGGTCACAGAGGCAGCAGCTTTTGCACAGATGCTCCTGGTGATTCTGGCACTTTCCAGGCACACTCCTGAAAGTCGCGCACACTGCTGTTCACTCGCTAAACGACCTCTTGGGAAACACGTCTGCGGTCGACGGACCGCTCAGATTGCTTCTCGTGTAACTGTGAACTGTGTCAGCGCAGGGAATCCGTCTCTGTTGAGCAGATGTCAATCCTGCCTCGCTTTTGCTTTGTTGCCTCTACCAAGATGATTTCCCGTTTCTCTCTTCACTGGAGCAGGCAGACACAGCCAACGCACATCAAGTGTCAAGAGACACGCTCTGCTGAGCTCAACGCTTGTGCAGATGCACATGTGCGACGAAGTCAACACACGTGCTTGTGGAGAGAAAGAAAGGGACTCCCAGGCGTGTGGAGCGACGGGGAGAAAGAGCGGGCGCTGAGGAACACAGTTTCAAACAGACTGTCTCCACACAAACAGGCACCTGTCTGCAGGTATCCTAGATCTTGATTCTTGAACTTGAGGAAACACGCGTCTGAGCAAAACTCCCAAACGCTTCCAGGAAAGACACAGGCTCTCCCACAAGCACACAAGTGTTTGCCCTCAGCTATAGATCAGGGACAAGCCTGTGAAGAGCAACCAAAGAGCTCGTCCGTCTTTCCCTCAATAGATGGGAGTAGGCGCGCTTGCGGATGTGTGCGTGTGTGTGGCCACGCGTTTGCTTAGGCATCAGTGTGTGAAAAGGTAGGTGCTTTTCTCTAGCTGCGTGTGCGTGCACGTGGTGCTGGGTGCACATCCCTGGGTGCTCGTGGAAAGGTTTCTGCATGGTTTTCGCTGAGGAATCGTGTGTGTGCACATGGACAAAGAGAAGGCGCAGCAACCAGGTTCCAGCGCCGAAGAAGGCAAAAGGCGAGGTTTCCGGCGCTATCTCCTTCTCTCCCCAGAGCTAGTCGCGCAAAGCAAGCCGCTAAGCCGGCGACCGGCAAGAGAGCTACAACGAAGCATGCCGAACGGAGAAAATAGCAGCAGCTCATCTGTTCACACCTTGTTTCTGCCATGTGCTTGAACGCCAAGACGTTCGCGCTTCTGTGAGATGAAAGACGTCCTTCTGCATATGTGGTTGCTCACACCGGTGCACTTGTTAGTGTATCCATTCAGTCCTGGGCTGCGGGGCATTCAGAAGTGGCTCTGTGGAGACGTCTGCATAGAGGCAGCTGTCAGAACACGCACACTCGATTGTTCACCAAAACATATGCAGACGCGTCCTTAGCCTGTAGATTTGGATGCACAGAGTTCCCTGTGTTCGCAAGAGACAAGGGAATCGCGTCTGTGCGCACAGAAGCAATAGCGGACCGTTTCCCTCGGAGTGAACGCGAAAGAGCCGTCTATATACTCGCAGACACGCGAACGTGCCTCAATGCGGTCACAGAGGCAGCAGCTTTTGCACAGATGCTCCTGGTGATTCTGGCACTTTCCAGGCACACTCCTGAAAGTCGCGCACACTGCTGTTCACTCGCTAAACGACCTCTTGGGAAACACGTCTCCGGTCGACGGACCGCTCAGATTGCTTCTCGTGTAACTGTGAACTGTGTCAGCGCAGGGAATCCGTCTCTGTTGAGCAGATGTCAATCCTGCCTCGCTTTTGCTTTGTTGCCTCTACCAAGATGATTTCCCGTTTCTCTCTTCACTGGAGCAGGCAGACACAGCCAACGCACATCAAGTGTCAAGAGACACGCTCTGCTGAGCTCAACGCTTGTGCAGATGCACATGTGCGACGAAGTCAACACACGTGCTTGTGGAGAGAAAGAAAGGGACTCCCAGGCGTGTGGAGCGACGGGGAGAAAGAGCGGGCGCTGAGGAACACAGTTTCAAACAGACTGTCTCCACACAAACAGGCACCTGTCTGCAGGTATCCTAGATCTTGATTCTTGAACTTGAGGAAACACGCGTCTGAGCAAAACTCCCAAACGCTTCCAGGAAAGACACAGGCTCTCCCACAAGCACACAAGTGTTTGCCCTCAGCTATAGATCAGGGACAAGCCTGTGAAGAGCAACCAAAGAGCTCGTCCGTCTTTCCCTCAGTAGATGGGAGTAGGCGCGCTTGCGGATGTGTGCGTGTGTGTGGCCACGCGTTTGCTTAGGCATCAGTGTGTGAAAAGGTAGGTGCTTTTCTCTAGCTGCGTGTGCGTGCACGTGGTGCTGGGTGCACATCCCTGGGTGCTCGTGGAAAGGTTTCTGCATGGTTTTCGCTGAGGAATCGTGTGTGTGCACATGGACAAAGAGAAGGCGCAGCAACCAGGTTCCAGCGCCGAAGAAGGCAAAAGGCGAGGTTTCCGGCGCTATCTCCTTCTCTCCCCAGAGCTAGTCGCGCAAAGCAAGCCGCTAAGCCGGCGACCGGCAAGAGAGCTACAACGAAGCATGCCGAACGGAGAAAATAGCAGCAGCTCATCTGTTCACACCTTGTTTCTGCCATGTGCTTGAACGCCAAGACGTTCGCGCTTCTGTGAGATGAAAGACGTCCTTCTGCATATGTGGTTGCTCACACCGGTGCACTTGTTAGTGTATCCATTCAGTCCTGGGCTGCGGGGCATTCAGAAGTGGCTCTGTGGAGACGTCTGCATAGAGGCAGCTGTCAGAACACGCACACTCGATTGTTCACCAAAACATATGCAGACGCGTCCTTAGCCTGTAGATTTGGATGCACAGAGTTCCCTGTGTTCGCAAGAGACAAGGGAATCGCGTCTGTGCGCACAGAAGCAATAGCGGACCGTTTCCCTCGGAGTGAACGCGAAAGAGCCGTCTATATACTCGCAGACACGCGAACGTGCCTCAATGCGGTCACAGAGGCAGCAGCTTTTGCACAGATGCTCCTGGTGATTCTGGCACTTTCCAGGCACACTCCTGAAAGTCGCGCACACTGCTGTTCACTCGCTAAACGACCTCTTGGGAAACACGTCTCCGGTCGACGGACCGCTCAGATTGCTTCTCGTGTAACTGTGAACTGTGTCAGCGCAGGGAATCCGTCTCTGTTCAGCAGATGTCAATCCTGCCTCGCTTTTGCTTTGTTGCCTCTACCAAGATGATTTCCCGTTTCTCTCTTCACTGGAGCAGGCAGACACAGCCAACGCACATCAAGTGTCAAGAGACACGCTCTGCTGAGCTCAACGCTTGTGCAGATGCACATGTGCGACGAAGTCAACACACGTGCTTGTGGAGAGAAAGAAAGGGACTCCCAGGCGTGTGGAGCGACGGGGAGAAAGAGCGGGCGCTGAGGAACACAGTTTCAAACAGACTGTCTCCACACAAACAGGCACCTGTCTGCAGGTATCCTAGATCTTGATTCTTGAACTTGAGGAAACACGCGTCTGAGCAAAACTCCCAAACGCTTCCAGGAAAGACACAGGCTCTCCCACAAGCACACAAGTGTTTGCCCTCAGCTATAGATCAGGGACAAGCCTGTGAAGAGCAACCAAAGAGCTCGTCCGTCTTTCCCTCAATAGATGGGAGTAGGCGCGCTTGCGGATGTGTGCGTGTGTGTGGCCACGCGTTTGCTTAGGCATCAGTGTGTGAAAAGGTAGGTGCTTTTCTCTAGCTGCGTGTGCGTGCACGTGGTGCTGGGTGCACATCCCTGGGTGCTCGTGGAAAGGTTTCTGCATGGTTTTCGCTGAGGAATCGTGTGTGTGCACATGGACAAAGAGAAGGCGCAGCAACCAGGTTCCAGCGCCGAAGAAGGCAAAAGGCGAGGTTTCCGGCGCTATCTCCTTCTCTCCCCAGAGCTAGTCGCGCAAAGCAAGCCGCTAAGCCGGCGACCGGCAAGAGAGCTACAACGAAGCATGCCGAACGGAGAAAATAGCAGCAGCTCATCTGTTCACACCTTGTTTCTGCCATGTGCTTGAACGCCAAGACGTTCGCGCTTCTGTGAGATGAAAGACGTCCTTCTGCATATGTGGTTGCTCACACCGGTGCACTTGTTAGTGTATCCATTCAGTCCTGGGCTGCGGGGCATTCAGAAGTGGCTCTGTGGAGACGTCTGCATAGAGGCAGCTGTCAGAACACGCACACTCGATTGTTCACCAAAACATATGCAGACGCGTCCTTAGCCTGTAGATTTGGATGCACAGAGTTCCCTGTGTTCGCAAGAGACAAGGGAATCGCGTCTGTGCGCACAGAAGCAATAGCGGACCGTTTCCCTCGGAGTGAACGCGAAAGAGCCGTCTATATACTCGCAGACACGCGAACGTGCCTCAATGCGGTCACAGAGGCAGCAGCTTTTGCACAGATGCTCCTGGTGATTCTGGCACTTTCCAGGCACACTCCTGAAAGTCGCGCACACTGCTGTTCACTCGCTAAACGACCTCTTGGGAAACACGTCTCCGGTCGACGGACCGCTCAGATTGCTTCTCGTGTAACTGTGAACTGTGTCAGCGCAGGGAATCCGTCTCTGTTGAGCAGATGTCAATCCTGCCTCGCTTTTGCTTTGTTGCCTCTACCAAGATGATTTCCCGTTTCTCTCTTCACTGGAGCAGGCAGACACAGCCAACGCACATCAAGTGTCAAGAGACACGCTCTGCTGAGCTCAACGCTTGTGCAGATGCACATGTGCGACGAAGTCAACACACGTGCTTGTGGAGAGAAAGAAAGGGACTCCCAGGCGTGTGGAGCGACGGGGAGAAAGAGCGGGCGCTGAGGAACACAGTTTCAAACAGACTGTCTCCACACAAACAGGCACCTGTCTGCAGGTATCCTAGATCTTGATTCTTGAACTTGAGGAAACACGCGTCTGAGCAAAACTCCCAAACGCTTCCAGGAAAGACACAGGCTCTCCCACAAGCACACAAGTGTTTGCCCTCAGCTATAGATCAGGGACAAGCCTGTGAAGAGCAACCAAAGAGCTCGTCCGTCTTTCCCTCAATAGATGGGAGTAGGCGCGCTTGCGGATGTGTGCGTGTGTGTGGCCACGCGTTTGCTTAGGCATCAGTGTGTGAAAAGGTAGGTGCTTTTCTCTAGCTGCGTGTGCGTGCACGTGGTGCTGGGTGCACATCCCTGGGTGCTCGTGGAAAGGTTTCTGCATGGTTTTCGCTGAGGAATCGTGTGTGTGCACATGGACAAAGAGAAGGCGCAGCAACCAGGTTCCAGCGCCGAAGAAGGCAAAAGGCGAGGTTTCCGGCGCTATCTCCTTCTCTCCCCAGAGCTAGTCGCGCAAAGCAAGCCGCTAAGCCGGCGACCGGCAAGAGAGCTACAACGAAGCATGCCGAACGGAGAAAATAGCAGCAGCTCATCTGTTCACACCTTGTTTCTGCCATGTGCTTGAACGCCAAGACGTTCGCGCTTCTGTGAGATGAAAGACGTCCTTCTGCATATGTGGTTGCTCACACCGGTGCACTTGTTAGTGTATCCATTCAGTCCTGGGCTGCGGGGCATTCAGAAGTGGCTCTGTGGAGACGTCTGCATAGAGGCAGCTGTCAGAACACGCACACTCGATTGTTCACCAAAACATATGCAGACGCGTCCTTAGCCTGTAGATTTGGATGCACAGAGTTCCCTGTGTTCGCAAGAGACAAGGGAATCGCGTCTGTGCGCACAGAAGCAATAGCGGACCGTTTCCCTCGGAGTGAACGCGAAAGAGCCGTCTATATACTCGCAGACACGCGAACGTGCCTCAATGCGGTCACAGAGGCAGCAGCTTTTGCACAGATGCTCCTGGTGATTCTGGCACTTTCCAGGCACACTCCTGAAAGTCGCGCACACTGCTGTTCACTCGCTAAACGACCTCTTGGGAAACACGTCTCCGGTCGACGGACCGCTCAGATTGCTTCTCGTGTAACTGTGAACTGTGTCAGCGCAGGGAATCCGTCTCTGTTGAGCAGATGTCAATCCTGCCTCGCTTTTGCTTTGTTGCCTCTACCAAGATGATTTCCCGTTTCTCTCTTCACTGGAGCAGGCAGACACAGCCAACGCACATCAAGTGTCAAGAGACACGCTCTGCTGAGCTCAACGCTTGTGCAGATGCACATGTGCGACGAAGTCAACACACGTGCTTGTGGAGAGAAAGAAAGGGACTCCCAGGCGTGTGGAGCGACGGGGAGAAAGAGCGGGCGCTGAGGAACACAGTTTCAAACAGACTGTCTCCACACAAACAGGCACCTGTCTGCAGGTATCCTAGATCTTGATTCTTGAACTTGAGGAAACACGCGTCTGAGCAAAACTCCCAAACGCTTCCAGGAAAGACACAGGCTCTCCCACAAGCACACAAGTGTTTGCCCTCAGCTATAGATCAGGGACAAGCCTGTGAAGAGCAACCAAAGAGCTCGTCCGTCTTTCTCTCAGTAGATGGGAGTAGGCGCGCTTGCGGATGTGTGCGTGTGTGTGGCCACGCGTTTGCTTAGGCATCAGTGTGTGAAAAGGTAGGTGCTTTTCTCTAGCTGCGTGTGCGTGCACGTGGTGCTGGGTGCACATCCCTGGGTGCTCGTGGAAAGGTTTCTGCATGGTTTTCGCTGAGGAATCGTGTGTGTGCACATGGACAAAGAGAAGGCGCAGCAACCAGGTTCCAGCGCCGAAGAAGGCAAAAGGCGAGGTTTCCGGCGCTATCTCCTTCTCTCCCCAGAGCTAGTCGCGCAAAGCAAGCCGCTAAGCCGGCGACCGGCAAGAGAGCTACAACGAAGCATGCCGAACGGAGAAAATAGCAGCAGCTCATCTGTTCACACCTTGTTTCTGCCATGTGCTTGAACGCCAAGACGTTCGCGCTTCTGTGAGATGAAAGACGTCCTTCTGCATATGTGGTTGCTCACACCGGTGCACTTGTTAGTGTATCCATTCAGTCCTGGGCTGCGGGGCATTCAGAAGTGGCTCTGTGGAGACGTCTGCATAGAGGCAGCTGTCAGAACACGCACACTCGATTGTTCACCAAAACATATGCAGACGCGTCCTTAGCCTGTAGATTTGGATGCACAGAGTTCCCTGTGTTCGCAAGAGACAAGGGAATCGCGTCTGTGCGCACAGAAGCAATAGCGGACCGTTTCCCTCGGAGTGAACGCGAAAGAGCCGTCTATATACTCGCAGACATGCGAACGTGCCTCAATGCGGTCACAGAGGCAGCAGCTTTTGCACAGATGCTCCTGGTGATTCTGGCACTTTCCAGGCACACTCCTGAAAGTCGCGCACACTGCTGTTCACTCGCTAAACGACCTCTTGGGAAACACGTCTCCGGTCGACGGACCGCTCAGATTGCTTCTCGTGTAACTGTGAACTGTGTCAGCGCAGGGAATCCGTCTCTGTTGAGCAGATGTCAATCCTGCCTCGCCTTTGCTTTGTTGCCTCTACCAAGATGATTTCCCGTTTCTCTCTTCACTGGAGCAGGCAGACACAGCCAACGCACATCAAGTGTCAAGAGACACGCTCTGCTGAGCTCAACGCTTGTGCAGATGCACATGTGCGACGAAGTCAACACACGTGCTTGTGGAGAGAAAGAAAGGGACTCCCAGGCGTGTGGAGCGACGGGGAGAAAGAGCGGGCGCTGAGGAACACAGTTTCAAACAGACTGTCTCCACACAAACAGGCACCTGTCTGCAGGTATCCTAGATCTTGATTCTTGAACTTGAGGAAACACGCGTCTGAGCAAAACTCCCAAACGCTTCCAGGAAAGACACAGGCTCTCCCACAAGCACACAAGTGTTTGCCCTCAGCTATAGATCAGGGACAAGCCTGTGAAGAGCAACCAAAGAGCTCGTCCGTCTTTCCCTCAATAGATGGGAGTAGGCGCGCTTGCGGATGTGTGCGTGTGTGTGGCCACGCGTTTGCTTAGGCATCAGTGTGTGAAAAGGTAGGTGCTTTTCTCTAGCTGCGTGTGCGTGCACGTGGTGCTGGGTGCACATCCCTGGGTGCTCGTGGAAAGGTTTCTGCATGGTTTTCGCTGAGGAATCGTGTGTGTGCACATGGACAAAGAGAAGGCGCAGCAACCAGGTTCCAGCGCCGAAGAAGGCAAAAGGCGAGGTTTCCGGCGCTATCTCCTTCTCTCCCCAGAGCTAGTCGCGCAAAGCAAGCCGCTAAGCCGGCGACCGGCAAGAGAGCTACAACGAAGCATGCCGAACGGAGAAAATAGCAGCAGCTCATCTGTTCACACCTTGTTTCTGCCATGTGCTTGAACGCCAAGACGTTCGCGCTTCTGTGAGATGAAAGACGTCCTTCTGCATATGTGGTTGCTCACACCGGTGCACTTGTTAGTGTATCCATTCAGTCCTGGGCTGCGGGGCATTCAGAAGTGGCTCTGTGGAGACGTCTGCATAGAGGCAGCTGTCAGAACACGCACACTCGATTGTTCACCAAAACATATGCAGACGCGTCCTTAGCCTGTAGATTTGGATGCACAGAGTTCCCTGTGTTCGCAAGAGACAAGGGAATCGCGTCTGTGCGCACAGAAGCAATAGCGGACCGTTTCCCTCGGAGTGAACGCGAAAGAGCCGTCTATATACTCGCAGACACGCGAACGTGCCTCAATGCGGTCACAGAGGCAGCAGCTTTTGCACAGATGCTCCTGGTGATTCTGGCACTTTCCAGGCACATTCCTGAAAGTCGCGCACACTGCTGTTCACTCGCTAAACGACCTCTTGGGAAACACGTCTCCGGTCGACGGACCGCTCAGATTGCTTCTCGTGTAACTGTGAACTGTGTCAGCGCAGGGAATCCGTCTCTGTTGAGCAGATGTCAATCCTGCCTCGCTTTTGCTTTGTTGCCTCTACCAAGATGATTTCCCGTTTCTCTCTTCACTGGAGCAGGCAGACACAGCCAACGCACATCAAGTGTCAAGAGACACGCTCTGCTGAGCTCAACGCTTGTGCAGATGCACATGTGCGACGAAGTCAACACACGTGCTTGTGGAGAGAAAGAAAGGGACTCCCAGGCGTGTGGAGCGATGGGGAGAAAGAGCGGGCGCTGAGGAACACAGTTTCAAACAGACTGTCTCCACACAAACAGGCACCTGTCTGCAGGTATCCTAGATCTTGATTCTTGAACTTGAGGAAACACGCGTCTGAGCAAAACTCCCAAACGCTTCCAGGAAAGACACAGGCTCTCCCACAAGCACACAAGTGTTTGCCCTCAGCTATAGATCAGGGACAAGCCTGTGAAGAGCAACCAAAGAGCTCGTCCGTCTTTCCCTCAATAGATGGGAGTAGGCGCGCTTGCGGATGTGTGCGTGTGTGTGGCCACGCGTTTGCTTAGGCATCAGTGTGTGAAAAGGTAGGTGCTTTTCTCTAGCTGCGTGTGCGTGCACGTGGTGCTGGGTGCACATCCCTGGGTGCTCGTGGAAAGGTTTCTGCATGGTTTTCGCTGAGGAATCGTGTGTGTGCACATGGACAAAGAGAAGGCGCAGCAACCAGGTTCCAGCGCCGAAGAAGGCAAAAGGCGAGGTTTCCGGCGCTATCTCCTTCTCTCCCCAGAGCTAGTCGCGCAAAGCAAGCCGCTAAGCCGGCGACCGGCAAGAGAGCTACAACGAAGCATGCCGAACGGAGAAAATAGCAGCAGCTCATCTGTTCACACCTTGTTTCTGCCATGTGCTTGAACGCCAAGACGTTCGCGCTTCTGTGAGATGAAAGACGTCCTTCTGCATATGTGGTTGCTCACACCGGTGCACTTGTTAGTGTATCCATTCAGTCCTGGGCTGCTGGGCATTCAGAAGTGGCTCTGTGGAGACGTCTGCATAGAGGCAGCTGTCAGAACACGCACACTCGATTGTTCACCAAAACATATGCAGACGCGTCCTTAGCCTGTAGATTTGGATGCACAGAGTTCCCTGTGTTCGCAAGAGACAAGGGAATCGCGTCTGTGCGCACAGAAGCAATAGCGGACCGTTTCCCTCGGAGTGAACGCGAAAGAGCTGTCTATATACTCGCAGACACGCGAACGTGCCTCAATGCGGTCACAGAGGCAGCAGCTTTTGCACAGATGCTCCTGGTGATTCTGGCACTTTCCAGGCACACTCCTGAAAGTCGCGCACACTGCTGTTCACTCGCTAAACGACCTCTTGGGAAACACGTCTCCGGTCGACGGACCGCTCAGATTGCTTCTCGTGTAACTGTGAACTGTGTCAGCGCAGGGAATCCGTCTCTGTTCAGCAGATGTCAATCCTGCCTCGCTTTTGCTTTGTTGCCTCTACCAAGATGATTTCCCGTTTCTCTCTTCACTGGAGCAGGCAGACACAGCCAACGCACATCAAGTGTCAAGAGACACGCTCTGCTGAGCTCAACGCTTGTGCAGATGCACATGTGCGACGAAGTCAACACACGTGCTTGTGGAGAGAAAGAAAGGGACTCCCAGGCGTGTGGAGCGACGGGGAGAAAGAGCGGGCGCTGAGGAACACAGTTTCAAACAGACTGTCTCCACACAAACAGGCACCTGTCTGCAGGTATCCTAGATCTTGATTCTTGAACTTGAGGAAACACGCGTCTGAGCAAAACTCCCAAACGCTTCCAGGAAAGACACAGGCTCTCCCACAAGCACACAAGTGTTTGCCCTCAGCTATAGATCAGGGACAAGCCTGTGAAGAGCAACCAAAGAGCTCGTCCGTCTTTCCCTCAGTAGATGGGAGTAGGCGCGCTTGCGGATGTGTGCGTGTGTGTGGCCACGCGTTTGCTTAGGCATCAGTGTGTGAAAAGGTAGGTGCTTTTCTCTAGCTGCGTGTGCGTGCACGTGGTGCTGGGTGCACATCCCTGGGTGCTCGTGGAAAGGTTTCTGCATGGTTTTCGCTGAGGAATCGTGTGTGTGCACATGGACAAAGAGAAGGCGCAGCAACCAGGTTCCAGCGCCGAAGAAGGCAAAAGGCGAGGTTTCCGGCGCTATCTCCTTCTCTCCCCAGAGCTAGTCGCGCAAAGCAAGCCGCTAAGCCGGCGACCGGCAAGAGAGCTACAACGAAGCATGCCGAACGGAGAAAATAGCAGCAGCTCATCTGTTCACACCTTGTTTCTGCCATGTGCTTGAACGCCAAGACGTTCGCGCTTCTGTGAGATGAAAGACGTCCTTCTGCATATGTGGTTGCTCACACCGGTGCACTTGTTAGTGTATCCATTCAGTCCTGGGCTGCGGGGCATTCAGAAGTGGCTCTGTGGAGACGTCTGCATAGAGGCAGCTGTCAGAACACGCACACTCGATTGTTCACCAAAACATATGCAGACGCGTCCTTAGCCTGTAGATTTGGATGCACAGAGTTCCCTGTGTTCGCAAGAGACAAGGGAATCGCGTCTGTGCGCACAGAAGCAATAGCGGACCGTTTCCCTCGGAGTGAACGCGAAAGAGCCGTCTATATACTCGCAGACACGCGAACGTGCCTCAATGCGGTCACAGAGGCAGCAGCTTTTGCACAGATGCTCCTGGTGATTCTGGCACTTTCCAGGCACACTCCTGAAAGTCGCGCACACTGCTGTTCACTCGCTAAACGACCTCTTGGGAAACACGTCTCCGGTCGACGGACCGCTCAGATTGCTTCTCGTGTAACTGTGAACTGTGTCAGCGCAGGGAATCCGTCTCTGTTGAGCAGATGTCAATCCTGCCTCGCCTTTGCTTTGTTGCCTCTACCAAGATGATTTCCCGTTTCTCTCTTCACTGGAGCAGGCAGACACAGCCAACGCACATCAAGTGTCAAGAGACACGCTCTGCTGAGCTCAACGCTTGTGCAGATGCACATGTGCGACGAAGTCAACACACGTGCTTGTGGAGAGAAAGAAAGGGACTCCCAGGCGTGTGGAGCGACGGGGAGAAAGAGCGGGCGCTGAGGAACACAGTTTCAAACAGACTGTCTCCACACAAACAGGCACCTGTCTGCAGGTATCCTAGATCTTGATTCTTGAACTTGAGGAAACACGCGTCTGAGCAAAACTCCCAAACGCTTCCAGGAAAGACACAGGCTCTCCCACAAGCACACAAGTGTTTGCCCTCAGCTATAGATCAGGGACAAGCCTGTGAAGAGCAACCAAAGAGCTCGTCCGTCTTTCTCTCAGTAGATGGGAGTAGGCGCGCTTGCGGATGTGTGCGTGTGTGTGGCCACGCGTTTGCTTAGGCATCAGTGTGTGAAAAGGTAGGTGCTTTTCTCTAGCTGCGTGTGCGTGCACGTGGTGCTGGGTGCACATCCCTGGGTGCTCGTGGAAAGGTTTCTGCATGGTTTTCGCTGAGGAATCGTGTGTGTGCACATGGACAAAGAGAAGGCGCAGCAACCAGGTTCCAGCGCCGAAGAAGGCAAAAGGCGAGGTTTCCGGCGCTATCTCCTTCTCTCCCCAGAGCTAGTCGCGCAAAGCAAGCCGCTAAGCCGGCGACCGGCAAGAGAGCTACAACGAAGCATGCCGAACGGAGAAAATAGCAGCAGCTCATCTGTTCACACCTTGTTTCTGCCATGTGCTTGAACGCCAAGACGTTCGCGCTTCTGTGAGATGAAAGACGTCCTTCTGCATATGTGGTTGCTCACACCGGTGCACTTGTTAGTGTATCCATTCAGTCCTGGGCTGCGGGGCATTCAGAAGTGGCTCTGTGGAGACGTCTGCATAGAGGCAGCTGTCAGAACACGCACACTCGATTGTTCACCAAAACATATGCAGACGCGTCCTTAGCCTGTAGATTTGGATGCACAGAGTTCCCTGTGTTCGCAAGAGACAAGGGAATCGCGTCTGTGCGCACAGAAGCAATAGCGGACCGTTTCCCTCGGAGTGAACGCGAAAGAGCCGTCTATATACTCGCAGACACGCGAACGTGCCTCAATGCGGTCACAGAGGCAGCAGCTTTTGCACAGATGCTCCTGGTGATTCTGGCACTTTCCAGGCACACTCCTGAAAGTCGCGCACACTGCTGTTCACTCGCTAAACGACCTCTTGGGAAACACGTCTCCGGTCGACGGACCGCTCAGATTGCTTCTCGTGTAACTGTGAACTGTGTCAGCGCAGGGAATCCGTCTCTGTTCAGCAGATGTCAATCCTGCCTCGCCTTTGCTTTGTTGCCTCTACCAAGATGATTTCCCGTTTCTCTCTTCACTGGAGCAGGCAGACACAGCCAACGCACATCAAGTGTCAAGAGACACGCTCTGCTGAGCTCAACGCTTGTGCAGATGCACATGTGCGACGAAGTCAACACACGTGCTTGTGGAGAGAAAGAAAGGGACTCCCAGGCGTGTGGAGCGACGGGGAGAAAGAGCGGGCGCTGAGGAACACAGTTTCAAACAGACTGTCTCCACACAAACAGGCACCTGTCTGCAGGTATCCTAGATCTTGATTCTTGAACTTGAGGAAACACGCGTCTGAGCAAAACTCCCAAACGCTTCCAGGAAAGACACAGGCTCTCCCACAAGCACACAAGTGTTTGCCCTCAGCTATAGATCAGGGACAAGCCTGTGAAGAGCAACCAAAGAGCTCGTCCGTCTTTCCCTCAATAGATGGGAGTAGGCGCGCTTGCGGATGTGTGCGTGTGTGTGGCCACGCGTTTGCTTAGGCATCAGAGTGTGAAAAGGTAGGTGCTTTTCTCTAGCTGCGTGTGCGTGCACGTGGTGCTGGGTGCACATCCCTGGGTGCTCGTGGAAAGGTTTCTGCATGGTTTTCGCTGAGGAATCGTGTGTGTGCACATGGACAAAGAGAAGGCGCAGCAACCAGGTTCCAGCGCCGAAGAAGGCAAAAGGCGAGGTTTCCGGCGCTATCTCCTTCTCTCCCCAGAGCTAGTCGCGCAAAGCAAGCCGCTAAGCCGGCGACCGGCAAGAGAGCTACAACGAAGCATGCCGAACGGAGAAAATAGCAGCAGCTCATCTGTTCACACCTTGTTTCTGCCATGTGCTTGAACGCCAAGACGTTCGCGCTTCTGTGAGATGAAAGACGTCCTTCTGCATATGTGGTTGCTCACACCGGTGCACTTGTTAGTGTATCCATTCAGTCCTGGGCTGCGGGGCATTCAGAAGTGGCTCTGTGGAGACGTCTGCATAGAGGCAGCTGTCAGAACACGCACACTCGATTGTTCACCAAAACATATGCAGACGCGTCCTTAGCCTGTAGATTTGGATGCACAGAGTTCCCTGTGTTCGCAAGAGACAAGGGAATCGCGTCTGTGCGCACAGAAGCAATAGCGGACCGTTTCCCTCGGAGTGAACGCGAAAGAGCCGTCTATATACTCGCAGACACGCGAACGTGCCTCAATGCGGTCACAGAGGCAGCAGCTTTTGCACAGATGCTCCTGGTGATTCTGGCACTTTCCAGGCACACTCCTGAAAGTCGCGCACACTGCTGTTCACTCGCTAAACGACCTCTTGGGAAACACGTCTCCGGTCGACGGACCGCTCAGATTGCTTCTCGTGTAACTGTGAACTGTGTCAGCGCAGGGAATCCGTCTCTGTTCAGCAGATGTCAATCCTGCCTCGCCTTTGCTTTGTTGCCTCTACCAAGATGATTTCCCGTTTCTCTCTTCACTGGAGCAGGCAGACACAGCCAACGCACATCAAGTGTCAAGAGACACGCTCTGCTGAGCTCAACGCTTGTGCAGATGCACATGTGCGACGAAGTCAACACACGTGCTTGTGGAGAGAAAGAAAGGGACTCCCAGGCGTGTGGAGCGACGGGGAGAAAGAGCGGGCGCTGAGGAACACAGTTTCAAACAGACTGTCTCCACACAAACAGGCACCTGTCTGCAGGTATCCTAGATCTTGATTCTTGAACTTGAGGAAACACGCGTCTGAGCAAAACTCCCAAACGCTTCCAGGAAAGACACAGGCTCTCCCACAAGCACACAAGTGTTTGCCCTCAGCTATAGATCAGGGACAAGCCTGTGAAGAGCAACCAAAGAGCTCGTCCGTCTTTCTCTCAGTAGATGGGAGTAGGCGCGCTTGCGGATGTGTGCGTGTGTGTGGCCACGCGTTTGCTTAGGCATCAGTGTGTGAAAAGGTAGGTGCTTTTCTCTAGCTGCGTGTGCGTGCACGTGGTGCTGGGTGCACATCCCTGGGTGCTCGTGGAAAGGTTTCTGCATGGTTTTCGCTGAGGAATCGTGTGTGTGCACATGGACAAAGAGAAGGCGCAGCAACCAGGTTCCAGCGCCGAAGAAGGCAAAAGGCGAGGTTTCCGGCGCTATCTCCTTCTCTCCCCAGAGCTAGTCGCGCAAAGCAAGCCGCTAAGCCGGCGACCGGCAAGAGAGCTACAACGAAGCATGCCGAACGGAGAAAATAGCAGCAGCTCATCTGTTCACACCTTGTTTCTGCCATGTGCTTGAACGCCAAGACGTTCGCGCTTCTGTGAGATGAAAGACGTCCTTCTGCATATGTGGTTGCTCACACCGGTGCACTTGTTAGTGTATCCATTCAGTCCTGGGCTGCGGGGCATTCAGAAGTGGCTCTGTGGAGACGTCTGCATAGAGGCAGCTGTCAGAACACGCACACTCGATTGTTCACCAAAACATATGCAGACGCGTCCTTAGCCTGTAGATTTGGATGCACAGAGTTCCCTGTGTTCGCAAGAGACAAGGGAATCGTGTCTGTGCGCACAGAAGCAATAGCGGACCGTTTCCCTCGGAGTGAACGCGAAAGAGCCGTCTATATACTCGCAGACACGCGAACGTGCCTCAATGCGGTCACAGAGGCAGCAGCTTTTGCACAGATGCTCCTGGTGATTCTGGCACTTTCCAGGCACACTCCTGAAAGTCGCGCACACTGCTGTTCACTCGCTAAACGACCTCTTGGGAAACACGTCTCCGGTCGACGGACCGCTCAGATTGCTTCTCGTGTAACTGTGAACTGTGTCAGCGCAGGGAATCCGTCTCTGTTCAGCAGATGTCAATCCTGCCTCGCCTTTGCTTTGTTGCCTCTACCAAGATGATTTCCCGTTTCTCTCTTCACTGGAGCAGGCAGACACAGCCAACGCACATCAAGTGTCAAGAGACACGCTCTGCTGAGCTCAACGCTTGTGCAGATGCACATGTGCGACGAAGTCAACACACGTGCTTGTGGAGAGAAAGAAAGGGACTCCCAGGCGTGTGGAGCGACGGGGAGAAAGAGCGGGCGCTGAGGAACACAGTTTCAAACAGACTGTCTCCACACAAACAGGCACCTGTCTGCAGGTATCCTAGATCTTGATTCTTGAACTTGAGGAAACACGCGTCTGAGCAAAACTCCCAAACGCTTCCAGGAAAGACACAGGCTCTCCCACAAGCACACAAGTGTTTGCCCTCAGCTATAGATCAGGGACAAGCCTGTGAAGAGCAACCAAAGAGCTCGTCCGTCTTTCTCTCAGTAGATGGGAGTAGGCGCGCTTGCGGATGTGTGCGTGTGTGTGGCCACGCGTTTGCTTAGGCATCAGTGTGTGAAAAGGTAGGTGCTTTTCTCTAGCTGCGTGTGCGTGCACGTGGTGCTGGGTGCACATCCCTGGGTGCTCGTGGAAAGGTTTCTGCATGGTTTTCGCTGAGGAATCGTGTGTGTGCACATGGACAAAGAGAAGGCGCAGCAACCAGGTTCCAGCGCCGAAGAAGGCAAAAGGCGAGGTTTCCGGCGCTATCTCCTTCTCTCCCCAGAGCTAGTCGCGCAAAGCAAGCCGCTAAGCCGGCGACCGGCAAGAGAGCTACAACGAAGCATGCCGAACGGAGAAAATAGCAGCAGCTCATCTGTTCACACCTTGTTTCTGCCATGTGCTTGAACGCCAAGACGTTCGCGCTTCTGTGAGATGAAAGACGTCCTTCTGCATATGTGGTTGCTCACACCGGTGCACTTGTTAGTGTATCCATTCAGTCCTGGGCTGCGGGGCATTCAGAAGTGGCTCTGTGGAGACGTCTGCATAGAGGCAGCTGTCAGAACACGCACACTCGATTGTTCACCAAAACATATGCAGACGCGTCCTTAGCCTGTAGATTTGGATGCACAGAGTTCCCTGTGTTCGCAAGAGACAAGGGAATCGCGTCTGTGCGCACAGAAGCAATAGCGGACCGTTTCCCTCGGAGTGAACGCGAAAGAGCCGTCTATATACTCGCAGACACGCGAACGTGCCTCAATGCGGTCACAGAGGCAGCAGCTTTTGCACAGATGCTCCTGGTGATTCTGGCACTTTCCAGGCACACTCCTGAAAGTCGCGCACACTGCTGTTCACTCGCTAAACGACCTCTTGGGAAACACGTCTCCGGTCGACGGACCGCTCAGATTGCTTCTCGTGTAACTGTGAACTGTGTCAGCGCAGGGAATCCGTCTCTGTTGAGCAGATGTCAATCCTGCCTCGCCTTTGCTTTGTTGCCTCTACCAAGATGATTTCCCGTTTCTCTCTTCACTGGAGCAGGCAGACACAGCCAACGCACATCAAGTGTCAAGAGACACGCTCTGCTGAGCTCAACGCTTGTGCAGATGCACATGTGCGACGAAGTCAACACACGTGCTTGTGGAGAGAAAGAAAGGGACTCCCAGGCGTGTGGAGCGACGGGGAGAAAGAGCGGGCGCTGAGGAACACAGTTTCAAACAGACTGTCTCCACACAAACAGGCACCTGTCTGCAGGTATCCTAGATCTTGATTCTTGAACTTGAGGAAACACGCGTCTGAGCAAAACTCCCAAACGCTTCCAGGAAAGACACAGGCTCTCCCACAAGCACACAAGTGTTTGCCCTCAGCTATAGATCAGGGACAAGCCTGTGAAGAGCAACCAAAGAGCTCGTCCGTCTTTCCCTCAATAGATGGGAGTAGGCGCGCTTGCGGATGTGTGCGTGTGTGTGGCCACGCGTTTGCTTAGGCATCAGTGTGTGAAAAGGTAGGTGCTTTTCTCTAGCTGCGTGTGCGTGCACGTGGTGCTGGGTGCACATCCCTGGGTGCTCGTGGAAAGGTTTCTGCATGGTTTTCGCTGAGGAATCGTGTGTGTGCACATGGACAAAGAGAAGGCGCAGCAACCAGGTTCCAGCGCCGAAGAAGGCAAAAGGCGAGGTTTCCGGCGCTATCTCCTTCTCTCCCCAGAGCTAGTCGCGCAAAGCAAGCCGCTAAGCCGGCGACCGGCAAGAGAGCTACAACGAAGCATGCCGAACGGAGAAAATAGCAGCAGCTCATCTGTTCACACCTTGTTTCTGCCATGTGCTTGAACGCCAAGACGTTCGCGCTTCTGTGAGATGAAAGACGTCCTTCTGCATATGTGGTTGCTCACACCGGTGCACTTGTTAGTGTATCCATTCAGTCCTGGGCTGCGGGGCATTCAGAAGTGGCTCTGTGGAGACGTCTGCATAGAGGCAGCTGTCAGAACACGCACACTCGATTGTTCACCAAAACATATGCAGACGCGTCCTTAGCCTGTAGATTTGGATGCACAGAGTTCCCTGTGTTCGCAAGAGACAAGGGAATCGCGTCTGTGCGCACAGAAGCAATAGCGGACCGTTTCCCTCGGAGTGAACGCGAAAGAGCCGTCTATATACTCGCAGACACGCGAACGTGCCTCAATGCGGTCACAGAGGCAGCAGCTTTTGCACAGATGCTCCTGGTGATTCTGGCACTTTCCAGGCACACTCCTGAAAGTCGCGCACACTGCTGTTCACTCGCTAAACGACCTCTTGGGAAACACGTCTCCGGTCGACGGACCGCTCAGATTGCTTCTCGTGTAACTGTGAACTGTGTCAGCGCAGGGAATCCGTCTCTGTTGAGCAGATGTCAATCCTGCCTCGCCTTTGCTTTGTTGCCTCTACCAAGATGATTTCCCGTTTCTCTCTTCACTGGAGCAGGCAGACACAGCCAACGCACATCAAGTGTCAAGAGACACGCTCTGCTGAGCTCAACGCTTGTGCAGATGCACATGTGCGACGAAGTCAACACACGTGCTTGTGGAGAGAAAGAAAGGGACTCCCAGGCGTGTGGAGCGACGGGGAGAAAGAGCGGGCGCTGAGGAACACAGTTTCAAACAGACTGTCTCCACACAAACAGGCACCTGTCTGCAGGTATCCTAGATCTTGATTCTTGAACTTGAGGAAACACGCGTCTGAGCAAAACTCCCAAACGCTTCCAGGAAAGACACAGGCTCTCCCACAAGCACACAAGTGTTTGCCCTCAGCTATAGATCAGGGACAAGCCTGTGAAGAGCAACCAAAGAGCTCGTCCGTCTTTCCCTCAATAGATGGGAGTAGGCGCGCTTGCGGATGTGTGCGTGTGTGTGGCCACGCGTTTGCTTAGGCATCAGTGTGTGAAAAGGTAGGTGCTTTTCTCTAGCTGCGTGTGCGTGCACGTGGTGCTGGGTGCACATCCCTGGGTGCTCGTGGAAAGGTTTCTGCATGGTTTTCGCTGAGGAATCGTGTGTGTGCACATGGACAAAGAGAAGGCGCAGCAACCAGGTTCCAGCGCCGAAGAAGGCAAAAGGCGAGGTTTCCGGCGCTATCTCCTTCTCTCCCCAGAGCTAGTCGCGCAAAGCAAGCCGCTAAGCCGGCGACCGGCAAGAGAGCTACAACGAAGCATGCCGAACGGAGAAAATAGCAGCAGCTCATCTGTTCACACCTTGTTTCTGCCATGTGCTTGAACGCCAAGACGTTCGCGCTTCTGTGAGATGAAAGACGTCCTTCTGCATATGTGGTTGCTCACACCGGTGCACTTGTTAGTGTATCCATTCAGTCCTGGGCTGCGGGGCATTCAGAAGTGGCTCTGTGGAGACGTCTGCATAGAGGCAGCTGTCAGAACACGCACACTCGATTGTTCACCAAAACATATGCAGACGCGTCCTTAGCCTGTAGATTTGGATGCACAGAGTTCCCTGTGTTCGCAAGAGACAAGGGAATCGCGTCTGTGCGCACAGAAGCAATAGCGGACCGTTTCCCTCGGAGTGAACGCGAAAGAGCCGTCTATATACTCGCAGACACGCGAACGTGCCTCAATGCGGTCACAGAGGCAGCAGCTTTTGCACAGATGCTCCTGGTGATTCTGGCACTTTCCAGGCACACTCCTGAAAGTCGCGCACACTGCTGTTCACTCGCTAAACGACCTCTTGGGAAACACGTCTCCGGTCGACGGACCGCTCAGATTGCTTCTCGTGTAACTGTGAACTGTGTCAGCGCAGGGAATCCGTCTCTGTTGAGCAGATGTCAATCCTGCCTCGCCTTTGCTTTGTTGCCTCTACCAAGATGATTTCCCGTTTCTCTCTTCACTGGAGCAGGCAGACACAGCCAACGCACATCAAGTGTCAAGAGACACGCTCTGCTGAGCTCAACGCTTGTGCAGATGCACATGTGCGACGAAGTCAACACACGTGCTTGTGGAGAGAAAGAAAGGGACTCCCAGGCGTGTGGAGCGACGGGGAGAAAGAGCGGGCGCTGAGGAACACAGTTTCAAACAGACTGTCTCCACACAAACAGGCACCTGTCTGCAGGTATCCTAGATCTTGATTCTTGAACTTGAGGAAACACGCGTCTGAGCAAAACTCCCAAACGCTTCCAGGAAAGACACAGGCTCTCCCACAAGCACACAAGTGTTTGCCCTCAGCTATAGATCAGGGACAAGCCTGTGAAGAGCAACCAAAGAGCTCGTCCGTCTTTCCCTCAATAGATGGGAGTAGGCGCGCTTGCGGATGTGTGCGTGTGTGTGGCCACGCGTTTGCTTAGGCATCAGTGTGTGAAAAGGTAGGTGCTTTTCTCTAGCTGCGTGTGCGTGCACGTGGTGCTGGGTGCACATCCCTGGGTGCTCGTGGAAAGGTTTCTGCATGGTTTTCGCTGAGGAATCGTGTGTGTGCACATGGACAAAGAGAAGGCGCAGCAACCAGGTTCCAGCGCCGAAGAAGGCAAAAGGCGAGGTTTCCGGCGCTATCTCCTTCTCTCCCCAGAGCTAGTCGCGCAAAGCAAGCCGCTAAGCCGGCGACCGGCAAGAGAGCTACAACGAAGCATGCCGAACGGAGAAAATAGCAGCAGCTCATCTGTTCACACCTTGTTTCTGCCATGTGCTTGAACGCCAAGACGTTCGCGCTTCTGTGAGATGAAAGACGTCCTTCTGCATATGTGGTTGCTCACACCGGTGCACTTGTTAGTGTATCCATTCAGTCCTGGGCTGCGGGGCATTCAGAAGTGGCTCTGTGGAGACGTCTGCATAGAGGCAGCTGTCAGAACACGCACACTCGATTGTTCACCAAAACATATGCAGACGCGTCCTTAGCCTGTAGATTTGGATGCACAGAGTTCCCTGTGTTCGCAAGAGACAAGGGAATCGCGTCTGTGCGCACAGAAGCAATAGCGGACCGTTTCCCTCGGAGTGAACGCGAAAGAGCCGTCTATATACTCGCAGACACGCGAACGTGCCTCAATGCGGTCACAGAGGCAGCAGCTTTTGCACAGATGCTCCTGGTGATTCTGGCACTTTCCAGGCACACTCCTGAAAGTCGCGCACACTGCTGTTCACTCGCTAAACGACCTCTTGGGAAACACGTCTCCGGTCGACGGACCGCTCAGATTGCTTCTCGTGTAACTGTGAACTGTGTCAGCGCAGGGAATCCGTCTCTGTTGAGCAGATGTCAATCCTGCCTCGCCTTTGCTTTGTTGCCTCTACCAAGATGATTTCCCGTTTCTCTCTTCACTGGAGCAGGCAGACACAGCCAACGCACATCAAGTGTCAAGAGACACGCTCTGCTGAGCTCAACGCTTGTGCAGATGCACATGTGCGACGAAGTCAACACACGTGCTTGTGGAGAGAAAGAAAGGGACTCCCAGGCGTGTGGAGCGACGGGGAGAAAGAGCGGGCGCTGAGGAACACAGTTTCAAACAGACTGTCTCCACACAAACAGGCACCTGTCTGCAGGTATCCTAGATCTTGATTCTTGAACTTGAGGAAACACGCGTCTGAGCAAAACTCCCAAACGCTTCCAGGAAAGACACAGGCTCTCCCACAAGCACACAAGTGTTTGCCCTCAGCTATAGATCAGGGACAAGCCTGTGAAGAGCAACCAAAGAGCTCGTCCGTCTTTCTCTCAGTAGATGGGAGTAGGCGCGCTTGCGGATGTGTGCGTGTGTGTGGCCACGCGTTTGCTTAGGCATCAGTGTGTGAAAAGGTAGGTGCTTTTCTCTAGCTGCGTGTGCGTGCACGTGGTGCTGGGTGCACATCCCTGGGTGCTCGTGGAAAGGTTTCTGCATGGTTTTCGCTGAGGAATCGTGTGTGTGCACATGGACAAAGAGAAGGCGCAGCAACCAGGTTCCAGCGCCGAAGAAGGCAAAAGGCGAGGTTTCCGGCGCTATCTCCTTCTCTCCCCAGAGCTAGTCGCGCAAAGCAAGCCGCTAAGCCGGCGACCGGCAAGAGAGCTACAACGAAGCATGCCGAACGGAGAAAATAGCAGCAGCTCATCTGTTCACACCTTGTTTCTGCCATGTGCTTGAACGCCAAGACGTTCGCGCTTCTGTGAGATGAAAGACGTCCTTCTGCATATGTGGTTGCTCACACCGGTGCACTTGTTAGTGTATCCATTCAGTCCTGGGCTGCGGGGCATTCAGAAGTGGCTCTGTGGAGACGTCTGCATAGAGGCAGCTGTCAGAACACGCACACTCGATTGTTCACCAAAACATATGCAGACGCGTCCTTAGCCTGTAGATTTGGATGCACAGAGTTCCCTGTGTTCGCAAGAGACAAGGGAATCGCGTCTGTGCGCACAGAAGCAATAGCGGACCGTTTCCCTCGGAGTGAACGCGAAAGAGCCGTCTATATACTCGCAGACACGCGAACGTGCCTCAATGCGGTCACAGAGGCAGCAGCTTTTGCACAGATGCTCCTGGTGATTCTGGCACTTTCCAGGCACACTCCTGAAAGTCGCGCACACTGCTGTTCACTCGCTAAACGACCTCTTGGGAAACACGTCTCCGGTCGACGGACCGCTCAGATTGCTTCTCGTGTAACTGTGAACTGTGTCAGCGCAGGGAATCCGTCTCTGTTGAGCAGATGTCAATCCTGCCTCGCCTTTGCTTTGTTGCCTCTACCAAGATGATTTCCCGTTTCTCTCTTCACTGGAGCAGGCAGACACAGCCAACGCACATCAAGTGTCAAGAGACACGCTCTGCTGAGCTCAACGCTTGTGCAGATGCACATGTGCGACGAAGTCAACACACGTGCTTGTGGAGAGAAAGAAAGGGACTCCCAGGCGTGTGGAGCGACGGGGAGAAAGAGCGGGCGCTGAGGAACACAGTTTCAAACAGACTGTCTCCACACAAACAGGCACCTGTCTGCAGGTATCCTAGATCTTGATTCTTGAACTTGAGGAAACACGCGTCTGAGCAAAACTCCCAAACGCTTCCAGGAAAGACACAGGCTCTCCCACAAGCACACAAGTGTTTGCCCTCAGCTATAGATCAGGGACAAGCCTGTGAAGAGCAACCAAAGAGCTCGTCCGTCTTTCTCTCAGTAGATGGGAGTAGGCGCGCTTGCGGATGTGTGCGTGTGTGTGGCCACGCGTTTGCTTAGGCATCAGTGTGTGAAAAGGTAGGTGCTTTTCTCTAGCTGCGTGTGCGTGCACGTGGTGCTGGGTGCACATCCCTGGGTGCTCGTGGAAAGGTTTCTGCATGGTTTTCGCTGAGGAATCGTGTGTGTGCACATGGACAAAGAGAAGGCGCAGCAACCAGGTTCCAGCGCCGAAGAAGGCAAAAGGCGAGGTTTCCGGCGCTATCTCCTTCTCTCCCCAGAGCTAGTCGCGCAAAGCAAGCCGCTAAGCCGGCGACCGGCAAGAGAGCTACAACGAAGCATGCCGAACGGAGAAAATAGCAGCAGCTCATCTGTTCACACCTTGTTTCTGCCATGTGCTTGAACGCCAAGACGTTCGCGCTTCTGTGAGATGAAAGACGTCCTTCTGCATATGTGGTTGCTCACACCGGTGCACTTGTTAGTGTATCCATTCAGTCCTGGGCTGCGGGGCATTCAGAAGTGGCTCTGTGGAGACGTCTGCATAGAGGCAGCTGTCAGAACACGCACACTCGATTGTTCACCAAAACATATGCAGACGCGTCCTTAGCCTGTAGATTTGGATGCACAGAGTTCCCTGTGTTCGCAAGAGACAAGGGAATCGCGTCTGTGCGCACAGAAGCAATAGCGGACCGTTTCCCTCGGAGTGAACGCGAAAGAGCCGTCTATATACTCGCAGACACGCGAACGTGCCTCAATGCGGTCACAGAGGCAGCAGCTTTTGCACAGATGCTCCTGGTGATTCTGGCACTTTCCAGGCACACTCCTGAAAGTCGCGCACACTGCTGTTCACTCGCTAAACGACCTCTTGGGAAACACGTCTCCGGTCGACGGACCGCTCAGATTGCTTCTCGTGTAACTGTGAACTGTGTCAGCGCAGGGAATCCGTCTCTGTTGAGCAGATGTCAATCCTGCCTCGCCTTTGCTTTGTTGCCTCTACCAAGATGATTTCCCGTTTCTCTCTTCACTGGAGCAGGCAGACACAGCCAACGCACATCAAGTGTCAAGAGACACGCTCTGCTGAGCTCAACGCTTGTGCAGATGCACATGTGCGACGAAGTCAACACACGTGCTTGTGGAGAGAAAGAAAGGGACTCCCAGGCGTGTGGAGCGACGGGGAGAAAGAGCGGGCGCTGAGGAACACAGTTTCAAACAGACTGTCTCCACACAAACAGGCACCTGTCTGCAGGTATCCTAGATCTTGATTCTTGAACTTGAGGAAACACGCGTCTGAGCAAAACTCCCAAACGCTTCCAGGAAAGACACAGGCTCTCCCACAAGCACACAAGTGTTTGCCCTCAGCTATAGATCAGGGACAAGCCTGTGAAGAGCAACCAAAGAGCTCGTCCGTCTTTCTCTCAGTAGATGGGAGTAGGCGCGCTTGCGGATGTGTGCGTGTGTGTGGCCACGCGTTTGCTTAGGCATCAGTGTGTGAAAAGGTAGGTGCTTTTCTCTAGCTGCGTGTGCGTGCACGTGGTGCTGGGTGCACATCCCTGGGTGCTCGTGGAAAGGTTTCTGCATGGTTTTCGCTGAGGAATCGTGTGTGTGCACATGGACAAAGAGAAGGCGCAGCAACCAGGTTCCAGCGCCGAAGAAGGCAAAAGGCGAGGTTTCCGGCGCTATCTCCTTCTCTCCCCAGAGCTAGTCGCGCAAAGCAAGCCGCTAAGCCGGCGACCGGCAAGAGAGCTACAACGAAGCATGCCGAACGGAGAAAATAGCAGCAGCTCATCTGTTCACACCTTGTTTCTGCCATGTGCTTGAACGCCAAGACGTTCGCGCTTCTGTGAGATGAAAGACGTCCTTCTGCATATGTGGTTGCTCACACCGGTGCACTTGTTAGTGTATCCATTCAGTCCTGGGCTGCGGGGCATTCAGAAGTGGCTCTGTGGAGACGTCTGCATAGAGGCAGCTGTCAGAACACGCACACTCGATTGTTCACCAAAACATATGCAGACGCGTCCTTAGCCTGTAGATTTGGATGCACAGAGTTCCCTGTGTTCGCAAGAGACAAGGGAATCGCGTCTGTGCGCACAGAAGCAATAGCGGACCGTTTCCCTCGGAGTGAACGCGAAAGAGCCGTCTATATACTCGCAGACACGCGAACGTGCCTCAATGCGGTCACAGAGGCAGCAGCTTTTGCACAGATGCTCCTGGTGATTCTGGCACTTTCCAGGCACACTCCTGAAAGTCGCGCACACTGCTGTTCACTCGCTAAACGACCTCTTGGGAAACACGTCTCCGGTCGACGGACCGCTCAGATTGCTTCTCGTGTAACTGTGAACTGTGTCAGCGCAGGGAATCCGTCTCTGTTGAGCAGATGTCAATCCTGCCTCGCCTTTGCTTTGTTGCCTCTACCAAGATGATTTCCCGTTTCTCTCTTCACTGGAGCAGGCAGACACAGCCAACGCACATCAAGTGTCAAGAGACACGCTCTGCTGAGCTCAACGCTTGTGCAGATGCACATGTGCGACGAAGTCAACACACGTGCTTGTGGAGAGAAAGAAAGGGACTCCCAGGCGTGTGGAGCGACGGGGAGAAAGAGCGGGCGCTGAGGAACACAGTTTCAAACAGACTGTCTCCACACAAACAGGCACCTGTCTGCAGGTATCCTAGATCTTGATTCTTGAACTTGAGGAAACACGCGTCTGAGCAAAACTCCCAAACGCTTCCAGGAAAGACACAGGCTCTCCCACAAGCACACAAGTGTTTGCCCTCAGCTATAGATCAGGGACAAGCCTGTGAAGAGCAACCAAAGAGCTCGTCCGTCTTTCTCTCAGTAGATGGGAGTAGGCGCGCTTGCGGATGTGTGCGTGTGTGTGGCCACGCGTTTGCTTAGGCATCAGTGTGTGAAAAGGTAGGTGCTTTTCTCTAGCTGCGTGTGCGTGCACGTGGTGCTGGGTGCACATCCCTGGGTGCTCGTGGAAAGGTTTCTGCATGGTTTTCGCTGAGGAATCGTGTGTGTGCACATGGACAAAGAGAAGGCGCAGCAACCAGGTTCCAGCGCCGAAGAAGGCAAAAGGCGAGGTTTCCGGCGCTATCTCCTTCTCTCCCCAGAGCTAGTCGCGCAAAGCAAGCCGCTAAGCCGGCGACCGGCAAGAGAGCTACAACGAAGCATGCCGAACGGAGAAAATAGCAGCAGCTCATCTGTTCACACCTTGTTTCTGCCATGTGCTTGAACGCCAAGACGTTCGCGCTTCTGTGAGATGAAAGACGTCCTTCTGCATATGTGGTTGCTCACACCGGTGCACTTGTTAGTGTATCCATTCAGTCCTGGGCTGCGGGGCATTCAGAAGTGGCTCTGTGGAGACGTCTGCATAGAGGCAGCTGTCAGAACACGCACACTCGATTGTTCACCAAAACATATGCAGACGCGTCCTTAGCCTGTAGATTTGGATGCACAGAGTTCCCTGTGTTCGCAAGAGACAAGGGAATCGCGTCTGTGCGCACAGAAGCAATAGCGGACCGTTTCCCTCGGAGTGAACGCGAAAGAGCCGTCTATATACTCGCAGACACGCGAACGTGCCTCAATGCGGTCACAGAGGCAGCAGCTTTTGCACAGATGCTCCTGGTGATTCTGGCACTTTCCAGGCACACTCCTGAAAGTCGCGCACACTGCTGTTCACTCGCTAAACGACCTCTTGGGAAACACGTCTCCGGTCGACGGACCGCTCAGATTGCTTCTCGTGTAACTGTGAACTGTGTCAGCGCAGGGAATCCGTCTCTGTTGAGCAGATGTCAATCCTGCCTCGCCTTTGCTTTGTTGCCTCTACCAAGATGATTTCCCGTTTCTCTCTTCACTGGAGCAGGCAGACACAGCCAACGCACATCAAGTGTCAAGAGACACGCTCTGCTGAGCTCAACGCTTGTGCAGATGCACATGTGCGACGAAGTCAACACACGTGCTTGTGGAGAGAAAGAAAGGGACTCCCAGGCGTGTGGAGCGACGGGGAGAAAGAGCGGGCGCTGAGGAACACAGTTTCAAACAGACTGTCTCCACACAAACAGGCACCTGTCTGCAGGTATCCTAGATCTTGATTCTTGAACTTGAGGAAACACGCGTCTGAGCAAAACTCCCAAACGCTTCCAGGAAAGACACAGGCTCTCCCACAAGCACACAAGTGTTTGCCCTCAGCTATAGATCAGGGACAAGCCTGTGAAGAGATGCCCTGCTATTCTTTCGCCTTATGGCATCATGTGTTTCGTTCCTCTTGGAGATCGATTGTTAAACGTCTTTCCTAGGGCGACTGTGAAGCATTTGCCAGCGGAGGAGAAGTAGCACGGAGCAGCATTCAGTACTGCCTACGAGTGTCTTTGCTACCCTACTAGCGGAGCTCCAAGAACAGGCACACATCTTCAGGTACCTTCCAAATGTGGATTCCCCTGCAGCCCCGTAGGCGGGCGTGCAGTACGCCAACCGTCAACGGACGTTTTTCCCCTCAAGCCTGTCAGGACGTTGCTCGTCCGTCTTTCCCTCAATAGATGGGAGTAGGCGCGCTTGCGGATGTGTGCGTGTGTGTGGCCACGCGTTTGCTTAGGCATCAGTGTGTGAAAAGGTAGGTGCTTTTCTCTAGCTGCGTGTGCGTGCACGTGGTGCTGGGTGCACATCCCTGGGTGCTCGTGGAAAGGTTTCTGCATGGTTTTCGCTGAGGAATCGTGTGTGTGCACATGGACAAAGAGAAGGCGCAGCAACCAGGTTCCAGCGCCGAAGAAGGCAAAAGGCGAGGTTTCCGGCGCTATCTCCTTCTCTCCCCAGAGCTAGTCGCGCAAAGCAAGCCGCTAAGCCGGCGACCGGCAAGAGAGCTACAACGAAGCATGCCGAACGGAGAAAATAGCAGCAGCTCATCTGTTCACACCTTGTTTCTGCCATGTGCTTGAACGCCAAGACGTTCGCGCTTCTGTGAGATGAAAGACGTCCTTCTGCATATGTGGTTGCTCACACCGGTGCACTTGTTAGTGTATCCATTCAGTCCTGGGCTGCGGGGCATTCAGAAGTGGCTCTGTGGAGACGTCTGCATAGAGGCAGCTGTCAGAACACGCACACTCGATTGTTCACCAAAACATATGCAGACGCGTCCTTAGCCTGTAGATTTGGATGCACAGAGTTCCCTGTGTTCGCAAGAGACAAGGGAATCGCGTCTGTGCGCACAGAAGCAATAGCGGACCGTTTCCCTCGGAGTGAACGCGAAAGAGCCGTCTATATACTCGCAGACACGCGAACGTGCCTCAATGCGGTCACAGAGGCAGCAGCTTTTGCACAGATGCTCCTGGTGATTCTGGCACTTTCCAGGCACACTCCTGAAAGTCGCGCACACTGCTGTTCACTCGCTAAACGACCTCTTGGGAAACACGTCTCCGGTCGACGGACCGCTCAGATTGCTTCTCGTGTAACTGTGAACTGTGTCAGCGCAGGGAATCCGTCTCTGTTGAGCAGATGTCAATCCTGCCTCGCCTTTGCTTTGTTGCCTCTACCAAGATGATTTCCCGTTTCTCTCTTCACTGGAGCAGGCAGACACAGCCAACGCACATCAAGTGTCAAGAGACACGCTCTGCTGAGCTCAACGCTTGTGCAGATGCACATGTGCGACGAAGTCAACACACGTGCTTGTGGAGAGAAAGAAAGGGACTCCCAGGCGTGTGGAGCGACGGGGAGAAAGAGCGGGCGCTGAGGAACACAGTTTCAAACAGACTGTCTCCACACAAACAGGCACCTGTCTGCAGGTATCCTAGATCTTGATTCTTGAACTTGAGGAAACACGCGTCTGAGCAAAACTCCCAAACGCTTCCAGGAAAGACACAGGCTCTCCCACAAGCACACAAGTGTTTGCCCTCAGCTATAGATCAGGGACAAGCCTGTGAAGAGCAACCAAAGAGCTCGTCCGTCTTTCCCTCAATAGATGGGAGTAGGCGCGCTTGCGGATGTGTGCGTGTGTGTGGCCACGCGTTTGCTTAGGCATCAGTGTGTGAAAAGGTAGGTGCTTTTCTCTAGCTGCGTGTGCGTGCACGTGGTGCTGGGTGCACATCCCTGGGTGCTCGTGGAAAGGTTTCTGCATGGTTTTCGCTGAGGAATCGTGTGTGTGCACATGGACAAAGAGAAGGCGCAGCAACCAGGTTCCAGCGCTGAAGAAGGCAAAAGGCGAGGTTTCCGGCGCTATCTCCTTCTCTCCCCAGAGCTAGTCGCGCAAAGCAAGCCGCTAAGCCGGCGACCGGCAAGAGAGCTACAACGAAGCATGCCGAACGGAGAAAATAGCAGCAGCTCATCTGTTCACACCTTGTTTCTGCCATGTGCTTGAACGCCAAGACGTTCGCGCTTCTGTGAGATGAAAGACGTCCTTCTGCATATGTGGTTGCTCACACCGGTGCACTTGTTAGTGTATCCATTCAGTCCTGGGCTGCGGGGCATTCAGAAGTGGCTCTGTGGAGACGTCTGCATAGAGGCAGCTGTCAGAACACGCACACTCGATTGTTCACCAAAACATATGCAGACGCGTCCTTAGCCTGTAGATTTGGATGCACAGAGTTCCCTGTGTTCGCAAGAGACAAGGGAATCGCGTCTGTGCGCACAGAAGCAATAGCGGACCGTTTCCCTCGGAGTGAACGCGAAAGAGCCGTCTATATACTCGCAGACACGCGAACGTGCCTCAATGCGGTCACAGAGGCAGCAGCTTTTGCACAGATGCTCCTGGTGATTCTGGCACTTTCCAGGCACACTCCTGAAAGTCGCGCACACTGCTGTTCACTCGCTAAACGACCTCTTGGGAAACACGTCTCCGGTCGACGGACCGCTCAGATTGCTTCTCGTGTAACTGTGAACTGTGTCAGCGCAGGGAATCCGTCTCTGTTGAGCAGATGTCAATCCTGCCTCGCTTTTGCTTTGTTGCCTCTACCAAGATGATTTCCCGTTTCTCTCTTCACTGGAGCAGGCAGACACAGCCAACGCACATCAAGTGTCAAGAGACACGCTCTGCTGAGCTCAACGCTTGTGCAGATGCACATGTGCGACGAAGTCAACACACGTGCTTGTGGAGAGAAAGAAAGGGACTCCCAGGCGTGTGGAGCGACGGGGAGAAAGAGCGGGCGCTGAGGAACACAGTTTCAAACAGACTGTCTCCACACAAACAGGCACCTGTCTGCAGGTATCCTAGATCTTGATTCTTGAACTTGAGGAAACACGCGTCTGAGCAAAACTCCCAAACGCTTCCAGGAAAGACACAGGCTCTCCCACAAGCACACAAGTGTTTGCCCTCAGCTATAGATCAGGGACAAGCCTGTGAAGAGCAACCAAAGAGCTCGTCCGTCTTTCCCTCAATAGATGGGAGTAGGCGCGCTTGCGGATGTGTGCGTGTGTGTGGCCACGCGTTTGCTTAGGCATCAGTGTGTGAAAAGGTAGGTGCTTTTCTCTAGCTGCGTGTGCGTGCACGTGGTGCTGGGTGCACATCCCTGGGTGCTCGTGGAAAGGTTTCTGCATGGTTTTCGCTGAGGAATCGTGTGTGTGCACATGGACAAAGAGAAGGCGCAGCAACCAGGTTCCAGCGCCGAAGAAGGCAAAAGGCGAGGTTTCCGGCGCTATCTCCTTCTCTCCCCAGAGCTAGTCGCGCAAAGCAAGCCGCTAAGCCGGCGACCGGCAAGAGAGCTACAACGAAGCATGCCGAACGGAGAAAATAGCAGCAGCTCATCTGTTCACACCTTGTTTCTGCCATGTGCTTGAACGCCAAGACGTTCGCGCTTCTGTGAGATGAAAGACGTCCTTCTGCATATGTGGTTGCTCACACCGGTGCACTTGTTAGTGTATCCATTCAGTCCTGGGCTGCGGGGCATTCAGAAGTGGCTCTGTGGAGACGTCTGCATAGAGGCAGCTGTCAGAACACGCACACTCGATTGTTCACCAAAACATATGCAGACGCGTCCTTAGCCTGTAGATTTGGATGCACAGAGTTCCCTGTGTTCGCAAGAGACAAGGGAATCGCGTCTGTGCGCACAGAAGCAATAGCGGACCGTTTCCCTCGGAGTGAACGCGAAAGAGCCGTCTATATACTCGCAGACACGCGAACGTGCCTCAATGCGGTCACAGAGGCAGCAGCTTTTGCACAGATGCTCCTGGTGATTCTGGCACTTTCCAGGCACACTCCTGAAAGTCGCGCACACTGCTGTTCACTCGCTAAACGACCTCTTGGGAAACACGTCTCCGGTCGACGGACCGCTCAGATTGCTTCTCGTGTAACTGTGAACTGTGTCAGCGCAGGGAATCCGTCTCTGTTGAGCAGATGTCAATCCTGCCTCGCTTTTGCTTTGTTGCCTCTACCAAGATGATTTCCCGTTTCTCTCTTCACTGGAGCAGGCAGACACAGCCAACGCACATCAAGTGTCAAGAGACACGCTCTGCTGAGCTCAACGCTTGTGCAGATGCACATGTGCGACGAAGTCAACACACGTGCTTGTGGAGAGAAAGAAAGGGACTCCCAGGCGTGTGGAGCGACGGGGAGAAAGAGCGGGCGCTGAGGAACACAGTTTCAAACAGACTGTCTCCACACAAACAGGCACCTGTCTGCAGGTATCCTAGATCTTGATTCTTGAACTTGAGGAAACACGCGTCTGAGCAAAACTCCCAAACGCTTCCAGGAAAGACACAGGCTCTCCCACAAGCACACAAGTGTTTGCCCTCAGCTATAGATCAGGGACAAGCCTGTGAAGAGCAACCAAAGAGCTCGTCCGTCTTTCCCTCAATAGATGGGAGTAGGCGCGCTTGCGGATGTGTGCGTGTGTGTGGCCACGCGTTTGCTTAGGCATCAGTGTGTGAAAAGGTAGGTGCTTTTCTCTAGCTGCGTGTGCGTGCACGTGGTGCTGGGTGCACATCCCTGGGTGCTCGTGGAAAGGTTTCTGCATGGTTTTCGCTGAGGAATCGTGTGTGTGCACATGGACAAAGAGAAGGCGCAGCAACCAGGTTCCAGCGCCGAAGAAGGCAAAAGGCGAGGTTTCCGGCGCTATCTCCTTCTCTCCCCAGAGCTAGTCGCGCAAAGCAAGCCGCTAAGCCGGCGACCGGCAAGAGAGCTACAACGAAGCATGCCGAACGGAGAAAATAGCAGCAGCTCATCTGTTCACACCTTGTTTCTGCCATGTGCTTGAACGCCAAGACGTTCGCGCTTCTGTGAGATGAAAGACGTCCTTCTGCATATGTGGTTGCTCACACCGGTGCACTTGTTAGTGTATCCATTCAGTCCTGGGCTGCGGGGCATTCAGAAGTGGCTCTGTGGAGACGTCTGCATAGAGGCAGCTGTCAGAACACGCACACTCGATTGTTCACCAAAACATATGCAGACGCGTTCTTAGCCTGTAGATTTGGATGCACAGAGTTCCCTGTGTTCGCAAGAGACAAGGGAATCGCGTCTGTGCGCACAGAAGCAATAGCGGACCGTTTCCCTCGGAGTGAACGCGAAAGAGCCGTCTATATACTCGCAGACACGCGAACGTGCCTCAATGCGGTCACAGAGGCAGCAGCTTTTGCACAGATGCTCCTGGTGATTCTGGCACTTTCCAGGCACACTCCTGAAAGTCGCGCACACTGCTGTTCACTCGCTAAACGACCTCTTGGGAAACACGTCTCCGGTCGACGGACCGCTCAGATTGCTTCTCGTGTAACTGTGAACTGTGTCAGCGCAGGGAATCCGTCTCTGTTGAGCAGATGTCAATCCTGCCTCGCTTTTGCTTTGTTGCCTCTACCAAGATGATTTCCCGTTTCTCTCTTCACTGGAGCAGGCAGACACAGCCAACGCACATCAAGTGTCAAGAGACACGCTCTGCTGAGCTCAACGCTTGTGCAGATGCACATGTGCGACGAAGTCAACACACGTGCTTGTGGAGAGAAAGAAAGGGACTCCCAGGCGTGTGGAGCGACGGGGAGAAAGAGCGGGCGCTGAGGAACACAGTTTCAAACAGACTGTCTCCACACAAACAGGCACCTGTCTGCAGGTATCCTAGATCTTGATTCTTGAACTTGAGGAAACACGCGTCTGAGCAAAACTCCCTAACGCTTCCAGGAAAGACACAGGCTCTCCCACAAGCACACAAGTGTTTGCCCTCAGCTATAGATCAGGGACAAGCCTGTGAAGAGCAACCAAAGAGCTCGTCCGTCTTTCCCTCAATAGATGGGAGTAGGCGCGCTTGCGGATGTGTGCGTGTGTGTGGCCACGCGTTTGCTTAGGCATCAGTGTGTGAAAAGGTAGGTGCTTTTCTCTAGCTGCGTGTGCGTGCACGTGGTGCTGGGTGCACATCCCTGGGTGCTCGTGGAAAGGTTTCTGCATGGTTTTCGCTGAGGAATCGTGTGTGTGCACATGGACAAAGAGAAGGCGCAGCAACCAGGTTCCAGCGCCGAAGAAGGCAAAAGGCGAGGTTTCCGGCGCTATCTCCTTCTCTCCCCAGAGCTAGTCGCGCAAAGCAAGCCGCTAAGCCGGCGACCGGCAAGAGAGCTACAACGAAGCATGCCGAACGGAGAAAATAGCAGCAGCTCATCTGTTCACACCTTGTTTCTGCCATGTGCTTGAACGCCAAGACGTTCGCGCTTCTGTGAGATGAAAGACGTCCTTCTGCATATATGGTTGCTCACACCGGTGCACTTGTTAGTGTATCCATTCAGTCCTGGGCTGCGGGGCATTCAGAAGTGGCTCTGTGGAGACGTCTGCATAGAGGCAGCTGTCAGAACACGCACACTCGATTGTTCACCAAAACATATGCAGACGCGTCCTTAGCCTGTAGATTTGGATGCACAGAGTTCCCTGTGTTCGCAAGAGACAAGGGAATCGCGTCTGTGCGCACAGAAGCAATAGCGGACCGTTTCCCTCGGAGTGAACGCGAAAGAGCCGTCTATATACTCGCAGACACGCGAACGTGCCTCAATGCGGTCACAGAGGCAGCAGCTTTTGCACAGATGCTCCTGGTGATTCTGGCACTTTCCAGGCACACTCCTGAAAGTCGCGCACACTGCTGTTCACTCGCTAAACGACCTCTTGGGAAACACGTCTCCGGTCGACGGACCGCTCAGATTGCTTCTCGTGTAACTGTGAACTGTGTCAGCGCAGGGAATCCGTCTCTGTTGAGCAGATGTCAATCCTGCCTCGCTTTTGCTTTGTTGCCTCTACCAAGATGATTTCCCGTTTCTCTCTTCACTGGAGCAGGCAGACACAGCCAACGCACATCAAGTGTCAAGAGACACGCTCTGCTGAGCTCAACGCTTGTGCAGATGCACATGTGCGACGAAGTCAACACACGTGCTTGTGGAGAGAAAGAAAGGGACTCCCAGGCGTGTGGAGCGACGGGGAGAAAGAGCGGGCGCTGAGGAACACAGTTTCAAACAGACTGTCTCCACACAAACAGGCACCTGTCTGCAGGTATCCTAGATCTTGATTCTTGAACTTGAGGAAACACGCGTCTGAGCAAAACTCCCAAACGCTTCCAGGAAAGACACAGGCTCTCCCACAAGCACACAAGTGTTTGCCCTCAGCTATAGATCAGGGACAAGCCTGTGAAGAGCAACCAAAGAGCTCGTCCGTCTTTCCCTCAATAGATGGGAGTAGGCGCGCTTGCGGATGTGTGCGTGTGTGTGGCCACGCGTTTGCTTAGGCATCAGTGTGTGAAAAGGTAGGTGCTTTTCTCTAGCTGCGTGTGCGTGCACGTGGTGCTGGGTGCACATCCCTGGGTGCTCGTGGAAAGGTTTCTGCATGGTTTTCGCTGAGGAATCGTGTGTGTGCACATGGACAAAGAGAAGGCGCAGCAACCAGGTTCCAGCGCCGAAGAAGGCAAAAGGCGAGGTTTCCGGCGCTATCTCCTTCTCTCCCCAGAGCTAGTCGCGCAAAGCAAGCCGCTAAGCCGGCGACCGGCAAGAGAGCTACAACGAAGCATGCCGAACGGAGAAAATAGCAGCAGCTCATCTGTTCACACCTTGTTTCTGCCATGTGCTTGAACGCCAAGACGTTCGCGCTTCTGTGAGATGAAAGACGTCCTTCTGCATATGTGGTTGCTCACACCGGTGCACTTGTTAGTGTATCCATTCAGTCCTGGGCTGCGGGGCATTCAGAAGTGGCTCTGTGGAGACGTCTGCATAGAGGCAGCTGTCAGAACACGCACACTCGATTGTTCACCAAAACATATGCAGACGCGTCCTTAGCCTGTAGATTTGGATGCACAGAGTTCCCTGTGTTCGCAAGAGACAAGGGAATCGCGTCTGTGCGCACAGAAGCAATAGCGGACCGTTTCCCTCGGAGTGAACGCGAAAGAGCCGTCTATATACTCGCAGACACGCGAACGTGCCTCAATGCGGTCACAGAGGCAGCAGCTTTTGCACAGATGCTCCTGGTGATTCTGGCACTTTCCAGGCACACTCCTGAAAGTCGCGCACACTGCTGTTCACTCGCTAAACGACCTCTTGGGAAACACGTCTCCGGTCGACGGACCGCTCAGATTGCTTCTCGTGTAACTGTGAACTGTGTCAGCGCAGGGAATCCGTCTCTGTTGAGCAGATGTCAATCCTGCCTCGCTTTTGCTTTGTTGCCTCTACCAAGATGATTTCCCGTTTCTCTCTTCACTGGAGCACGCAGACACAGCCAACGCACATCAAGTGTCAAGAGACACGCTCTGCTGAGCTCAACGCTTGTGCAGATGCACATGTGCGACGAAGTCAACACACGTGCTTGTGGAGAGAAAGAAAGGGACTCCCAGGCGTGTGGAGCGACGGGGAGAAAGAGCGGGCGCTGAGGAGCACAGTTTCAAACAGACTGTCTCCACACAAACAGGCACCTGTCTGCAGGTATCCTAGATCTTGATTCTTGAACTTGAGGAAACACGCGTCTGAGCAAAACTCCCAAACGCTTCCAGGAAAGACACAGGCTCTCCCACAAGCACACAAGTGTTTGCCCTCAGCTATAGATCAGGGACAAGCCTGTGAAGAGCAACCAAAGAGCTCGTCCGTCTTTCTCTCAGTAGATGGGAGTAGGCGCGCTTGCGGATGTGTGCGTGTGTGTGGCCACGCGTTTGCTTAGGCATCAGTGTGTGAAAAGGTAGGTGCTTTTCTCTAGCTGCGTGTGCGTGCACGTGGTGCTGGGTGCACATCCCTGGGTGCTCGTGGAAAGGTTTCTGCATGGTTTTCGCTGAGGAATCGTGTGTGTGCACATGGACAAAGAGAAGGCGCAGCAACCAGGTTCCAGCGCCGAAGAAGGCAAAAGGCGAGGTTTCCGGCGCTATCTCCTTCTCTCCCCAGAGCTAGTCGCGCAAAGCAAGCCGCTAAGCCGGCGACCGGCAAGAGAGCTACAACGAAGCATGCCGAACGGAGAAAATAGCAGCAGCTCATCTGTTCACACCTTGTTTCTGCCATGTGCTTGAACGCCAAGACGTTCGCGCTTCTGTGAGATGAAAGACGTCCTTCTGCATATGTGGTTGCTCACACCGGTGCACTTGTTAGTGTATCCATTCAGTCCTGGGCTGCGGGGCATTCAGAAGTGGCTCTGTGGAGACGTCTGCATAGAGGCAGCTGTCAGAACACGCACACTCGATTGTTCACCAAAACATATGCAGACGCGTCCTTAGCCTGTAGATTTGGGTGCACAGAGTTCCCTGTGTTCGCAAGAGACAAGGGAATCACGTCTGTGCGCACAGAAGCAATAGCGGACCGTTTCCCTCGGAGTGAACGCGAAAGAGCCGTCTATATACTCGCAGACACGCGAACGTGCCTCAATGCGGTCACAGAGGCAGCAGCTTTTGCACAGATGCTCCTGGTGATTCTGGCACTTTCCAGGCACACTCCTGAAAGTCGCGCACACTGCTGTTCACTCGCTAAACGACCTCTTGGGAAACACGTCTCCGGTCGACGGACCGCTCAGATTGCTTCTCGTGTAACTGTGAACTGTGTCAGCGCAGGGAATCCGTCTCTGTTGAGCAGATGTCAATCCTGCCTCGCCTTTGCTTTGTTGCCTCTACCAAGATGATTTCCCGTTTCTCTCTTCACTGGAGCAGGCAGACACAGCCAACGCACATCAAGTGTCAAGAGACACGCTCTGCTGAGCTCAACGCTTGTGCAGATGCACATGTGCGACGAAGTCAACACACGTGCTTGTGGAGAGAAAGAAAGGGACTCCCAGGCGTGTGGAGCGACGGGGAGAAAGAGCGGGCGCTGAGGAACACAGTTTCAAACAGACTGTCTCCACACAAACAGGCACCTGTCTGCAGGTATCCTAGATCTTGATTCTTGAACTTGAGGAAACACGCGTCTGAGCAAAACTCCCAAACGCTTCCAGGAAAGACACAGGCTCTCCCACAAGCACACAAGTGTTTGCCCTCAGCTATAGATCAGGGACAAGCCTGTGAAGAGCAACCAAAGAGCTCGTCCGTCTTTCCCTCAATAGATGGGAGTAGGCGCGCTTGCGGATGTGTGCGTGTGTGTGGCCACGCGTTTGCTTAGGCATCAGTGTGTGAAAAGGTAGGTGCTTTTCTCTAGCTGCGTGTGCGTGCACGTGGTGCTGGGTGCACATCCCTGGGTGCTCGTGGAAAGGTTTCTGCATGGTTTTCGCTGAGGAATCGTGTGTGTGCACATGGACAAAGAGAAGGCGCAGCAACCAGGTTCCAGCGCCGAAGAAGGCAAAAGGCGAGGTTTCCGGCGCTATCTCCTTCTCTCCCCAGAGCTAGTCGCGCAAAGCAAGCCGCTAAGCCGGCGACCGGCAAGAGAGCTACAACGAAGCATGCCGAACGGAGAAAATAGCAGCAGCTCATCTGTTCACACCTTGTTTCTGCCATGTGCTTGAACGCCAAGACGTTCGCGCTTCTGTGAGATGAAAGACGTCCTTCTGCATATGTGGTTGCTCACACCGGTGCACTTGTTAGTGTATCCATTCAGTCCTGGGCTGCGGGGCATTCAGAAGTGGCTCTGTGGAGACGTCTGCATAGAGGCAGCTGTCAGAACACGCACACTCGATTGTTCACCAAAACATATGCAGACGCGTCCTTAGCCTGTAGATTTGGATGCACAGAGTTCCCTGTGTTCGCAAGAGACAAGGGAATCGCGTCTGTGCGCACAGAAGCAATAGCGGACCGTTTCCCTCGGAGTGAACGCGAAAGAGCCGTCTATATACTCGCAGACACGCGAACGTGCCTCAATGCGGTCACAGAGGCAGCAGCTTTTGCACAGATGCTCCTGGTGATTCTGGCACTTTCCAGGCACACTCCTGAAAGTCGCGCACACTGCTGTTCACTCGCTAAACGACCTCTTGGGAAACACGTCTCCGGTCGACGGACCGCTCAGATTGCTTCTCGTGTAACTGTGAACTGTGTCAGCGCAGGGAATCCGTCTCTGTTGAGCAGATGTCAATCCTGCCTCGCTTTTGCTTTGTTGCCTCTACCAAGATGATTTCCCGTTTCTCTCTTCACTGGAGCACGCAGACACAGCCAACGCACATCAAGTGTCAAGAGACACGCTCTGCTGAGCTCAACGCTTGTGCAGATGCACATGTGCGACGAAGTCAACACACGTGCTTGTGGAGAGAAAGAAAGGGACTCCCAGGCGTGTGGAGCGACGGGGAGAAAGAGCGGGCGCTGAGGAACACAGTTTCAAACAGACTGTCTCCACACAAACAGGCACCTGTCTGCAGGTATCCTAGATCTTGATTCTTGAACTTGAGGAAACACGCGTCTGAGCAAAACTCCCAAACGCTTCCAGGAAAGACACAGGCTCTCCCACAAGCACACAAGTGTTTGCCCTCAGCTATAGATCAGGGACAAGCCTGTGAAGAGCAACCAAAGAGCTCGTCCGTCTTTCTCTCAATAGATGGGAGTAGGCGCGCTTGCGGATGTGTGCGTGTGTGTGGCCACGCGTTTGCTTAGGCATCAGTGTGTGAAAAGGTAGGTGCTTTTCTCTAGCTGCGTGTGCGTGCACGTGGTGCTGGGTGCACATCCCTGGGTGCTCGTGGAAAGGTTTCTGCATGGTTTTCGCTGAGGAATCGTGTGTGTGCACATGGACAAAGAGAAGGCGCAGCAACCAGGTTCCAGCGCCGAAGAAGGCAAAAGGCGAGGTTTCCGGCGCTATCTCCTTCTCTCCCCAGAGCTAGTCGCGCAAAGCAAGCCGCTAAGCCGGCGACCGGCAAGAGAGCTACAACGAAGCATGCCGAACGGAGAAAATAGCAGCAGCTCATCTGTTCACACCTTGTTTCTGCCATGTGCTTGAACGCCAAGACGTTCGCGCTTCTGTGAGATGAAAGACGTCCTTCTGCATATGTGGTTGCTCACACCGGTGCACTTGTTAGTGTATCCATTCAGTCCTGGGCTGCGGGGCATTCAGAAGTGGCTCTGTGGAGACGTCTGCATAGAGGCAGCTGTCAGAACACGCACACTCGATTGTTCACCAAAACATATGCAGACGCGTCCTTAGCCTGTAGATTTGGATGCACAGAGTTCCCTGTGTTCGCAAGAGACAAGGGAATCGCGTCTGTGCGCACAGAAGCAATAGCGGACCGTTTCCCTCGGAGTGAACGCGAAAGAGCCGTCTATATACTCGCAGACACGCGAACGTGCCTCAATGCGGTCACAGAGGCAGCAGCTTTTGCACAGATGCTCCTGGTGATTCTGGCACTTTCCAGGCACACTCCTGAAAGTCGCGCACACTGCTGTTCACTCGCTAAACGACCTCTTGGGAAACACGTCTCCGGTCGACGGACCGCTCAGATTGCTTCTCGTGTAACTGTGAACTGTGTCAGCGCAGGGAATCCGTCTCTGTTGAGCAGATGTCAATCCTGCCTCGCTTTTGCTTTGTTGCCTCTACCAAGATGATTTCCCGTTTCTCTCTTCACTGGAGCACGCAGACACAGCCAACGCACATCAAGTGTCAAGAGACACGCTCTGCTGAGCTCAACGCTTGTGCAGATGCACATGTGCGACGAAGTCAACACACGTGCTTGTGGAGAGAAAGAAAGGGACTCCCAGGCGTGTGGAGCGACGGGGAGAAAGAGCGGGCGCTGAGGAGCACAGTTTCAAACAGACTGTCTCCACACAAACAGGCACCTGTCTGCAGGTATCCTAGATCTTGATTCTTGAACTTGAGGAAACACGCGTCTGAGCAAAACTCCCAAACGCTTCCAGGAAAGACACAGGCTCTCCCACAAGCACACAAGTGTTTGCCCTCAGCTATAGATCAGGGACAAGCCTGTGAAGAGCAACCAAAGAGCTCGTCCGTCTTTCTCTCAGTAGATGGGAGTAGGCGCGCTTCCGGATGTGTGCGTGTGTGTGGCCACGCGTTTGCTTAGGCATCAGTGTGTGAAAAGGTAGGTGCTTTTCTCTAGCTGCGTGTGCGTGCACGTGGTGCTGGGTGCACATCCCTGGGTGCTCGTGGAAAGGTTTCTGCATGGTTTTCGCTGAGGAATCGTGTGTGTGCACATGGACAAAGAGAAGGCGCAGCAACCAGGTTCCAGCGCCGAAGAAGGCAAAAGGCGAGGTTTCCGGCGCTATCTCCTTCTCTCCCCAGAGCTAGTCGCGCAAAGCAAGCCGCTAAGCCGGCGACCGGCAAGAGAGCTACAACGAAGCATGCCGAACGGAGAAAATAGCAGCAGCTCATCTGTTCACACCTTGTTTCTGCCATGTGCTTGAACGCCAAGACGTTCGCGCTTCTGTGAGATGAAAGACGTCCTTCTGCATATGTGGTTGCTCACACCGGTGCACTTGTTAGTGTATCCATTCAGTCCTGGGCTGCGGGGCATTCAGAAGTGGCTCTGTGGAGACGTCTGCATAGAGGCAGCTGTCAGAACACGCACACTCGATTGTTCACCAAAACATATGCAGACGCGTCCTTAGCCTGTAGATTTGGGTGCACAGAGTTCCCTGTGTTCGCAAGAGACAAGGGAATCACGTCTGTGCGCACAGAAGCAATAGCGGACCGTTTCCCTCGGAGTGAACGCGAAAGAGCCGTCTATATACTCGCAGACACGCGAACGTGCCTCAATGCGGTCACAGAGGCAGCAGCTTTTGCACAGATGCTCCTGGTGATTCTGGCACTTTCCAGGCACACTCCTGAAAGTCGCGCACACTGCTGTTCACTCGCTAAACGACCTCTTGGGAAACACGTCTCCGGTCGACGGACCGCTCAGATTGCTTCTCGTGTAACTGTGAACTGTGTCAGCGCAGGGAATCCGTCTCTGTTGAGCAGATGTCAATCCTGCCTCGCCTTTGCTTTGTTGCCTCTACCAAGATGATTTCCCGTTTCTCTCTTCACTGGAGCAGGCAGACACAGCCAACGCACATCAAGTGTCAAGAGACACGCTCTGCTGAGCTCAACGCTTGTGCAGATGCACATGTGCGACGAAGTCAACACACGTGCTTGTGGAGAGAAAGAAAGGGACTCCCAGGCGTGTGGAGCGACGGGGAGAAAGAGCGGGCGCTGAGGAACACAGTTTCAAACAGACTGTCTCCACACAAACAGGCACCTGTCTGCAGGTATCCTAGATCTTGATTCTTGAACTTGAGGAAACACGCGTCTGAGCAAAACTCCCAAACGCTTCCAGGAAAGACACAGGCTCTCCCACAAGCACACAAGTGTTTGCCCTCAGCTATAGATCAGGGACAAGCCTGTGAAGAGCAACCAAAGAGCTCGTCCGTCTTTCTCTCAGTAGATGGGAGTAGGCGCGCTTGCGGATGTGTGCGTGTGTGTGGCCACGCGTTTGCTTAGGCATCAGTGTGTGAAAAGGTAGGTGCTTTTCTCTAGCTGCGTGTGCGTGCACGTGGTGCTGGGTGCACATCCCTGGGTGCTCGTGGAAAGGTTTCTGCATGGTTTTCGCTGAGGAATCGTGTGTGTGCACATGGACAAAGAGAAGGCGCAGCAACCAGGTTCCAGCGCCGAAGAAGGCAAAAGGCGAGGTTTCCGGCGCTATCTCCTTCTCTCCCCAGAGCTAGTCGCGCAAAGCAAGCCGCTAAGCCGGCGACCGGCAAGAGAGCTACAACGAAGCATGCCGAACGGAGAAAATAGCAGCAGCTCATCTGTTCACACCTTGTTTCTGCCATGTGCTTGAACGCCAAGACGTTCGCGCTTCTGTGAGATGAAAGACGTCCTTCTGCATATGTGGTTGCTCACACCGGTGCACTTGTTAGTGTATCCATTCAGTCCTGGGCTGCGGGGCATTCAGAAGTGGCTCTGTGGAGACGTCTGCATAGAGGCAGCTGTCAGAACACGCACACTCGATTGTTCACCAAAACATATGCAGACGCGTCCTTAGCCTGTAGATTTGGGTGCACAGAGTTCCCTGTGTTCGCAAGAGACAAGGGAATCACGTCTGTGCGCACAGAAGCAATAGCGGACCGTTTCCCTCGGAGTGAACGCGAAAGAGCCGTCTATATACTCGCAGACACGCGAACGTGCCTCAATGCGGTCACAGAGGCAGCAGCTTTTGCACAGATGCTCCTGGTGATTCTGGCACTTTCCAGGCACACTCCTGAAAGTCGCGCACACTGCTGTTCACTCGCTAAACGACCTCTTGGGAAACACGTCTCCGGTCGACGGACCGCTCAGATTGCTTCTCGTGTAACTGTGAACTGTGTCAGCGCAGGGAATCCGTCTCTGTTGAGCAGATGTCAATCCTGCCTCGCCTTTGCTTTCTTGCCTCTACCAAGATGATTTCCCGTTTCTCTCTTCACTGGAGCAGGCAGACACAGCCAACGCACATCAAGTGTCAAGAGACACGCTCTGCTGAGCTCAACGCTTGTGCAGATGCACATGTGCGACGAAGTCAACACACGTGCTTGTGGAGAGAAAGAAAGGGACTCCCAGGCGTGTGGAGCGACGGGGAGAAAGAGCGGGCGCTGAGGAACACAGTTTCAAACAGACTGTCTCCACACAAACAGGCACCTGTCTGCAGGTATCCTAGATCTTGATTCTTGAACTTGAGGAAACACGCGTCTGAGCAAAACTCCCAAACGCTTCCAGGAAAGACACAGGCTCTCCCACAAGCACACAAGTGTTTGCCCTCAGCTATAGATCAGGGACAAGCCTGTGAAGAGCAACCAAAGAGCTCGTCCGTCTTTCCCTCAATAGATGGGAGTAGGCGCGCTTGCGGATGTGTGCGTGTGTGTGGCCACGCGTTTGCTTAGGCATCAGTGTGTGAAAAGGTAGGTGCTTTTCTCTAGCTGCGTGTGCGTGCACGTGGTGCTGGGTGCACATCCCTGGGTGCTCGTGGAAAGGTTTCTGCATGGTTTTCGCTGAGGAATCGTGTGTGTGCACATGGACAAAGAGAAGGCGCAGCAACCAGGTTCCAGCGCCGAAGAAGGCAAAAGGCGAGGTTTCCGGCGCTATCTCCTTCTCTCCCCAGAGCTAGTCGCGCAAAGCAAGCCGCTAAGCCGGCGACCGGCAAGAGAGCTACAACGAAGCATGCCGAACGGAGAAAATAGCAGCAGCTCATCTGTTCACACCTTGTTTCTGCCATGTGCTTGAACGCCAAGACGTTCGCGCTTCTGTGAGATGAAAGACGTCCTTCTGCATATGTGGTTGCTCACACCGGTGCACTTGTTAGTGTATCCATTCAGTCCTGGGCTGCGGGGCATTCAGAAGTGGCTCTGTGGAGACGTCTGCATAGAGGCAGCTGTCAGAACACGCACACTCGATTGTTCACCAAAACATATGCAGACGCGTCCTTAGCCTGTAGATTTGGATGCACAGAGTTCCCTGTGTTCGCAAGAGACAAGGGAATCGCGTCTGTGCGCACAGAAGCAATAGCGGACCGTTTCCCTCGGAGTGAACGCGAAAGAGCCGTCTATATACTCGCAGACACGCGAACGTGCCTCAATGCGGTCACAGAGGCAGCAGCTTTTGCACAGATGCTCCTGGTGATTCTGGCACTTTCCAGGCACACTCCTGAAAGTCGCGCACACTGCTGTTCACTCGCTAAACGACCTCTTGGGAAACACGTCTCCGGTCGACGGACCGCTCAGATTGCTTCTCGTGTAACTGTGAACTGTGTCAGCGCAGGGAATCCGTCTCTGTTGAGCAGATGTCAATCCTGCCTCGCCTTTGCTTTGTTGCCTCTACCAAGATGATTTCCCGTTTCTCTCTTCACTGGAGCAGGCAGACACAGCCAACGCACATCAAGTGTCAAGAGACACGCTCTGCTGAGCTCAACGCTTGTGCAGATGCACATGTGCGACGAAGTCAACACACGTGCTTGTGGAGAGAAAGAAAGGGACTCCCAGGCGTGTGGAGCGACGGGGAGAAAGAGCGGGCGCTGAGGAACACAGTTTCAAACAGACTGTCTCCACACAAACAGGCACCTGTCTGCAGGTATCCTAGATCTTGATTCTTGAACTTGAGGAAACACGCGTCTGAGCAAAACTCCCAAACGCTTCCAGGAAAGACACAGGCTCTCCCACAAGCACACAAGTGTTTGCCCTCAGCTATAGATCAGGGACAAGCCTGTGAAGAGATGCCCTGCTATTCTTTCGCCTTATGGCATCATGTGTTTCGTTCCTCTTGGAGATCGATTGTTAAACGTCTTTCCTAGGGCGACTGTGAAGCATTTGCCAGCGGAGGAGAAGTAGCACGGAGCAGCATTCAGTACTGCCTACGAGTGTCTTTGCTACCCTACTAGCGGAGCTCCAAGAACAGGCACACATCTTCAGGTACCTTCCAAATGTGGATTCCCCTGCAGCCCCGTAGGCGGGCGTGCAGTACGCCAACCGTCAATGGACGTTTTTCCCCTCAAGCCTGTCAGGACGTTGCTCGTCCGTCTTTCCCTCAATAGATGGGAGTAGGCGCGCTTGCGGATGTGTGCGTGTGTGTGGCCACGCGTTTGCTTAGGCTTCAGTGTGTGAAAAGGTAGGTGCTTTTCTCTAGCTGCGTGTGCGTGCACGTGGTGCTGGGTGCACATCCCTGGGTGCTCGTGGAAAGGTTTCTGCATGGTTTTCGCTGAGGAATCGTGTGTGTGCACATGGACAAAGAGAAGGCGCAGCAACCAGGTTCCAGCGCCGAAGAAGGCAAAAGGCGAGGTTTCCGGCGCTATCTCCTTCTCTCCCCAGAGCTAGTCGCGCAAAGCAAGCCGCTAAGCCGGCGACCGGCAAGAGAGCTACAACGAAGCATGCCGAACGGAGAAAATAGCAGCAGCTCATCTGTTCACACCTTGTTTCTGCCATGTGCTTGAACGCCAAGACGTTCGCGCTTCTGTGAGATGAAAGACGTCCTTCTGCATATGTGGTTGCTCACACCGGTGCACTTGTTAGTGTATCCATTCAGTCCTGGGCTGCGGGGCATTCAGAAGTGGCTCTGTGGAGACGTCTGCATAGAGGCAGCTGTCAGAACACGCACACTCGATTGTTCACCAAAACATATGCAGACGCGTCCTTAGCCTGTAGATTTGGATGCACAGAGTTCCCTGTGTTCGCAAGAGACAAGGGAATCGCGTCTGTGCGCACAGAAGCAATAGCGGACCGTTTCCCTCGGAGTGAACGCGAAAGAGCCGTCTATATACTCGCAGACACGCGAACGTGCCTCAATGCGGTCACAGAGGCAGCAGCTTTTGCACAGATGCTCCTGGTGATTCTGGCACTTTCCAGGCACACTCCTGAAAGTCGCGCACACTGCTGTTCACTCGCTAAACGACCTCTTGGGAAACACGTCTCCGGTCGACGGACCGCTCAGATTGCTTCTCGTGTAACTGTGAACTGTGTCAGCGCAGGGAATCCGTCTCTGTTGAGCAGATGTCAATCCTGCCTCGCCTTTGCTTTGTTGCCTCTACCAAGATGATTTCCCGTTTCTCTCTTCACTGGAGCAGGCAGACACAGCCAACGCACATCAAGTGTCAAGAGACACGCTCTGCTGAGCTCAACGCTTGTGCAGATGCACATGTGCGACGAAGTCAACACACGTGCTTGTGGAGAGAAAGAAAGGGACTCCCAGGCGTGTGGAGCGACGGGGAGAAAGAGCGGGCGCTGAGGAACACAGTTTCAAACAGACTGTCTCCACACAAACAGGCACCTGTCTGCAGGTATCCTAGATCTTGATTCTTGAACTTGAGGAAACACGCGTCTGAGCAAAACTCCCAAACGCTTCCAGGAAAGACACAGGCTCTCCCACAAGCACACAAGTGTTTGCCCTCAGCTATAGATCAGGGACAAGCCTGTGAAGAGCAACCAAAGAGCTCGTCCGTCTTTCCCTCAATAGATGGGAGTAGGCGCGCTTGCGGATGTGTGCGTGTGTGTGGCCACGCGTTTGCTTAGGCATCAGTGTGTGAAAAGGTAGGTGCTTTTCTCTAGCTGCGTGTGCGTGCACGTGGTGCTGGGTGCACATCCCTGGGTGCTCGTGGAAAGGTTTCTGCATGGTTTTCGCTGAGGAATCGTGTGTGTGCACATGGACAAAGAGAAGGCGCAGCAACCAGGTTCCAGCGCCGAAGAAGGCAAAAGGCGAGGTTTCCGGCGCTATCTCCTTCTCTCCCCAGAGCTAGTCGCGCAAAGCAAGCCGCTAAGCCGGCGACCGGCAAGAGAGCTACAACGAAGCATGCCGAACGGAGAAAATAGCAGCAGCTCATCTGTTCACACCTTGTTTCTGCCATGTGCTTGAACGCCAAGACGTTCGCGCTTCTGTGAGATGAAAGACGTCCTTCTGCATATGTGGTTGCTCACACCGGTGCACTTGTTAGTGTATCCATTCAGTCCTGGGCTGCGGGGCATTCAGAAGTGGCTCTGTGGAGACGTCTGCATAGAGGCAGCTGTCAGAACACGCACACTCGATTGTTCACCAAAACATATGCAGACGCGTCCTTAGCCTGTAGATTTGGATGCACAGAGTTCCCTGTGTTCGCAAGAGACAAGGGAATCGCGTCTGTGCGCACAGAAGCAATAGCGGACCGTTTCCCTCGGAGTGAACGCGAAAGAGCCGTCTATATACTCGCAGACACGCGAACGTGCCTCAATGCGGTCACAGAGGCAGCAGCTTTTGCACAGATGCTCCTGGTGATTCTGGCACTTTCCAGGCACACTCCTGAAAGTCGCGCACACTGCTGTTCACTCGCTAAACGACCTCTTGGGAAACACGTCTCCGGTCGACGGACCGCTCAGATTGCTTCTCGTGTAACTGTGAACTGTGTCAGCGCAGGGAATCCGTCTCTGTTGAGCAGATGTCAATCCTGCCTCGCTTTTGCTTTGTTGCCTCTACCAAGATGATTTCCCGTTTCTCTCTTCACTGGAGCAGGCAGACACAGCCAACGCACATCAAGTGTCAAGAGACACGCTCTGCTGAGCTCAACGCTTGTGCAGATGCACATGTGCGACGAAGTCAACACACGTGCTTGTGGAGAGAAAGAAAGGGACTCCCAGGCGTGTGGAGCGACGGGGAGAAAGAGCGGGCGCTGAGGAACACAGTTTCAAACAGACTGTCTCCACACAAACAGGCACCTGTCTGCAGGTATCCTAGATCTTGATTCTTGAACTTGAGGAAACACGCGTCTGAGCAAAACTCCCAAACGCTTCCAGGAAAGACACAGGCTCTCCCACAAGCACACAAGTGTTTGCCCTCAGCTATAGATCAGGGACAAGCCTGTGAAGAGCAACCAAAGAGCTCGTCCATCTTTCCCTCAATAGATGGGAGTAGGCGCGCTTGCGGATGTGTGCGTGTGTGTGGCCACGCGTTTGCTTAGGCATCAGTGTGTGAAAAGGTAGGTGCTTTTCTCTAGCTGCGTGTGCGTGCACGTGGTGCTGGGTGCACATCCCTGGGTGCTCGTGGAAAGGTTTCTGCATGGTTTTCGCTGAGGAATCGTGTGTGTGCACATGGACAAAGAGAAGGCGCAGCAACCAGGTTCCAGCGCCGAAGAAGGCAAAAGGCGAGGTTTCCGGCGCTATCTCCTTCTCTCGCCAGAGCTAGTCGCGCAAAGCAAGCCGCTAAGCCGGCGACCGGCAAGAGAGCTACAACGAAGCATGCCGAACGGAGAAAATAGCAGCAGCTCATCTGTTCACACCTTGTTTCTGCCATGTGCTTGAACGCCAAGACGTTCGCGCTTCTGTGAGATGAAAGACGTCCTTCTGCATATGTGGTTGCTCACACCGGTGCACTTGTTAGTGTATCCATTCAGTCCTGGGCTGCGGGGCATTCAGAAGTGGCTCTGTGGAGACGTCTGCATAGAGGCAGCTGTCAGAACACGCACACTCGATTGTTCACCAAAACATATGCAGACGCGTCCTTAGCCTGTAGATTTGGATGCACAGAGTTCCCTGTGTTCGCAAGAGACAAGGGAATCGCGTCTGTGCGCACAGAAGCAATAGCGGACCGTTTCCCTCGGAGTGAACGCGAAAGAGCCGTCTATATACTCGCAGACACGCGAACGTGCCTCAATGCGGTCACAGAGGCAGCAGCTTTTGCACAGATGCTCCTGGTGATTCTGGCACTTTCCAGGCACACTCCTGAAAGTCGCGCACACTGCTGTTCACTCGCTAAACGACCTCTTGGGAAACACGTCTCCGGTCGACGGACCGCTCAGATTGCTTCTCGTGTAACTGTGAACTGTGTCAGCGCAGGGAATCCGTCTCTGTTGAGCAGATGTCAATCCTGCCTCGCCTTTGCTTTGTTGCCTCTACCAAGATGATTTCCCGTTTCTCTCTTCACTGGAGCACGCAGACACAGCCAACGCACATCAAGTGTCAAGAGACACGCTCTGCTGAGCTCAACGCTTGTGCAGATGCACATGTGCGACGAAGTCAACACACGTGCTTGTGGAGAGAAAGAAAGGGACTCCCAGGCGTGTGGAGCGACGGGGAGAAAGAGCGGGCGCTGAGGAACACAGTTTCAAACAGACTGTCTCCACACAAACAGGCACCTGTCTGCAGGTATCCTAGATCTTGATTCTTGAACTTGAGGAAACACGCGTCTGAGCAAAACTCCCAAACGCTTCCAGGAAAGACACAGGCTCTCCCACAAGCACACAAGTGTTTGCCCTCAGCTATAGATCAGGGACAAGCCTGTGAAGAGATGCCCTGCTATTCTTTCGCCTTATGGCATCATGTGTTTCGTTCCTCTTGGAGATCGATTGTTAAACGTCTTTCCTAGGGCGACTGTGAAGCATTTGCCAGCGGAGGAGAAGTAGCACGGAGCAGCATTCAGTACTGCCTACGAGTGTCTTTGCTACCCTACTAGCGGAGCTCCAAGAACAGGCACACATCTTCAGGTACCTTCCAAATGTGGATTCCCCTGCAGCCCCGTAGGCGGGCGTGCAGTACGCCAACCGTCAACGGACGTTTTTCCCCTCAAGCCTGTCAGGACGTTGCTCGTCCGTCTTTCCCTCAATAGATGGGAGTAGGCGCGCTTGCGGATGTGTGCGTGTGTGTGGCCACGCGTTTGCTTAGGCTTCAGTGTGTGAAAAGGTAGGTGCTTTTCTCTAGCTGCGTGTGCGTGCACGTGGTGCTGGGTGCACATCCCTGGGTGCTCGTGGAAAGGTTTCTGCATGGTTTTCGCTGAGGAATCGTGTGTGTGCACATGGACAAAGAGAAGGCGCAGCAACCAGGTTCCAGCGCCGAAGAAGGCAAAAGGCGAGGTTTCCGGCGCTATCTCCTTCTCTCCCCAGAGCTAGTCGCGCAAAGCAAGCCGCTAAGCCGGCGACCGGCAAGAGAGCTACAACGAAGCATGCCGAACGGAGAAAATAGCAGCAGCTCATCTGTTCACACCTTGTTTCTGCCATGTGCTTGAACGCCAAGACGTTCGCGCTTCTGTGAGATGAAAGACGTCCTTCTGCATATGTGGTTGCTCACACCGGTGCACTTGTTAGTGTATCCATTCAGTCCTGGGCTGCGGGGCATTCAGAAGTGGCTCTGTGGAGACGTCTGCATAGAGGCAGCTGTCAGAACACGCACACTCGATTGTTCACCAAAACATATGCAGACGCGTCCTTAGCCTGTAGATTTGGATGCACAGAGTTCCCTGTGTTCGCAAGAGACAAGGGAATCGCGTCTGTGCGCACAGAAGCAATAGCGGACCGTTTCCCTCGGAGTGAACGCGAAAGAGCCGTCTATATACTCGCAGACACGCGAACGTGCCTCAATGCGGTCACAGAGGCAGCAGCTTTTGCACAGATGCTCCTGGTGATTCTGGCACTTTCCAGGCACACTCCTGAAAGTCGCGCACACTGCTGTTCACTCGCTAAACGACCTCTTGGGAAACACGTCTCCGGTCGACGGACCGCTCAGATTGCTTCTCGTGTAACTGTGAACTGTGTCAGCGCAGGGAATCCGTCTCTGTTGAGCAGATGTCAATCCTGCCTCGCTTTTGCTTTGTTGCCTCTACCAAGATGATTTCCCGTTTCTCTCTTCACTGGAGCAGGCAGACACAGCCAACGCACATCAAGTGTCAAGAGACACGCTCTGCTGAGCTCAACGCTTGTGCAGATGCACATGTGCGACGAAGTCAACACACGTGCTTGTGGAGAGAAAGAAAGGGACTCCCAGGCGTGTGGAGCGACGGGGAGAAAGAGCGGGCGCTGAGGAACACAGTTTCAAACAGACTGTCTCCACACAAACAGGCACCTGTCTGCAGGTATCCTAGATCTTGATTCTTGAACTTGAGGAAACACGCGTCTGAGCAAAACTCCCAAACGCTTCCAGGAAAGACACAGGCTCTCCCACAAGCACACAAGTGTTTGCCCTCAGCTATAGATCAGGGACAAGCCTGTGAAGAGCAACCAAAGAGCTCGTCCGTCTTTCCCTCAATAGATGGGAGTAGGCGCGCTTGCGGATGTGTGCGTGTGTGTGGCCACGCGTTTGCTTAGGCATCAGTGTGTGAAAAGGTAGGTGCTTTTCTCTAGCTGCGTGTGCGTGCACGTGGTGCTGGGTGCACATCCCTGGGTGCTCGTGGAAAGGTTTCTGCATGGTTTTCGCTGAGGAATCGTGTGTGTGCACATGGACAAAGAGAAGGCGCAGCAACCAGGTTCCAGCGCCGAAGAAGGCAAAAGGCGAGGTTTCCGGCGCTATCTCCTTCTCTCCCCAGAGCTAGTCGCGCAAAGCAAGCCGCTAAGCCGGCGACCGGCAAGAGAGCTACAACGAAGCATGCCGAACGGAGAAAATAGCAGCAGCTCATCTGTTCACACCTTGTTTCTGCCATGTGCTTGAACGCCAAGACGTTCGCGCTTCTGTGAGATGAAAGACGTCCTTCTGCATATGTGGTTGCTCACACCGGTGCACTTGTTAGTGTATCCATTCAGTCCTGGGCTGCGGGGCATTCAGAAGTGGCTCTGTGGAGACGTCTGCATAGAGGCAGCTGTCAGAACACGCACACTCGATTGTTCACCAAAACATATGCAGACGCGTCCTTAGCCTGTAGATTTGGATGCACAGAGTTCCCTGTGTTCGCAAGAGACAAGGGAATCGCGTCTGTGCGCACAGAAGCAATAGCGGACCGTTTCCCTCGGAGTGAACGCGAAAGAGCCGTCTATATACTCGCAGACACGCGAACGTGCCTCAATGCGGTCACAGAGGCAGCAGCTTTTGCACAGATGCTCCTGGTGATTCTGGCACTTTCCAGGCACACTCCTGAAAGTCGCGCACACTGCTGTTCACTCGCTAAACGACCTCTTGGGAAACACGTCTCCGGTCGACGGACCGCTCAGATTGCTTCTCGTGTAACTGTGAACTGTGTCAGCGCAGGGAATCCGTCTCTGTTGAGCAGATGTCAATCCTGCCTCGCTTTTGCTTTGTTGCCTCTACCGAGATGATTTCCCGTTTCTCTCTTCACTGGAGCAGGCAGACACAGCCAACGCACATCAAGTGTCAAGAGACACGCTCTGCTGAGCTCAACGCTTGTGCAGATGCACATGTGCGACGAAGTCAACACACGTGCTTGTGGAGAGAAAGAAAGGGACTCCCAGGCGTGTGGAGCGACGGGGAGAAAGAGCGGGCGCTGAGGAACACAGTTTCAAACAGACTGTCTCCACACAAACAGGCACCTGTCTGCAGGTATCCTAGATCTTGATTCTTGAACTTGAGGAAACACGCGTCTGAGCAAAACTCCCAAACGCTTCCAGGAAAGACACAGGCTCTCCCACAAGCACACAAGTGTTTGCCCTCAGCTATAGATCAGGGACAAGCCTGTGAAGAGCAACCAAAGAGCTCGTCCATCTTTCCCTCAATAGATGGGAGTAGGCGCGCTTGCGGATGTGTGCGTGTGTGTGGCCACGCGTTTGCTTAGGCATCAGTGTGTGAAAAGGTAGGTGCTTTTCTCTAGCTGCGTGTGCGTGCACGTGGTGCTGGGTGCACATCCCTGGGTGCTCGTGGAAAGGTTTCTGCATGGTTTTCGCTGAGGAATCGTGTGTGTGCACATGGACAAAGAGAAGGCGCAGCAACCAGGTTCCAGCGCCGAAGAAGGCAAAAGGCGAGGTTTCCGGCGCTATCTCCTTCTCTCCCCAGAGCTAGTCGCGCAAAGCAAGCCGCTAAGCCGGCGACCGGCAAGAGAGCTACAACGAAGCATGCCGAACGGAGAAAATAGCAGCAGCTCATCTGTTCACACCTTGTTTCTGCCATGTGCTTGAACGCCAAGACGTTCGCGCTTCTGTGAGATGAAAGACGTCCTTCTGCATATGTGGTTGCTCACACCGGTGCACTTGTTAGTGTATCCATTCAGTCCTGGGCTGCGGGGCATTCAGAAGTGGCTCTGTGGAGACGTCTGCATAGAGGCAGCTGTCAGAACACGCACACTCGATTGTTCACCAAAACATATGCAGACGCGTCCTTAGCCTGTAGATTTGGATGCACAGAGTTCCCTGTGTTCGCAAGAGACAAGGGAATCGCGTCTGTGCGCACAGAAGCAATAGCGGACCGTTTCCCTCGGAGTGAACGCGAAAGAGCCGTCTATATACTCGCAGACACGCGAACGTGCCTCAATGCGGTCACAGAGGCAGCAGCTTTTGCACAGATGCTCCTGGTGATTCTGGCACTTTCCAGGCACACTCCTGAAAGTCGCGCACACTGCTGTTCACTCGCTAAACGACCTCTTGGGAAACACGTCTCCGGTCGACGGACCGCTCAGATTGCTTCTCGTGTAACTGTGAACTGTGTCAGTGCAGGGAATCCGTCTCTGTTGAGCAGATGTCAATCCTGCCTCGCCTTTGCTTTGTTGCCTCTACCAAGATGATTTCCCGTTTCTCTCTTCACTGGAGCACGCAGACACAGCCAACGCACATCAAGTGTCAAGAGACACGCTCTGCTGAGCTCAACGCTTGTGCAGATGCACATGTGCGACGAAGTCAACACACGTGCTTGTGGAGAGAAAGAAAGGGACTCCCAGGCGTGTGGAGCGACGGGGAGAAAGAGCGGGCGCTGAGGAACACAGTTTCAAACAGACTGTCTCCACACAAACAGGCACCTGTCTGCAGGTATCCTAGATCTTGATTCTTGAACTTGAGGAAACACGCGTCTGAGCAAAACTCCCAAACGCTTCCAGGAAAGACACAGGCTCTCCCACAAGCACACAAGTGTTTGCCCTCAGCTATAGATCAGGGACAAGCCTGTGAAGAGATGCCCTGCTATTCTTTCGCCTTATGGCATCATGTGTTTCGTTCCTCTTGGAGATCGATTGTTAAACGTCTTTCCTAGGGCGACTGTGAAGCATTTGCCAGCGGAGGAGAAGTAGCACGGAGCAGCATTCAGTACTGCCTACGAGTGTCTTTGCTACCCTACTAGCGGAGCTCCAAGAACAGGCACACATCTTCAGGTACCTTCCAAATGTGGATTCCCCTGCAGCCCCGTAGGCGGGCGTGCAGTACGCCAACCGTCAACGGACGTTTTTCCCCTCAAGCCTGTCAGGACGTTGCTCGTCCGTCTTTCCCTCAATAGATGGGAGTAGGCGCGCTTGCGGATGTGTGCGTGTGTGTGGCCACGCGTTTGCTTAGGCTTCAGTGTGTGAAAAGGTAGGTGCTTTTCTCTAGCTGCGTGTGCGTGCACGTGGTGCTGGGTGCACATCCCTGGGTGCTCGTGGAAAGGTTTCTGCATGGTTTTCGCTGAGGAATCGTGTGTGTGCACATGGACAAAGAGAAGGCGCAGCAACCAGGTTCCAGCGCCGAAGAAGGCAAAAGGCGAGGTTTCCGGCGCTATCTCCTTCTCTCCCCAGAGCTAGTCGCGCAAAGCAAGCCGCTAAGCCGGCGACCGGCAAGAGAGCTACAACGAAGCATGCCGAACGGAGAAAATAGCAGCAGCTCATCTGTTCACACCTTGTTTCTGCCATGTGCTTGAACGCCAAGACGTTCGCGCTTCTGTGAGATGAAAGACGTCCTTCTGCATATGTGGTTGCTCACACCGGTGCACTTGTTAGTGTATCCATTCAGTCCTGGGCTGCGGGGCATTCAGAAGTGGCTCTGTGGAGACGTCTGCATAGAGGCAGCTGTCAGAACACGCACACTCGATTGTTCACCAAAACATATGCAGACGCGTCCTTAGCCTGTAGATTTGGATGCACAGAGTTCCCTGTGTTCGCAAGAGACAAGGGAATCGCGTCTGTGCGCACAGAAGCAATAGCGGACCGTTTCCCTCGGAGTGAACGCGAAAGAGCCGTCTATATACTCGCAGACACGCGAACGTGCCTCAATGCGGTCACAGAGGCAGCAGCTTTTGCACAGATGCTCCTGGTGATTCTGGCACTTTCCAGGCACACTCCTGAAAGTCGCGCACACTGCTGTTCACTCGCTAAACGACCTCTTGGGAAACACGTCTCCGGTCGACGGACCGCTCAGATTGCTTCTCGTGTAACTGTGAACTGTGTCAGCGCAGGGAATCCGTCTCTGTTGAGCAGATGTCAATCCTGCCTCGCCTTTGCTTTGTTGCCTCTACCAAGATGATTTCCCGTTTCTCTCTTCACTGGAGCAGGCAGACACAGCCAACGCACATCAAGTGTCAAGAGACACGCTCTGCTGAGCTCAACGCTTGTGCAGATGCACATGTGCGACGAAGTCAACACACGTGCTTGTGGAGAGAAAGAAAGGGACTCCCAGGCGTGTGGAGCGACGGGGAGAAAGAGCGGGCGCTGAGGAACACAGTTTCAAACAGACTGTCTCCACACAAACAGGCACCTGTCTGCAGGTATCCTAGATCTTGATTCTTGAACTTGAGGAAACACGCGTCTGAGCAAAACTCCCAAACGCTTCCAGGAAAGACACAGGCTCTCCCACAAGCACACAAGTGTTTGCCCTCAGCTATAGATCAGGGACAAGCCTGTGAAGAGCAACCAAAGAGCTCGTCCGTCTTTCCCTCAATAGATGGGAGTAGGCGCGCTTGCGGATGTGTGCGTGTGTGTGGCCACGCGTTTGCTTAGGCATCAGAGTGTGAAAAGGTAGGTGCTTTTCTCTAGCTGCGTGTGCGTGCACGTGGTGCTGGGTGCACATCCCTGGGTGCTCGTGGAAAGGTTTCTGCATGGTTTTCGCTGAGGAATCGTGTGTGTGCACATGGACAAAGAGAAGGCGCAGCAACCAGGTTCCAGCGCCGAAGAAGGCAAAAGGCGAGGTTTCCGGCGCTATCTCCTTCTCTCCCCAGAGCTAGTCGCGCAAAGCAAGCCGCTAAGCCGGCGACCGGCAAGAGAGCTACAACGAAGCATGCCGAACGGAGAAAATAGCAGCAGCTCATCTGTTCACACCTTGTTTCTGCCATGTGCTTGAACGCCAAGACGTTCGCGCTTCTGTGAGATGAAAGACGTCCTTCTGCATATGTGGTTGCTCACACCGGTGCACTTGTTAGTGTATCCATTCAGTCCTGGGCTGCGGGGCATTCAGAAGTGGCTCTGTGGAGACGTCTGCATAGAGGCAGCTGTCAGAACACGCACACTCGATTGTTCACCAAAACATATGCAGACGCGTCCTTAGCCTGTAGATTTGGATGCACAGAGTTCCCTGTGTTCGCAAGAGACAAGGGAATCGCGTCTGTGCGCACAGAAGCAATAGCGGACCGTTTCCCTCGGAGTGAACGCGAAAGAGCCGTCTATATACTCGCAGACACGCGAACGTGCCTCAATGCGGTCACAGAGGCAGCAGCTTTTGCACAGATGCTCCTGGTGATTCTGGCACTTTCCAGGCACACTCCTGAAAGTCGCGCACACTGCTGTTCACTCGCTAAACGACCTCTTGGGAAACACGTCTCCGGTCGACGGACCGCTCAGATTGCTTCTCGTGTAACTGTGAACTGTGTCAGCGCAGGGAATCCGTCTCTGTTGAGCAGATGTCAATCCTGCCTCGCTTTTGCTTTGTTGCCTCTACCAAGACGATTTCCCGTTTCTCTCTTCACTGGAGCAGGCAGACACAGCCAACGCACATCAAGTGTCAAGAGACACGCTCTGCTGAGCTCAACGCTTGTGCAGATGCACATGTGCGACGAAGTCAACACACGTGCTTGTGGAGAGAAAGAAAGGGACTCCCAGGCGTGTGGAGCGACGGGGAGAAAGAGCGGGCGCTGAGGAACACAGTTTCAAACAGACTGTCTCCACACAAACAGGCACCTGTCTGCAGGTATCCTAGATCTTGATTCTTGAACTTGAGGAAACACGCGTCTGAGCAAAACTCCCAAACGCTTCCAGGAAAGACACAGGCTCTCCCACAAGCACACAAGTGTTTGCCCTCAGCTATAGATCAGGGACAAGCCTGTGAAGAGCAACCAAAGAGCTCGTCCGTCTTTCTCTCAGTAGATGGGAGTAGGCGCGCTTGCGGATGTGTGCGTGTGTGTGGCCACGCGTTTGCTTAGGCATCAGTGTGTGAAAAGGTAGGTGCTTTTCTCTAGCTGCGTGTGCGTGCACGTGGTGCTGGGTGCACATCCCTGGGTGCTCGTGGAAAGGTTTCTGCATGGTTTTCGCTGAGGAATCGTGTGTGTGCACATGGACAAAGAGAAGGCGCAGCAACCAGGTTCCAGCGCCGAAGAAGGCAAAAGGCGAGGTTTCCGGCGCTATCTCCTTCTCTCCCCAGAGCTAGTCGCGCAAAGCAAGCCGCTAAGCCGGCGACCGGCAAGAGAGCTACAACGAAGCATGCCGAACGGAGAAAATAGCAGCAGCTCATCTGTTCACACCTTGTTTCTGCCATGTGCTTGAACGCCAAGACGTTCGCGCTTCTGTGAGATGAAAGACGTCCTTCTGCATATGTGGTTGCTCACACCGGTGCACTTGTTAGTGTATCCATTCAGTCCTGGGCTGCGGGGCATTCAGAAGTGGCTCTGTGGAGACGTCTGCATAGAGGCAGCTGTCAGAACACGCACACTCGATTGTTCACCAAAACATATGCAGACGCGTCCTTAGCCTGTAGATTTGGGTGCACAGAGTTCCCTGTGTTCGCAAGAGACAAGGGAATCGCGTCTGTGCGCACAGAAGCAATAGCGGACCGTTTCCCTCGGAGTGAACGCGAAAGAGCCGTCTATATACTCGCAGACACGCGAACGTGCCTCAATGCGGTCACAGAGGCAGCAGCTTTTGCACAGATGCTCCTGGTGATTCTGGCACTTTCCAGGCACACTCCTGAAAGTCGCGCACACTGCTGTTCACTCGCTAAACGACCTCTTGGGAAACACGTCTCCGGTCGACGGACCGCTCAGATTGCTTCTCGTGTAACTGTGAACTGTGTCAGCGCAGGGAATCCGTCTCTGTTGAGCAGATGTCAATCCTGCCTCGCTTTTGCTTTGTTGCCTCTACCAAGACGATTTCCCGTTTCTCTCTTCACTGGAGCAGGCAGACACAGCCAACGCACATCAAGTGTCAAGAGACACGCTCTGCTGAGCTCAACGCTTGTGCAGATGCACATGTGCGACGAAGTCAACACACGTGCTTGTGGAGAGAAAGAAAGGGACTCCCAGGCGTGTGGAGCGACGGGGAGAAAGAGCGGGCGCTGAGGAACACAGTTTCAAACAGACTGTCTCCACACAAACAGGCACCTGTCTGCAGGTATCCTAGATCTTGATTCTTGAACTTGAGGAAACACGCGTCTGAGCAAAACTCCCAAACGCTTCCAGGAAAGACACAGGCTCTCCCACAAGCACACAAGTGTTTGCCCTCAGCTATAGATCAGGGACAAGCCTGTGAAGAGCAACCAAAGAGCTCGTCCGTCTTTCCCTCAATAGATGGGAGTAGGCGCGCTTGCGGATGTGTGCGTGTGTGTGGCCACGCGTTTGCTTAGGCATCAGTGTGTGAAAAGGTAGGTGCTTTTCTCTAGCTGCGTGTGCGTGCACGTGGTGCTGGGTGCACATCCCTGGGTGCTCGTGGAAAGGTTTCTGCATGGTTTTCGCTGAGGAATCGTGTGTGTGCACATGGACAAAGAGAAGGCGCAGCAACCAGGTTCCAGCGCCGAAGAAGGCAAAAGGCGAGGTTTCCGGCGCTATCTCCTTCTCTCCCCAGAGCTAGTCGCGCAAAGCAAGCCGCTAAGCCGGCGACCGGCAAGAGAGCTACAACGAAGCATGCCGAACGGAGAAAATAGCAGCAGCTCATCTGTTCACACCTTGTTTCTGCCATGTGCTTGAACGCCAAGACGTTCGCGCTTCTGTGAGATGAAAGACGTCCTTCTGCATATGTGGTTGCTCACACCGGTGCACTTGTTAGTGTATCCATTCAGTCCTGGGCTGCGGGGCATTCAGAAGTGGCTCTGTGGAGACGTCTGCATAGAGGCAGCTGTCAGAACACGCACACTCGATTGTTCACCAAAACATATGCAGACGCGTCCTTAGCCTGTAGATTTGGATGCACAGAGTTCCCTGTGTTCGCAAGAGACAAGGGAATCGCGTCTGTGCGCACAGAAGCAATAGCGGACCGTTTCCCTCGGAGTGAACGCGAAAGAGCCGTCTATATACTCGCAGACACGCGAACGTGCCTCAATGCGGTCACAGAGGCAGCAGCTTTTGCACAGATGCTCCTGGTGATTCTGGCACTTTCCAGGCACACTCCTGAAAGTCGCGCACACTGCTGTTCACTCGCTAAACGACCTCTTGGGAAACACGTCTCCGGTCGACGGACCGCTCAGATTGCTTCTCGTGTAACTGTGAACTGTGTCAGCGCAGGGAATCCGTCTCTGTTGAGCAGATGTCAATCCTGCCTCGCCTTTGCTTTCTTGCCTCTACCAAGATGATTTCCCGTTTCTCTCTTCACTGGAGCAGGCAGACACAGCCAACGCACATCAAGTGTCAAGAGACACGCTCTGCTGAGCTCAACGCTTGTGCAGATGCACATGTGCGACGAAGTCAACACACGTGCTTGTGGAGAGAAAGAAAGGGACTCCCAGGCGTGTGGAGCGACGGGGAGAAAGAGCGGGCGCTGAGGAACACAGTTTCAAACAGACTGTCTCCACACAAACAGGCACCTGTCTGCAGGTATCCTAGATCTTGATTCTTGAACTTGAGGAAACACGCGTCTGAGCAAAACTCCCAAACGCTTCCAGGAAAGACACAGGCTCTCCCACAAGCACACAAGTGTTTGCCCTCAGCTATAGATCAGGGACAAGCCTGTGAAGAGCAACCAAAGAGCTCGTCCGTCTTTCTCTCAGTAGATGGGAGTAGGCGCGCTTGCGGATGTGTGCGTGTGTGTGGCCACGCGTTTGCTTAGGCATCAGTGTGTGAAAAGGTAGGTGCTTTTCTCTAGCTGCGTGTGCGTGCACGTGGTGCTGGGTGCACATCCCTGGGTGCTCGTGGAAAGGTTTCTGCATGGTTTTCGCTGAGGAATCGTGTGTGTGCACATGGACAAAGAGAAGGCGCAGCAACCAGGTTCCAGCGCCGAAGAAGGCAAAAGGCGAGGTTTCCGGCGCTATCTCCTTCTCTCCCCAGAGCTAGTCGCGCAAAGCAAGCCGCTAAGCCGGCGACCGGCAAGAGAGCTACAACGAAGCATGCCGAACGGAGAAAATAGCAGCAGCTCATCTGTTCACACCTTGTTTCTGCCATGTGCTTGAACGCCAAGACGTTCGCGCTTCTGTGAGATGAAAGACGTCCTTCTGCATATGTGGTTGCTCACACCGGTGCACTTGTTAGTGTATCCATTCAGTCCTGGGCTGCGGGGCATTCAGAAGTGGCTCTGTGGAGACGTCTGCATAGAGGCAGCTGTCAGAACACGCACACTCGATTGTTCACCAAAACATATGCAGACGCGTCCTTAGCCTGTAGATTTGGATGCACAGAGTTCCCTGTGTTCGCAAGAGACAAGGGAATCGCGTCTGTGCGCACAGAAGCAATAGCGGACCGTTTCCCTCGGAGTGAACGCGAAAGAGCCGTCTATATACTCGCAGACACGCGAACGTGCCTCAATGCGGTCACAGAGGCAGCAGCTTTTGCACAGATGCTCCTGGTGATTCTGGCACTTTCCAGGCACACTCCTGAAAGTCGCGCACACTGCTGTTCACTCGCTAAACGACCTCTTGGGAAACACGTCTCCGGTCGACGGACCGCTCAGATTGCTTCTCGTGTAACTGTGAACTGTGTCAGCGCAGGGAATCCGTCTCTGTTCAGCAGATGTCAATCCTGCCTCGCCTTTGCTTTGTTGCCTCTACCAAGATGATTTCCCGTTTCTCTCTTCACTGGAGCAGGCAGACACAGCCAACGCACATCAAGTGTCAAGAGACACGCTCTGCTGAGCTCAACGCTTGTGCAGATGCACATGTGCGACGAAGTCAACACACGTGCTTGTGGAGAGAAAGAAAGGGACTCCCAGGCGTGTGGAGCGACGGGGAGAAAGAGCGGGCGCTGAGGAACACAGTTTCAAACAGACTGTCTCCACACAAACAGGCACCTGTCTGCAGGTATCCTAGATCTTGATTCTTGAACTTGAGGAAACACGCGTCTGAGCAAAACTCCCAAACGCTTCCAGGAAAGACACAGGCTCTCCCACAAGCACACAAGTGTTTGCCCTCAGCTATAGATCAGGGACAAGCCTGTGAAGAGCAACCAAAGAGCTCGTCCGTCTTTCTCTCAGTAGATGGGAGTAGGCGCGCTTGCGGATGTGTGCGTGTGTGTGGCCACGCGTTTGCTTAGGCATCAGTGTGTGAAAAGGTAGGTGCTTTTCTCTAGCTGCGTGTGCGTGCACGTGGTGCTGGGTGCACATCCCTGGGTGCTCGTGGAAAGGTTTCTGCATGGTTTTCGCTGAGGAATCGTGTGTGTGCACATGGACAAAGAGAAGGCGCAGCAACCAGGTTCCAGCGCCGAAGAAGGCAAAAGGCGAGGTTTCCGGCGCTATCTCCTTCTCTCCCCAGAGCTAGTCGCGCAAAGCAAGCCGCTAAGCCGGCGACCGGCAAGAGAGCTACAACGAAGCATGCCGAACGGAGAAAATAGCAGCAGCTCATCTGTTCACACCTTGTTTCTGCCATGTGCTTGAACGCCAAGACGTTCGCGCTTCTGTGAGATGAAAGACGTCCTTCTGCATATGTGGTTGCTCACACCGGTGCACTTGTTAGTGTATCCATTCAGTCCTGGGCTGCGGGGCATTCAGAAGTGGCTCTGTGGAGACGTCTGCATAGAGGCAGCTGTCAGAACACGCACACTCGATTGTTCACCAAAACATATGCAGACGCGTCCTTAGCCTGTAGATTTGGATGCACAGAGTTCCCTGTGTTCGCAAGAGACAAGGGAATCGCGTCTGTGCGCACAGAAGCAATAGCGGACCGTTTCCCTCGGAGTGAACGCGAAAGAGCCGTCTATATACTCGCAGACACGCGAACGTGCCTCAATGCGGTCACAGAGGCAGCAGCTTTTGCACAGATGCTCCTGGTGATTCTGGCACTTTCCAGGCACACTCCTGAAAGTCGCGCACACTGCTGTTCACTCGCTAAACGACCTCTTGGGAAACACGTCTCCGGTCGACGGACCGCTCAGATTGCTTCTCGTGTAACTGTGAACTGTGTCAGCGCAGGGAATCCGTCTCTGTTGAGCAGATGTCAATCCTGCCTCGCCTTTGCTTTGTTGCCTCTACCAAGATGATTTCCCGTTTCTCTCTTCACTGGAGCAGGCAGACACAGCCAACGCACATCAAGTGTCAAGAGACACGCTCTGCTGAGCTCAACGCTTGTGCAGATGCACATGTGCGACGAAGTCAACACACGTGCTTGTGGAGAGAAAGAAAGGGACTCCCAGGCGTGTGGAGCGACGGGGAGAAAGAGCGGGCGCTGAGGAACACAGTTTCAAACAGACTGTCTCCACACAAACAGGCACCTGTCTGCAGGTATCCTAGATCTTGATTCTTGAACTTGAGGAAACACGCGTCTGAGCAAAACTCCCAAACGCTTCCAGGAAAGACACAGGCTCTCCCACAAGCACACAAGTGTTTGCCCTCAGCTATAGATCAGGGACAAGCCTGTGAAGAGCAACCAAAGAGCTCGTCCGTCTTTCCCTCAATAGATGGGAGTAGGCGCGCTTGCGGATGTGTGCGTGTGTGTGGCCACGCGTTTGCTTAGGCATCAGAGTGTGAAAAGGTAGGTGCTTTTCTCTAGCTGCGTGTGCGTGCACGTGGTGCTGGGTGCACATCCCTGGGTGCTCGTGGAAAGGTTTCTGCATGGTTTTCGCTGAGGAATCGTGTGTGTGCACATGGACAAAGAGAAGGCGCAGCAACCAGGTTCCAGCGCCGAAGAAGGCAAAAGGCGAGGTTTCCGGCGCTATCTCCTTCTCTCCCCAGAGCTAGTCGCGCAAAGCAAGCCGCTAAGCCGGCGACCGGCAAGAGAGCTACAACGAAGCATGCCGAACGGAGAAAATAGCAGCAGCTCATCTGTTCACACCTTGTTTCTGCCATGTGCTTGAACGCCAAGACGTTCGCGCTTCTGTGAGATGAAAGACGTCCTTCTGCATATGTGGTTGCTCACACCGGTGCACTTGTTAGTGTATCCATTCAGTCCTGGGCTGCGGGGCATTCAGAAGTGGCTCTGTGGAGACGTCTGCATAGAGGCAGCTGTCAGAACACGCACACTCGATTGTTCACCAAAACATATGCAGACGCGTCCTTAGCCTGTAGATTTGGGTGCACAGAGTTCCCTGTGTTCGCAAGAGACAAGGGAATCGCGTCTGTGCGCACAGAAGCAATAGCGGACCGTTTCCCTCGGAGCGAACGCGAAAGAGCCGTCTATATACTCGCAGACACGCGAACGTGCCTCAATGCGGTCACAGAGGCAGCAGCTTTTGCACAGATGCTCCTGGTGATTCTGGCACTTTCCAGGCACACTCCTGAAAGTCGCGCACACTGCTGTTCACTCGCTAAACGACCTCTTGGGAAACACGTCTCCGGTCGACGGACCGCTCAGATTGCTTCTCGTGTAACTGTGAACTGTGTCAGCGCAGGGAATCCGTCTCTGTTGAGCAGATGTCAATCCTGCCTCGCTTTTGCTTTGTTGCCTCTACCAAGACGATTTCCCGTTTCTCTCTTCACTGGAGCAGGCAGACACAGCCAACGCACATCAAGTGTCAAGAGACACGCTCTGCTGAGCTCAACGCTTGTGCAGATGCACATGTGCGACGAAGTCAACACACGTGCTTGTGGAGAGAAAGAAAGGGACTCCCAGGCGTGTGGAGCGACGGGGAGAAAGAGCGGGCGCTGAGGAACACAGTTTCAAACAGACTGTCTCCACACAAACAGGCACCTGTCTGCAGGTATCCTAGATCTTGATTCTTGAACTTGAGGAAACACGCGTCTGAGCAAAACTCCCAAACGCTTCCAGGAAAGACACAGGCTCTCCCACAAGCACACAAGTGTTTGCCCTCAGCTATAGATCAGGGACAAGCCTGTGAAGAGCAACCAAAGAGCTCGTCCGTCTTTCCCTCAATAGATGGGAGTAGGCGCGCTTGCGGATGTGTGCGTGTGTGTGGCCACGCGTTTGCTTAGGCATCAGTGTGTGAAAAGGTAGGTGCTTTTCTCTAGCTGCGTGTGCGTGCACGTGGTGCTGGGTGCACATCCCTGGGTGCTCGTGGAAAGGTTTCTGCATGGTTTTCGCTGAGGAATCGTGTGTGTGCACATGGACAAAGAGAAGGCGCAGCAACCAGGTTCCAGCGCCGAAGAAGGCAAAAGGCGAGGTTTCCGGCGCTATCTCCTTCTCTCCCCAGAGCTAGTCGCGCAAAGCAAGCCGCTAAGCCGGCGACCGGCAAGAGAGCTACAACGAAGCATGCCGAACGGAGAAAATAGCAGCAGCTCATCTGTTCACACCTTGTTTCTGCCATGTGCTTGAACGCCAAGACGTTCGCGCTTCTGTGAGATGAAAGACGTCCTTCTGCATATGTGGTTGCTCACACCGGTGCACTTGTTAGTGTATCCATTCAGTCCTGGGCTGCGGGGCATTCAGAAGTGGCTCTGTGGAGACGTCTGCATAGAGGCAGCTGTCAGAACACGCACACTCGATTGTTCACCAAAACATATGCAGACGCGTCCTTAGCCTGTAGATTTGGATGCACAGAGTTCCCTGTGTTCGCAAGAGACAAGGGAATCGCGTCTGTGCGCACAGAAGCAATAGCGGACCGTTTCCCTCGGAGTGAACGCGAAAGAGCCGTCTATATACTCGCAGACACGCGAACGTGCCTCAATGCGGTCACAGAGGCAGCAGCTTTTGCACAGATGCTCCTGGTGATTCTGGCACTTTCCAGGCACACTCCTGAAAGTCGCGCACACTGCTGTTCACTCGCTAAACGACCTCTTGGGAAACACGTCTCCGGTCGACGGACCGCTCAGATTGCTTCTCGTGTAACTGTGAACTGTGTCAGCGCAGGGAATCCGTCTCTGTTGAGCAGATGTCAATCCTGCCTCGCCTTTGCTTTCTTGCCTCTACCAAGATGATTTCCCGTTTCTCTCTTCACTGGAGCAGGCAGACACAGCCAACGCACATCAAGTGTCAAGAGACACGCTCTGCTGAGCTCAACGCTTGTGCAGATGCACATGTGCGACGAAGTCAACACACGTGCTTGTGGAGAGAAAGAAAGGGACTCCCAGGCGTGTGGAGCGACGGGGAGAAAGAGCGGGCGCTGAGGAACACAGTTTCAAACAGACTGTCTCCACACAAACAGGCACCTGTCTGCAGGTATCCTAGATCTTGATTCTTGAACTTGAGGAAACACGCGTCTGAGCAAAACTCCCAAACGCTTCCAGGAAAGACACAGGCTCTCCCACAAGCACACAAGTGTTTGCCCTCAGCTATAGATCAGGGACAAGCCTGTGAAGAGCAACCAAAGAGCTCGTCCGTCTTTCTCTCAGTAGATGGGAGTAGGCGCGCTTGCGGATGTGTGCGTGTGTGTGGCCACGCGTTTGCTTAGGCATCAGTGTGTGAAAAGGTAGGTGCTTTTCTCTAGCTGCGTGTGCGTGCACGTGGTGCTGGGTGCACATCCCTGGGTGCTCGTGGAAAGGTTTCTGCATGGTTTTCGCTGAGGAATCGTGTGTGTGCACATGGACAAAGAGAAGGCGCAGCAACCAGGTTCCAGCGCCGAAGAAGGCAAAAGGCGAGGTTTCCGGCGCTATCTCCTTCTCTCCCCAGAGCTAGTCGCGCAAAGCAAGCCGCTAAGCCGGCGACCGGCAAGAGAGCTACAACGAAGCATGCCGAACGGAGAAAATAGCAGCAGCTCATCTGTTCACACCTTGTTTCTGCCATGTGCTTGAACGCCAAGACGTTCGCGCTTCTGTGAGATGAAAGACGTCCTTCTGCATATGTGGTTGCTCACACCGGTGCACTTGTTAGTGTATCCATTCAGTCCTGGGCTGCGGGGCATTCAGAAGTGGCTCTGTGGAGACGTCTGCATAGAGGCAGCTGTCAGAACACGCACACTCGATTGTTCACCAAAACATATGCAGACGCGTCCTTAGCCTGTAGATTTGGATGCACAGAGTTCCCTGTGTTCGCAAGAGACAAGGGAATCGCGTCTGTGCGCACAGAAGCAATAGCGGACCGTTTCCCTCGGAGTGAACGCGAAAGAGCCGTCTATATACTCGCAGACACGCGAACGTGCCTCAATGCGGTCACAGAGGCAGCAGCTTTTGCACAGATGCTCCTGGTGATTCTGGCACTTTCCAGGCACACTCCTGAAAGTCGCGCACACTGCTGTTCACTCGCTAAACGACCTCTTGGGAAACACGTCTCCGGTCGACGGACCGCTCAGATTGCTTCTCGTGTAACTGTGAACTGTGTCAGCGCAGGGAATCCGTCTCTGTTCAGCAGATGTCAATCCTGCCTCGCCTTTGCTTTGTTGCCTCTACCAAGATGATTTCCCGTTTCTCTCTTCACTGGAGCAGGCAGACACAGCCAACGCACATCAAGTGTCAAGAGACACGCTCTGCTGAGCTCAACGCTTGTGCAGATGCACATGTGCGACGAAGTCAACACACGTGCTTGTGGAGAGAAAGAAAGGGACTCCCAGGCGTGTGGAGCGACGGGGAGAAAGAGCGGGCGCTGAGGAACACAGTTTCAAACAGACTGTCTCCACACAAACAGGCACCTGTCTGCAGGTATCCTAGATCTTGATTCTTGAACTTGAGGAAACACGCGTCTGAGCAAAACTCCCAAACGCTTCCAGGAAAGACACAGGCTCTCCCACAAGCACACAAGTGTTTGCCCTCAGCTATAGATCAGGGACAAGCCTGTGAAGAGCAACCAAAGAGCTCGTCCGTCTTTCTCTCAGTAGATGGGAGTAGGCGCGCTTGCGGATGTGTGCGTGTGTGTGGCCACGCGTTTGCTTAGGCATCAGTGTGTGAAAAGGTAGGTGCTTTTCTCTAGCTGCGTGTGCGTGCACGTGGTGCTGGGTGCACATCCCTGGGTGCTCGTGGAAAGGTTTCTGCATGGTTTTCGCTGAGGAATCGTGTGTGTGCACATGGACAAAGAGAAGGCGCAGCAACCAGGTTCCAGCGCCGAAGAAGGCAAAAGGCGAGGTTTCCGGCGCTATCTCCTTCTCTCCCCAGAGCTAGTCGCGCAAAGCAAGCCGCTAAGCCGGCGACCGGCAAGAGAGCTACAACGAAGCATGCCGAACGGAGAAAATAGCAGCAGCTCATCTGTTCACACCTTGTTTCTGCCATGTGCTTGAACGCCAAGACGTTCGCGCTTCTGTGAGATGAAAGACGTCCTTCTGCATATGTGGTTGCTCACACCGGTGCACTTGTTAGTGTATCCATTCAGTCCTGGGCTGCGGGGCATTCAGAAGTGGCTCTGTGGAGACGTCTGCATAGAGGCAGCTGTCAGAACACGCACACTCGATTGTTCACCAAAACATATGCAGACGCGTCCTTAGCCTGTAGATTTGGATGCACAGAGTTCCCTGTGTTCGCAAGAGACAAGGGAATCGCGTCTGTGCGCACAGAAGCAATAGCGGACCGTTTCCCTCGGAGTGAACGCGAAAGAGCCGTCTATATACTCGCAGACACGCGAACGTGCCTCAATGCGGTCACAGAGGCAGCAGCTTTTGCACAGATGCTCCTGGTGATTCTGGCACTTTCCAGGCACACTCCTGAAAGTCGCGCACACTGCTGTTCACTCGCTAAACGACCTCTTGGGAAACACGTCTCCGGTCGACGGACCGCTCAGATTGCTTCTCGTGTAACTGTGAACTGTGTCAGCGCAGGGAATCCGTCTCTGTTGAGCAGATGTCAATCCTGCCTCGCCTTTGCTTTGTTGCCTCTACCAAGATGATTTCCCGTTTCTCTCTTCACTGGAGCAGGCAGACACAGCCAACGCACATCAAGTGTCAAGAGACACGCTCTGCTGAGCTCAACGCTTGTGCAGATGCACATGTGCGACGAAGTCAACACACGTGCTTGTGGAGAGAAAGAAAGGGACTCCCAGGCGTGTGGAGCGACGGGGAGAAAGAGCGGGCGCTGAGGAACACAGTTTCAAACAGACTGTCTCCACACAAACAGGCACCTGTCTGCAGGTATCCTAGATCTTGATTCTTGAACTTGAGGAAACACGCGTCTGAGCAAAACTCCCAAACGCTTCCAGGAAAGACACAGGCTCTCCCACAAGCACACAAGTGTTTGCCCTCAGCTATAGATCAGGGACAAGCCTGTGAAGAGCAACCAAAGAGCTCGTCCGTCTTTCCCTCAATAGATGGGAGTAGGCGCGCTTGCGGATGTGTGCGTGTGTGTGGCCACGCGTTTGCTTAGGCATCAGAGTGTGAAAAGGTAGGTGCTTTTCTCTAGCTGCGTGTGCGTGCACGTGGTGCTGGGTGCACATCCCTGGGTGCTCGTGGAAAGGTTTCTGCATGGTTTTCGCTGAGGAATCGTGTGTGTGCACATGGACAAAGAGAAGGCGCAGCAACCAGGTTCCAGCGCCGAAGAAGGCAAAAGGCGAGGTTTCCGGCGCTATCTCCTTCTCTCCCCAGAGCTAGTCGCGCAAAGCAAGCCGCTAAGCCGGCGACCGGCAAGAGAGCTACAACGAAGCATGCCGAACGGAGAAAATAGCAGCAGCTCATCTGTTCACACCTTGTTTCTGCCATGTGCTTGAACGCCAAGACGTTCGCGCTTCTGTGAGATGAAAGACGTCCTTCTGCATATGTGGTTGCTCACACCGGTGCACTTGTTAGTGTATCCATTCAGTCCTGGGCTGCGGGGCATTCAGAAGTGGCTCTGTGGAGACGTCTGCATAGAGGCAGCTGTCAGAACACGCACACTCGATTGTTCACCAAAACATATGCAGACGCGTCCTTAGCCTGTAGATTTGGATGCACAGAGTTCCCTGTGTTCGCAAGAGACAAGGGAATCGCGTCTGTGCGCACAGAAGCAATAGCGGACCGTTTCCCTCGGAGTGAACGCGAAAGAGCCGTCTATATACTCGCAGACACGCGAACGTGCCTCAATGCGGTCACAGAGGCAGCAGCTTTTGCACAGATGCTCCTGGTGATTCTGGCACTTTCCAGGCACACTCCTGAAAGTCGCGCACACTGCTGTTCACTCGCTAAACGACCTCTTGGGAAACACGTCTCCGGTCGACGGACCGCTCAGATTGCTTCTCGTGTAACTGTGAACTGTGTCAGCGCAGGGAATCCGTCTCTGTTGAGCAGATGTCAATCCTGCCTCGCCTTTGCTTTGTTGCCTCTACCAAGATGATTTCCCGTTTCTCTCTTCACTGGAGCAGGCAGACACAGCCAACGCACATCAAGTGTCAAGAGACACGCTCTGCTGAGCTCAACGCTTGTGCAGATGCACATGTGCGACGAAGTCAACACACGTGCTTGTGGAGAGAAAGAAAGGGACTCCCAGGCGTGTGGAGCGACGGGGAGAAAGAGCGGGCGCTGAGGAACACAGTTTCAAACAGACTGTCTCCACACAAACAGGCACCTGTCTGCAGGTATCCTAGATCTTGATTCTTGAACTTGAGGAAACACGCGTCTGAGCAAAACTCCCAAACGCTTCCAGGAAAGACACAGGCTCTCCCACAAGCACACAAGTGTTTGCCCTCAGCTATAGATCAGGGACAAGCCTGTGAAGAGCAACCAAAGAGCTCGTCCGTCTTTCCCTCAATAGATGGGAGTAGGCGCGCTTGCGGATGTGTGCGTGTGTGTGGCCACGCGTTTGCTTAGGCATCAGTGTGTGAAAAGGTAGGTGCTTTTCTCTAGCTGCGTGTGCGTGCACGTGGTGCTGGGTGCACATCCCTGGGTGCTCGTGGAAAGGTTTCTGCATGGTTTTCGCTGAGGAATCGTGTGTGTGCACATGGACAAAGAGAAGGCGCAGCAACCAGGTTCCAGCGCCGAAGAAGGCAAAAGGCGAGGTTTCCGGCGCTATCTCCTTCTCTCCCCAGAGCTAGTCGCGCAAAGCAAGCCGCTAAGCCGGCGACCGGCAAGAGAGCTACAACGAAGCATGCCGAACGGAGAAAATAGCAGCAGCTCATCTGTTCACACCTTGTTTCTGCCATGTGCTTGAACGCCAAGACGTTCGCGCTTCTGTGAGATGAAAGACGTCCTTCTGCATATGTGGTTGCTCACACCGGTGCACTTGTTAGTGTATCCATTCAGTCCTGGGCTGCGGGGCATTCAGAAGTGGCTCTGTGGAGACGTCTGCATAGAGGCAGCTGTCAGAACACGCACACTCGATTGTTCACCAAAACATATGCAGACGCGTCCTTAGCCTGTAGATTTGGATGCACAGAGTTCCCTGTGTTCGCAAGAGACAAGGGAATCGCGTCTGTGCGCACAGAAGCAATAGCGGACCGTTTCCCTCGGAGTGAACGCGAAAGAGCCGTCTATATACTCGCAGACACGCGAACGTGCCTCAATGCGGTCACAGAGGCAGCAGCTTTTGCACAGATGCTCCTGGTGATTCTGGCACTTTCCAGGCACACTCCTGAAAGTCGCGCACACTGCTGTTCACTCGCTAAACGACCTCTTGGGAAACACGTCTCCGGTCGACGGACCGCTCAGATTGCTTCTCGTGTAACTGTGAACTGTGTCAGCGCAGGGAATCCGTCTCTGTTCAGCAGATGTCAATCCTGCCTCGCCTTTGCTTTGTTGCCTCTACCAAGATGATTTCCCGTTTCTCTCTTCACTGGAGCAGGCAGACACAGCCAACGCACATCAAGTGTCAAGAGACACGCTCTGCTGAGCTCAACGCTTGTGCAGATGCACATGTGCGACGAAGTCAACACACGTGCTTGTGGAGAGAAAGAAAGGGACTCCCAGGCGTGTGGAGCGACGGGGAGAAAGAGCGGGCGCTGAGGAACACAGTTTCAAACAGACTGTCTCCACACAAACAGGCACCTGTCTGCAGGTATCCTAGATCTTGATTCTTGAACTTGAGGAAACACGCGTCTGAGCAAAACTCCCAAACGCTTCCAGGAAAGACACAGGCTCTCCCACAAGCACACAAGTGTTTGCCCTCAGCTATAGATCAGGGACAAGCCTGTGAAGAGCAACCAAAGAGCTCGTCCGTCTTTCCCTCAATAGATGGGAGTAGGCGCGCTTGCGGATGTGTGCGTGTGTGTGGCCACGCGTTTGCTTAGGCATCAGAGTGTGAAAAGGTAGGTGCTTTTCTCTAGCTGCGTGTGCGTGCACGTGGTGCTGGGTGCACATCCCTGGGTGCTCGTGGAAAGGTTTCTGCATGGTTTTCGCTGAGGAATCGTGTGTGTGCACATGGACAAAGAGAAGGCGCAGCAACCAGGTTCCAGCGCCGAAGAAGGCAAAAGGCGAGGTTTCCGGCGCTATCTCCTTCTCTCCCCAGAGCTAGTCGCGCAAAGCAAGCCGCTAAGCCGGCGACCGGCAAGAGAGCTACAACGAAGCATGCCGAACGGAGAAAATAGCAGCAGCTCATCTGTTCACACCTTGTTTCTGCCATGTGCTTGAACGCCAAGACGTTCGCGCTTCTGTGAGATGAAAGACGTCCTTCTGCATATGTGGTTGCTCACACCGGTGCACTTGTTAGTGTATCCATTCAGTCCTGGGCTGCGGGGCATTCAGAAGTGGCTCTGTGGAGACGTCTGCATAGAGGCAGCTGTCAGAACACGCACACTCGATTGTTCACCAAAACATATGCAGACGCGTCCTTAGCCTGTAGATTTGGATGCACAGAGTTCCCTGTGTTCGCAAGAGACAAGGGAATCGCGTCTGTGCGCACAGAAGCAATAGCGGACCGTTTCCCTCGGAGTGAACGCGAAAGAGCCGTCTATATACTCGCAGACACGCGAACGTGCCTCAATGCGGTCACAGAGGCAGCAGCTTTTGCACAGATGCTCCTGGTGATTCTGGCACTTTCCAGGCACACTCCTGAAAGTCGCGCACACTGCTGTTCACTCGCTAAACGACCTCTTGGGAAACACGTCTCCGGTCGACGGACCGCTCAGATTGCTTCTCGTGTAACTGTGAACTGTGTCAGCGCAGGGAATCCGTCTCTGTTGAGCAGATGTCAATCCTGCCTCGCCTTTGCTTTGTTGCCTCTACCAAGATGATTTCCCGTTTCTCTCTTCACTGGAGCAGGCAGACACAGCCAACGCACATCAAGTGTCAAGAGACACGCTCTGCTGAGCTCAACGCTTGTGCAGATGCACATGTGCGACGAAGTCAACACACGTGCTTGTGGAGAGAAAGAAAGGGACTCCCAGGCGTGTGGAGCGACGGGGAGAAAGAGCGGGCGCTGAGGAACACAGTTTCAAACAGACTGTCTCCACACAAACAGGCACCTGTCTGCAGGTATCCTAGATCTTGATTCTTGAACTTGAGGAAACACGCGTCTGAGCAAAACTCCCAAACGCTTCCAGGAAAGACACAGGCTCTCCCACAAGCACACAAGTGTTTGCCCTCAGCTATAGATCAGGGACAAGCCTGTGAAGAGCAACCAAAGAGCTCGTCCGTCTTTCCCTCAATAGATGGGAGTAGGCGCGCTTGCGGATGTGTGCGTGTGTGTGGCCACGCGTTTGCTTAGGCATCAGAGTGTGAAAAGGTAGGTGCTTTTCTCTAGCTGCGTGTGCGTGCACGTGGTGCTGGGTGCACATCCCTGGGTGCTCGTGGAAAGGTTTCTGCATGGTTTTCGCTGAGGAATCGTGTGTGTGCACATGGACAAAGAGAAGGCGCAGCAACCAGGTTCCAGCGCCGAAGAAGGCAAAAGGCGAGGTTTCCGGCGCTATCTCCTTCTCTCCCCAGAGCTAGTCGCGCAAAGCAAGCCGCTAAGCCGGCGACCGGCAAGAGAGCTACAACGAAGCATGCCGAACGGAGAAAATAGCAGCAGCTCATCTGTTCACACCTTGTTTCTGCCATGTGCTTGAACGCCAAGACGTTCGCGCTTCTGTGAGATGAAAGACGTCCTTCTGCATATGTGGTTGCTCACACCGGTGCACTTGTTAGTGTATCCATTCAGTCCTGGGCTGCGGGGCATTCAGAAGTGGCTCTGTGGAGACGTCTGCATAGAGGCAGCTGTCAGAACACGCACACTCGATTGTTCACCAAAACATATGCAGACGCGTCCTTAGCCTGTAGATTTGGATGCACAGAGTTCCCTGTGTTCGCAAGAGACAAGGGAATCGCGTCTGTGCGCACAGAAGCAATAGCGGACCGTTTCCCTCGGAGTGAACGCGAAAGAGCCGTCTATATACTCGCAGACACGCGAACGTGCCTCAATGCGGTCACAGAGGCAGCAGCTTTTGCACAGATGCTCCTGGTGATTCTGGCACTTTCCAGGCACACTCCTGAAAGTCGCGCACACTGCTGTTCACTCGCTAAACGACCTCTTGGGAAACACGTCTCCGGTCGACGGACCGCTCAGATTGCTTCTCGTGTAACTGTGAACTGTGTCAGCGCAGGGAATCCGTCTCTGTTGAGCAGATGTCAATCCTGCCTCGCCTTTGCTTTGTTGCCTCTACCAAGATGATTTCCCGTTTCTCTCTTCACTGGAGCAGGCAGACACAGCCAACGCACATCAAGTGTCAAGAGACACGCTCTGCTGAGCTCAACGCTTGTGCAGATGCACATGTGCGACGAAGTCAACACACGTGCTTGTGGAGAGAAAGAAAGGGACTCCCAGGCGTGTGGAGCGACGGGGAGAAAGAGCGGGCGCTGAGGAACACAGTTTCAAACAGACTGTCTCCACACAAACAGGCACCTGTCTGCAGGTATCCTAGATCTTGATTCTTGAACTTGAGGAAACACGCGTCTGAGCAAAACTCCCAAACGCTTCCAGGAAAGACACAGGCTCTCCCACAAGCACACAAGTGTTTGCCCTCAGCTATAGATCAGGGACAAGCCTGTGAAGAGCAACCAAAGAGCTCGTCCGTCTTTCCCTCAATAGATGGGAGTAGGCGCGCTTGCGGATGTGTGCGTGTGTGTGGCCACGCGTTTGCTTAGGCATCAGTGTGTGAAAAGGTAGGTGCTTTTCTCTAGCTGCGTGTGCGTGCACGTGGTGCTGGGTGCACATCCCTGGGTGCTCGTGGAAAGGTTTCTGCATGGTTTTCGCTGAGGAATCGTGTGTGTGCACATGGACAAAGAGAAGGCGCAGCAACCAGGTTCCAGCGCCGAACAAGGCAAAAGGCGAGGTTTCCGGCGCTATCTCCTTCTCTCCCCAGAGCTAGTCGCGCAAAGCAAGCCGCTAAGCCGGCGACCGGCAAGAGAGCTACAACGAAGCATGCCGAACGGAGAAAATAGCAGCAGCTCATCTGTTCACACCTTGTTTCTGCCATGTGCTTGAACGCCAAGACGTTCGCGCTTCTGTGAGATGAAAGACGTCCTTCTGCATATGTGGTTGCTCACACCGGTGCACTTGTTAGTGTATCCATTCAGTCCTGGGCTGCGGGGCATTCAGAAGTGGCTCTGTGGAGACGTCTGCATAGAGGCAGCTGTCAGAACACGCACACTCGATTGTTCACCAAAACATATGCAGACGCGTCCTTAGCCTGTAGATTTGGATGCACAGAGTTCCCTGTGTTCGCAAGAGACAAGGGAATCGCGTCTGTGCGCACAGAAGCAATAGCGGACCGTTTCCCTCGGAGTGAACGCGAAAGAGCCGTCTATATACTCGCAGACACGCGAACGTGCCTCAATGCGGTCACAGAGGCAGCAGCTTTTGCACAGATGCTCCTGGTGATTCTGGCACTTTCCAGGCACACTCCTGAAAGTCGCGCACACTGCTGTTCACTCGCTAAACGACCTCTTGGGAAACACGTCTCCGGTCGACGGACCGCTCAGATTGCTTCTCGTGTAACTGTGAACTGTGTCAGCGCAGGGAATCCGTCTCTGTTGAGCAGATGTCAATCCTGCCTCGCCTTTGCTTTGTTGCCTCTACCAAGATGATTTCCCGTTTCTCTCTTCACTGGAGCAGGCAGACACAGCCAACGCACATCAAGTGTCAAGAGACACGCTCTGCTGAGCTCAACGCTTGTGCAGATGCACATGTGCGACGAAGTCAACACACGTGCTTGTGGAGAGAAAGAAAGGGACTCCCAGGCGTGTGGAGCGACGGGGAGAAAGAGCGGGCGCTGAGGAACACAGTTTCAAACAGACTGTCTCCACACAAACAGGCACCTGTCTGCAGGTATCCTAGATCTTGATTCTTGAACTTGAGGAAACACGCGTCTGAGCAAAACTCCCAAACGCTTCCAGGAAAGACACAGGCTCTCCCACAAGCACACAAGTGTTTGCCCTCAGCTATAGATCAGGGACAAGCCTGTGAAGAGCAACCAAAGAGCTCGTCCGTCTTTCCCTCAATAGATGGGAGTAGGCGCGCTTGCGGATGTGTGCGTGTGTGTGGCCACGCGTTTGCTTAGGCATCAGTGTGTGAAAAGGTAGGTGCTTTTCTCTAGCTGCGTGTGCGTGCACGTGGTGCTGGGTGCACATCCCTGGGTGCTCGTGGAAAGGTTTCTGCATGGTTTTCGCTGAGGAATCGTGTGTGTGCACATGGACAAAGAGAAGGCGCAGCAACCAGGTTCCAGCGCCGAAGAAGGCAAAAGGCGAGGTTTCCGGCGCTATCTCCTTCTCTCCCCAGAGCTAGTCGCGCAAAGCAAGCCGCTAAGCCGGCGACCGGCAAGAGAGCTACAACGAAGCATGCCGAACGGAGAAAATAGCAGCAGCTCATCTGTTCACACCTTGTTTCTGCCATGTGCTTGAACGCCAAGACGTTCGCGCTTCTGTGAGATGAAAGACGTCCTTCTGCATATGTGGTTGCTCACACCGGTGCACTTGTTAGTGTATCCATTCAGTCCTGGGCTGCGGGGCATTCAGAAGTGGCTCTGTGGAGACGTCTGCATAGAGGCAGCTGTCAGAACACGCACACTCGATTGTTCACCAAAACATATGCAGACGCGTCCTTAGCCTGTAGATTTGGATGCACAGAGTTCCCTGTGTTCGCAAGAGACAAGGGAATCGCGTCTGTGCGCACAGAAGCAATAGCGGACCGTTTCCCTCGGAGTGAACGCGAAAGAGCCGTCTATATACTCGCAGACACGCGAACGTGCCTCAATGCGGTCACAGAGGCAGCAGCTTTTGCACAGATGCTCCTGGTGATTCTGGCACTTTCCAGGCACACTCCTGAAAGTCGCGCACACTGCTGTTCACTCGCTAAACGACCTCTTGGGAAACACGTCTCCGGTCGACGGACCGCTCAGATTGCTTCTCGTGTAACTGTGAACTGTGTCAGCGCAGGGAATCCGTCTCTGTTGAGCAGATGTCAATCCTGCCTCGCCTTTGCTTTGTTGCCTCTACCAAGATGATTTCCCGTTTCTCTCTTCACTGGAGCAGGCAGACACAGCCAACGCACATCAAGTGTCAAGAGACACGCTCTGCTGAGCTCAACGCTTGTGCAGATGCACATGTGCGACGAAGTCAACACACGTGCTTGTGGAGAGAAAGAAAGGGACTCCCAGGCGTGTGGAGCGACGGGGAGAAAGAGCGGGCGCTGAGGAACACAGTTTCAAACAGACTGTCTCCACACAAACAGGCACCTGTCTGCAGGTATCCTAGATCTTGATTCTTGAACTTGAGGAAACACGCGTCTGAGCAAAACTCCCAAACGCTTCCAGGAAAGACACAGGCTCTCCCACAAGCACACAAGTGTTTGCCCTCAGCTATAGATCAGGGACAAGCCTGTGAAGAGCAACCAAAGAGCTCGTCCGTCTTTCCCTCAATAGATGGGAGTAGGCGCGCTTGCGGATGTGTGCGTGTGTGTGGCCACGCGTTTGCTTAGGCATCAGTGTGTGAAAAGGTAGGTGCTTTTCTCTAGCTGCGTGTGCGTGCACGTGGTGCTGGGTGCACATCCCTGGGTGCTCGTGGAAAGGTTTCTGCATGGTTTTCGCTGAGGAATCGTGTGTGTGCACATGGACAAAGAGAAGGCGCAGCAACCAGGTTCCAGCGCCGAAGAAGGCAAAAGGCGAGGTTTCCGGCGCTATCTCCTTCTCTCCCCAGAGCTAGTCGCGCAAAGCAAGCCGCTAAGCCGGCGACCGGCAAGAGAGCTACAACGAAGCATGCCGAACGGAGAAAATAGCAGCAGCTCATCTGTTCACACCTTGTTTCTGCCATGTGCTTGAACGCCAAGACGTTCGCGCTTCTGTGAGATGAAAGACGTCCTTCTGCATATGTGGTTGCTCACACCGGTGCACTTGTTAGTGTATCCATTCAGTCCTGGGCTGCGGGGCATTCAGAAGTGGCTCTGTGGAGACGTCTGCATAGAGGCAGCTGTCAGAACACGCACACTCGATTGTTCACCAAAACATATGCAGACGCGTCCTTAGCCTGTAGATTTGGATGCACAGAGTTCCCTGTGTTCGCAAGAGACAAGGGAATCGCGTCTGTGCGCACAGAAGCAATAGCGGACCGTTTCCCTCGGAGTGAACGCGAAAGAGCCGTCTATATACTCGCAGACACGCGAACGTGCCTCAATGCGGTCACAGAGGCAGCAGCTTTTGCACAGATGCTCCTGGTGATTCTGGCACTTTCCAGGCACACTCCTGAAAGTCGCGCACACTGCTGTTCACTCGCTAAACGACCTCTTGGGAAACACGTCTCCGGTCGACGGACCGCTCAGATTGCTTCTCGTGTAACTGTGAACTGTGTCAGCGCAGGGAATCCGTCTCTGTTGAGCAGATGTCAATCCTGCCTCGCCTTTGCTTTCTTGCCTCTACCAAGATGATTTCCCGTTTCTCTCTTCACTGGAGCAGGCAGACACAGCCAACGCACATCAAGTGTCAAGAGACACGCTCTGCTGAGCTCAACGCTTGTGCAGATGCACATGTGCGACGAAGTCAACACACGTGCTTGTGGAGAGAAAGAAAGGGACTCCCAGGCGTGTGGAGCGACGGGGAGAAAGAGCGGGCGCTGAGGAACACAGTTTCAAACAGACTGTCTCCACACAAACAGGCACCTGTCTGCAGGTATCCTAGATCTTGATTCTTGAACTTGAGGAAACACGCGTCTGAGCAAAACTCCCAAACGCTTCCAGGAAAGACACAGGCTCTCCCACAAGCACACAAGTGTTTGCCCTCAGCTATAGATCAGGGACAAGCCTGTGAAGAGCAACCAAAGAGCTCGTCCGTCTTTCCCTCAATAGATGGGAGTAGGCGCGCTTGCGGATGTGTGCGTGTGTGTGGCCACGCGTTTGCTTAGGCATCAGTGTGTGAAAAGGTAGGTGCTTTTCTCTAGCTGCGTGTGCGTGCACGTGGTGCTGGGTGCACATCCCTGGGTGCTCGTGGAAAGGTTTCTGCATGGTTTTCGCTGAGGAATCGTGTGTGTGCACATGGACAAAGAGAAGGCGCAGCAACCAGGTTCCAGCGCCGAAGAAGGCAAAAGGCGAGGTTTCCGGCGCTATCTCCTTCTCTCCCCAGAGCTAGTCGCGCAAAGCAAGCCGCTAAGCCGGCGACCGGCAAGAGAGCTACAACGAAGCATGCCGAACGGAGAAAATAGCAGCAGCTCATCTGTTCACACCTTGTTTCTGCCATGTGCTTGAACGCCAAGACGTTCGCGCTTCTGTGAGATGAAAGACGTCCTTCTGCATATGTGGTTGCTCACACCGGTGCACTTGTTAGTGTATCCATTCAGTCCTGGGCTGCGGGGCATTCAGAAGTGGCTCTGTGGAGACGTCTGCATAGAGGCAGCTGTCAGAACACGCACACTCGATTGTTCACCAAAACATATGCAGACGCGTCCTTAGCCTGTAGATTTGGATGCACAGAGTTCCCTGTGTTCGCAAGAGACAAGGGAATCGCGTCTGTGCGCACAGAAGCAATAGCGGACCGTTTCCCTCGGAGTGAACGCGAAAGAGCCGTCTATATACTCGCAGACACGCGAACGTGCCTCAATGCGGTCACAGAGGCAGCAGCTTTTGCACAGATGCTCCTGGTGATTCTGGCACTTTCCAGGCACACTCCTGAAAGTCGCGCACACTGCTGTTCACTCGCTAAACGACCTCTTGGGAAACACGTCTCCGGTCGACGGACCGCTCAGATTGCTTCTCGTGTAACTGTGAACTGTGTCAGCGCAGGGAATCCGTCTCTGTTGAGCAGATGTGGATCCTGCCTCGCTTTTGCTTTGTTGCCTCTACCAAGATGATTTCCCGTTTCTCTCTTCACTGGAGCAGGCAGACACAGCCAACGCACATCAAGTGTCAAGAGACACGCTCTGCTGAGCTCAACGCTTGTGCAGATGCACATGTGCGACGAAGTCAACACACGTGCTTGTGGAGAGAAAGAAAGGGACTCCCAGGCGTGTGGAGCGACGGGGAGAAAGAGCGGGCGCTGAGGAACACAGTTTCAAACAGACTGTCTCCACACAAACAGGCACCTGTCTGCAGGTATCCTAGATCTTGATTCTTGAACTTGAGGAAACACGCGTCTGAGCAAAACTCCCAAACGCTTCCAGGAAAGACACAGGCTCTCCCACAAGCACACAAGTGTTTGCCCTCAGCTATAGATCAGGGACAAGCCTGTGAAGAGCAACCAAAGAGCTCGTCCGTCTTTCCCTCAATAGATGGGAGTAGGCGCGCTTGCGGATGTGTGCGTGTGTGTGGCCACGCGTTTGCTTAGGCATCAGTGTGTGAAAAGGTAGGTGCTTTTCTCTAGCTGCGTGTGCGTGCACGTGGTGCTGGGTGCACATCCCTGGGTGCTCGTGGAAAGGTTTCTGCATGGTTTTCGCTGAGGAATCGTGTGTGTGCACATGGACAAAGAGAAGGCGCAGCAACCAGGTTCCAGCGCCGAAGAAGGCAAAAGGCGAGGTTTCCGGCGCTATCTCCTTCTCTCCCCAGAGCTAGTCGCGCAAAGCAAGCCGCTAAGCCGGCGACCGGCAAGAGAGCTACAACGAAGCATGCCGAACGGAGAAAATAGCAGCAGCTCATCTGTTCACACCTTGTTTCTGCCATGTGCTTGAACGCCAAGACGTTCGCGCTTCTGTGAGATGAAAGACGTCCTTCTGCATATGTGGTTGCTCACACCGGTGCACTTGTTAGTGTATCCATTCAGTCCTGGGCTGCGGGGCATTCAGAAGTGGCTCTGTGGAGACGTCTGCATAGAGGCAGCTGTCAGAACACGCACACTCGATTGTTCACCAAAACATATGCAGACGCGTCCTTAGCCTGTAGATTTGGATGCACAGAGTTCCCTGTGTTCGCAAGAGACAAGGGAATCGCGTCTGTGCGCACAGAAGCAATAGCGGACCGTTTCCCTCGGAGTGAACGCGAAAGAGCCGTCTATATACTCGCAGACACGCGAACGTGCCTCAATGCGGTCACAGAGGCAGCAGCTTTTGCACAGATGCTCCTGGTGATTCTGGCACTTTCCAGGCACACTCCTGAAAGTCGCGCACACTGCTGTTCACTCGCTAAACGACCTCTTGGGAAACACGTCTCCGGTCGACGGACCGCTCAGATTGCTTCTCGTGTAACTGTGAACTGTGTCAGCGCAGGGAATCCGTCTCTGTTGAGCAGATGTCAATCCTGCCTCGCCTTTGCTTTGTTGCCTCTACCAAGATGATTTCCCGTTTCTCTCTTCACTGGAGCAGGCAGACACAGCCAACGCACATCAAGTGTCAAGAGACACGCTCTGCTGAGCTCAACGCTTGTGCAGATGCACATGTGCGACGAAGTCAACACACGTGCTTGTGGAGAGAAAGAAAGGGACTCCCAGGCGTGTGGAGCGACGGGGAGAAAGAGCGGGCGCTGAGGAGCACAGTTTCAAACAGACTGTCTCCACACAAACAGGCACCTGTCTGCAGGTATCCTAGATCTTGATTCTTGAACTTGAGGAAACACGCGTCTGAGCAAAACTCCCAAACGCTTCCAGGAAAGACACAGGCTCTCCCACAAGCACACAAGTGTTTGCCCTCAGCTATAGATCAGGGACAAGCCTGTGAAGAGCAACCAAAGAGCTCGTCCGTCTTTCTCTCAGTAGATGGGAGTAGGCGCGCTTGCGGATGTGTGCGTGTGTGTGGCCACGCGTTTGCTTAGGCATCAGTGTGTGAAAAGGTAGGTGCTTTTCTCTAGCTGCGTGTGCGTGCACGTGGTGCTGGGTGCACATCCCTGGGTGCTCGTGGAAAGGTTTCTGCATGGTTTTCGCTGAGGAATCGTGTGTGTGCACATGGACAAAGAGAAGGCGCAGCAACCAGGTTCCAGCGCCGAAGAAGGCAAAAGGCGAGGTTTCCGGCGCTATCTCCTTCTCTCCCCAGAGCTAGTCGCGCAAAGCAAGCCGCTAAGCCGGCGACCGGCAAGAGAGCTACAACGAAGCATGCCGAACGGAGAAAATAGCAGCAGCTCATCTGTTCACACCTTGTTTCTGCCATGTGCTTGAACGCCAAGACGTTCGCGCTTCTGTGAGATGAAAGACGTCCTTCTGCATATGTGGTTGCTCACACCGGTGCACTTGTTAGTGTATCCATTCAGTCCTGGGCTGCGGGGCATTCAGAAGTGGCTCTGTGGAGACGTCTGCATAGAGGCAGCTGTCAGAACACGCACACTCGATTGTTCACCAAAACATATGCAGACGCGTCCTTAGCCTGTAGATTTGGATGCACAGAGTTCCCTGTGTTCGCAAGAGACAAGGGAATCGCGTCTGTGCGCACAGAAGCAATAGCGGACCGTTTCCCTCGGAGTGAACGCGAAAGAGCCGTCTATATACTCGCAGACACGCGAACGTGCCTCAATGCGGTCACAGAGGCAGCAGCTTTTGCACAGATGCTCCTGGTGATTCTGGCACTTTCCAGGCACACTCCTGAAAGTCGCGCACACTGCTGTTCACTCGCTAAACGACCTCTTGGGAAACACGTCTCCGGTCGACGGACCGCTCAGATTGCTTCTCGTGTAACTGTGAACTGTGTCAGCGCAGGGAATCCGTCTCTGTTGAGCAGATGTCAATCCTGCCTCGCCTTTGCTTTGTTGCCTCTACCAAGATGATTTCCCGTTTCTCTCTTCACTGGAGCAGGCAGACACAGCCAACGCACATCAAGTGTCAAGAGACACGCTCTGCTGAGCTCAACGCTTGTGCAGATGCACATGTGCGACGAAGTCAACACACGTGCTTGTGGAGAGAAAGAAAGGGACTCCCAGGCGTGTGGAGCGACGGGGAGAAAGAGCGGGCGCTGAGGAACACAGTTTCAAACAGACTGTCTCCACACAAACAGGCACCTGTCTGCAGGTATCCTAGATCTTGATTCTTGAACTTGAGGAAACACGCGTCTGAGCAAAACTCCCAAACGCTTCCAGGAAAGACACAGGCTCTCCCACAAGCACACAAGTGTTTGCCCTCAGCTATAGATCAGGGACAAGCCTGTGAAGAGCAACCAAAGAGCTCGTCCGTCTTTCCCTCAATAGATGGGAGTAGGCGCGCTTGCGGATGTGTGCGTGTGTGTGGCCACGCGTTTGCTTAGGCATCAGTGTGTGAAAAGGTAGGTGCTTTTCTCTAGCTGCGTGTGCGTGCACGTGGTGCTGGGTGCACATCCCTGGGTGCTCGTGGAAAGGTTTCTGCATGGTTTTCGCTGAGGAATCGTGTGTGTGCACATGGACAAAGAGAAGGCGCAGCAACCAGGTTCCAGCGCCGAAGAAGGCAAAAGGCGAGGTTTCCGGCGCTATCTCCTTCTCTCCCCAGAGCTAGTCGCGCAAAGCAAGCCGCTAAGCCGGCGACCGGCAAGAGAGCTACAACGAAGCATGCCGAACGGAGAAAATAGCAGCAGCTCATCTGTTCACACCTTGTTTCTGCCATGTGCTTGAACGCCAAGACGTTCGCGCTTCTGTGAGATGAAAGACGTCCTTCTGCATATGTGGTTGCTCACACCGGTGCACTTGTTAGTGTATCCATTCAGTCCTGGGCTGCGGGGCATTCAGAAGTGGCTCTGTGGAGACGTCTGCATAGAGGCAGCTGTCAGAACACGCACACTCGATTGTTCACCAAAACATATGCAGACGCGTCCTTAGCCTGTAGATTTGGATGCACAGAGTTCCCTGTGTTCGCAAGAGACAAGGGAATCGCGTCTGTGCGCACAGAAGCAATAGCGGACCGTTTCCCTCGGAGTGAACGCGAAAGAGCCGTCTATATACTCGCAGACACGCGAACGTGCCTCAATGCGGTCACAGAGGCAGCAGCTTTTGCACAGATGCTCCTGGTGATTCTGGCACTTTCCAGGCACACTCCTGAAAGTCGCGCACACTGCTGTTCACTCGCTAAACGACCTCTTGGGAAACACGTCTCCGGTCGACGGACCGCTCAGATTGCTTCTCGTGTAACTGTGAACTGTGTCAGCGCAGGGAATCCGTCTCTGTTGAGCAGATGTCAATCCTGCCTCGCCTTTGCTTTGTTGCCTCTACCAAGATGATTTCCCGTTTCTCTCTTCACTGGAGCAGGCAGACACAGCCAACGCACATCAAGTGTCAAGAGACACGCTCTGCTGAGCTCAACGCTTGTGCAGATGCACATGTGCGACGAAGTCAACACACGTGCTTGTGGAGAGAAAGAAAGGGACTCCCAGGCGTGTGGAGCGACGGGGAGAAAGAGCGGGCGCTGAGGAACACAGTTTCAAACAGACTGTCTCCACACAAACAGGCACCTGTCTGCAGGTATCCTAGATCTTGATTCTTGAACTTGAGGAAACACGCGTCTGAGCAAAACTCCCAAACGCTTCCAGGAAAGACACAGGCTCTCCCACAAGCACACAAGTGTTTGCCCTCAGCTATAGATCAGGGACAAGCCTGTGAAGAGCAACCAAAGAGCTCGTCCGTCTTTCCCTCAATAGATGGGAGTAGGCGCGCTTGCGGATGTGTGCGTGTGTGTGGCCACGCGTTTGCTTAGGCATCAGTGTGTGAAAAGGTAGGTGCTTTTCTCTAGCTGCGTGTGCGTGCACGTGGTGCTGGGTGCACATCCCTGGGTGCTCGTGGAAAGGTTTCTGCATGGTTTTCGCTGAGGAATCGTGTGTGTGCACATGGACAAAGAGAAGGCGCAGCAACCAGGTTCCAGCGCCGAAGAAGGCAAAAGGCGAGGTTTCCGGCGCTATCTCCTTCTCTCCCCAGAGCTAGTCGCGCAAAGCAAGCCGCTAAGCCGGCGACCGGCAAGAGAGCTACAACGAAGCATGCCGAACGGAGAAAATAGCAGCAGCTCATCTGTTCACACCTTGTTTCTGCCATGTGCTTGAACGCCAAGACGTTCGCGCTTCTGTGAGATGAAAGACGTCCTTCTGCATATGTGGTTGCTCACACCGGTGCACTTGTTAGTGTATCCATTCAGTCCTGGGCTGCGGGGCATTCAGAAGTGGCTCTGTGGAGACGTCTGCATAGAGGCAGCTGTCAGAACACGCACACTCGATTGTTCACCAAAACATATGCAGACGCGTCCTTAGCCTGTAGATTTGGATGCACAGAGTTCCCTGTGTTCGCAAGAGACAAGGGAATCGCGTCTGTGCGCACAGAAGCAATAGCGGACCGTTTCCCTCGGAGTGAACGCGAAAGAGCCGTCTATATACTCGCAGACACGCGAACGTGCCTCAATGCGGTCACAGAGGCAGCAGCTTTTGCACAGATGCTCCTGGTGATTCTGGCACTTTCCAGGCACACTCCTGAAAGTCGCGCACACTGCTGTTCACTCGCTAAACGACCTCTTGGGAAACACGTCTCCGGTCGACGGACCGCTCAGATTGCTTCTCGTGTAACTGTGAACTGTGTCAGCGCAGGGAATCCGTCTCTGTTGAGCAGATGTGGATCCTGCCTCGCTTTTGCTTTGTTGCCTCTACCAAGATGATTTCCCGTTTCTCTCTTCACTGGAGCAGGCAGACACAGCCAACGCACATCAAGTGTCAAGAGACACGCTCTGCTGAGCTCAACGCTTGTGCAGATGCACATGTGCGACGAAGTCAACACACGTGCTTGTGGAGAGAAAGAAAGGGACTCCCAGGCGTGTGGAGCGACGGGGAGAAAGAGCGGGCGCTGAGGAACACAGTTTCAAACAGACTGTCTCCACACAAACAGGCACCTGTCTGCAGGTATCCTAGATCTTGATTCTTGAACTTGAGGAAACACGCGTCTGAGCAAAACTCCCAAACGCTTCCAGGAAAGACACAGGCTCTCCCACAAGCACACAAGTGTTTGCCCTCAGCTATAGATCAGGGACAAGCCTGTGAAGAGATGCCCTGCTATTCTTTCGCCTTATGGCATCATGTGTTTCGTTCCTCTTGGAGATCGATTGTTAAACGTCTTTCCTAGGGCGACTGTGAAGCATTTGCCAGCGGAGGAGAAGTAGCACGGAGCAGCATTCAGTACTGCCTACGAGTGTCTTTGCTACCCTACTAGCGGAGCTCCAAGAACAGGCACACATCTTCAGGTACCTTCCAAATGTGGATTCCCCTGCAGCCCCGTAGGCGGGCATGCAGTACGCCAACCGTCAACGGACGTTTTTCCCCTCAAGCCTGTCAGGACGTTGCTCGTCCGTCTTTCCCTCAATAGATGGGAGTAGGCGCGCTTGCGGATGTGTGCGTGTGTGTGGCCACGCGTTTGCTTAGGCTTCAGTGTGTGAAAAGGTAGGTGCTTTTCTCTAGCTGCGTGTGCGTGCACGTGGTGCTGGGTGCACATCCCTGGGTGCTCGTGGAAAGGTTTCTGCATGGTTTTCGCTGAGGAATCGTGTGTGTGCACATGGACAAAGAGAAGGCGCAGCAACCAGGTTCCAGCGCCGAAGAAGGCAAAAGGCGAGGTTTCCGGCGCTATCTCCTTCTCTCCCCAGAGCTAGTCGCGCAAAGCAAGCCGCTAAGCCGGCGACCGGCAAGAGAGCTACAACGAAGCATGCCGAACGGAGAAAATAGCAGCAGCTCATCTGTTCACACCTTGTTTCTGCCATGTGCTTGAACGCCAAGACGTTCGCGCTTCTGTGAGATGAAAGACGTCCTTCTGCATATGTGGTTGCTCACACCGGTGCACTTGTTAGTGTATCCATTCAGTCCTGGGCTGCGGGGCATTCAGAAGTGGCTCTGTGGAGACGTCTGCATAGAGGCAGCTGTCAGAACACGCACACTCGATTGTTCACCAAAACATATGCAGACGCGTCCTTAGCCTGTAGATTTGGATGCACAGAGTTCCCTGTGTTCGCAAGAGACAAGGGAATCGCGTCTGTGCGCACAGAAGCAATAGCGGACCGTTTCCCTCGGAGTGAACGCGAAAGAGCCGTCTATATACTCGCAGACACGCGAACGTGCCTCAATGCGGTCACAGAGGCAGCAGCTTTTGCACAGATGCTCCTGGTGATTCTGGCACTTTCCAGGCACACTCCTGAAAGTCGCGCACACTGCTGTTCACTCGCTAAACGACCTCTTGGGAAACACGTCTCCGGTCGACGGACCGCTCAGATTGCTTCTCGTGTAACTGTGAACTGTGTCAGCGCAGGGAATCCGTCTCTGTTGAGCAGATGTCAATCCTGCCTCGCTTTTGCTTTGTTGCCTCTACCAAGATGATTTCCCGTTTCTCTCTTCACTGGAGCAGGCAGACACAGCCAACGCACATCAAGTGTCAAGAGACACGCTCTGCTGAGCTCAACGCTTGTGCAGATGCACATGTGCGACGAAGTCAACACACGTGCTTGTGGAGAGAAAGAAAGGGACTCCCAGGCGTGTGGAGCGACGGGGAGAAAGAGCGGGCGCTGAGGAACACAGTTTCAAACAGACTGTCTCCACACAAACAGGCACCTGTCTGCAGGTATCCTAGATCTTGATTCTTGAACTTGAGGAAACACGCGTCTGAGCAAAACTCCCAAACGCTTCCAGGAAAGACACAGGCTCTCCCACAAGCACACAAGTGTTTGCCCTCAGCTATAGATCAGGGACAAGCCTGTGAAGAGCAACCAAAGAGCTCGTCCGTCTTTCCCTCAATAGATGGGAGTAGGCGCGCTTGCGGATGTGTGCGTGTGTGTGGCCACGCGTTTGCTTAGGCATCAGTGTGTGAAAAGGTAGGTGCTTTTCTCTAGCTGCGTGTGCGTGCACGTGGTGCTGGGTGCACATCCCTGGGTGCTCGTGGAAAGGTTTCTGCATGGTTTTCGCTGAGGAATCGTGTGTGTGCACATGGACAAAGAGAAGGCGCAGCAACCAGGTTCCAGCGCCGAAGAAGGCAAAAGGCGAGGTTTCCGGCGCTATCTCCTTCTCTCCCCAGAGCTAGTCGCGCAAAGCAAGCCGCTAAGCCGGCGACCGGCAAGAGAGCTACAACGAAGCATGCCGAACGGAGAAAATAGCAGCAGCTCATCTGTTCACACCTTGTTTCTGCCATGTGCTTGAACGCCAAGACGTTCGCGCTTCTGTGAGATGAAAGACGTCCTTCTGCATATGTGGTTGCTCACACCGGTGCACTTGTTAGTGTATCCATTCAGTCCTGGGCTGCGGGGCATTCAGAAGTGGCTCTGTGGAGACGTCTGCATAGAGGCAGCTGTCAGAACACGCACACTCGATTGTTCACCAAAACATATGCAGACGCGTCCTTAGCCTGTAGATTTGGATGCACAGAGTTCCCTGTGTTCGCAAGAGACAAGGGAATCGCGTCTGTGCGCACAGAAGCAATAGCGGACCGTTTCCCTCGGAGTGAACGCGAAAGAGCCGTCTATATACTCGCAGACACGCGAACGTGCCTCAATGCGGTCACAGAGGCAGCAGCTTTTGCACAGATGCTCCTGGTGATTCTGGCACTTTCCAGGCACACTCCTGAAAGTCGCGCACACTGCTGTTCACTCGCTAAACGACCTCTTGGGAAACACGTCTCCGGTCGACGGACCGCTCAGATTGCTTCTCGTGTAACTGTGAACTGTGTCAGCGCAGGGAATCCGTCTCTGTTGAGCAGATGTCAATCCTGCCTCGCCTTTGCTTTGTTGCCTCTACCAAGATGATTTCCCGTTTCTCTCTTCACTGGAGCAGGCAGACACAGCCAACGCACATCAAGTGTCAAGAGACACGCTCTGCTGAGCTCAACGCTTGTGCAGATGCACATGTGCGACGAAGTCAACACACGTGCTTGTGGAGAGAAAGAAAGGGACTCCCAGGCGTGTGGAGCGACGGGGAGAAAGAGCGGGCGCTGAGGAACACAGTTTCAAACAGACTGTCTCCACACAAACAGGCACCTGTCTGCAGGTATCCTAGATCTTGATTCTTGAACTTGAGGAAACACGCGTCTGAGCAAAACTCCCAAACGCTTCCAGGAAAGACACAGGCTCTCCCACAAGCACACAAGTGTTTGCCCTCAGCTATAGATCAGGGACAAGCCTGTGAAGAGCAACCAAAGAGCTCGTCCGTCTTTCCCTCAATAGATGGGAGTAGGCGCGCTTGCGGATGTGTGCGTGTGTGTGGCCACGCGTTTGCTTAGGCATCAGTGTGTGAAAAGGTAGGTGCTTTTCTCTAGCTGCGTGTGCGTGCACGTGGTGCTGGGTGCACATCCCTGGGTGCTCGTGGAAAGGTTTCTGCATGGTTTTCGCTGAGGAATCGTGTGTGTGCACATGGACAAAGAGAAGGCGCAGCAACCAGGTTCCAGCGCCGAAGAAGGCAAAAGGCGAGGTTTCCGGCGCTATCTCCTTCTCTCCCCAGAGCTAGTCGCGCAAAGCAAGCCGCTAAGCCGGCGACCGGCAAGAGAGCTACAACGAAGCATGCCGAACGGAGAAAATAGCAGCAGCTCATCTGTTCACACCTTGTTTCTGCCATGTGCTTGAACGCCAAGACGTTCGCGCTTCTGTGAGATGAAAGACGTCCTTCTGCATATGTGGTTGCTCACACCGGTGCACTTGTTAGTGTATCCATTCAGTCCTGGGCTGCGGGGCATTCAGAAGTGGCTCTGTGGAGACGTCTGCATAGAGGCAGCTGTCAGAACACGCACACTCGATTGTTCACCAAAACATATGCAGACGCGTCCTTAGCCTGTAGATTTGGATGCACAGAGTTCCCTGTGTTCGCAAGAGACAAGGGAATCGCGTCTGTGCGCACAGAAGCAATAGCGGACCGTTTCCCTCGGAGTGAACGCGAAAGAGCCGTCTATATACTCGCAGACACGCGAACGTGCCTCAATGCGGTCACAGAGGCAGCAGCTTTTGCACAGATGCTCCTGGTGATTCTGGCACTTTCCAGGCACACTCCTGAAAGTCGCGCACACTGCTGTTCACTCGCTAAACGACCTCTTGGGAAACACGTCTCCGGTCGACGGACCGCTCAGATTGCTTCTCGTGTAACTGTGAACTGTGTCAGCGCAGGGAATCCGTCTCTGTTGAGCAGATGTGGATCCTGCCTCGCTTTTGCTTTGTTGCCTCTACCAAGATGATTTCCCGTTTCTCTCTTCACTGGAGCAGGCAGACACAGCCAACGCACATCAAGTGTCAAGAGACACGCTCTGCTGAGCTCAACGCTTGTGCAGATGCACATGTGCGACGAAGTCAACACACGTGCTTGTGGAGAGAAAGAAAGGGACTCCCAGGCGTGTGGAGCGACGGGGAGAAAGAGCGGGCGCTGAGGAACACAGTTTCAAACAGACTGTCTCCACACAAACAGGCACCTGTCTGCAGGTATCCTAGATCTTGATTCTTGAACTTGAGGAAACACGCGTCTGAGCAAAACTCCCAAACGCTTCCAGGAAAGACACAGGCTCTCCCACAAGCACACAAGTGTTTGCCCTCAGCTATAGATCAGGGACAAGCCTGTGAAGAGATGCCCTGCTATTCTTTCGCCTTATGGCATCATGTGTTTCGTTCCTCTTGGAGATCGATTGTTAAACGTCTTTCCTAGGGCGACTGTGAAGCATTTGCCAGCGGAGGAGAAGTAGCACGGAGCAGCATTCAGTACTGCCTACGAGTGTCTTTGCTACCCTACTAGCGGAGCTCCAAGAACAGGCACACATCTTCAGGTACCTTCCAAATGTGGATTCCCCTGCAGCCCCGTAGGCGGGCATGCAGTACGCCAACCGTCAACGGACGTTTTTCCCCTCAAGCCTGTCAGGACGTTGCTCGTCCGTCTTTCCCTCAATAGATGGGAGTAGGCGCGCTTGCGGATGTGTGCGTGTGTGTGGCCACGCGTTTGCTTAGGCTTCAGTGTGTGAAAAGGTAGGTGCTTTTCTCTAGCTGCGTGTGCGTGCACGTGGTGCTGGGTGCACATCCCTGGGTGCTCGTGGAAAGGTTTCTGCATGGTTTTCGCTGAGGAATCGTGTGTGTGCACATGGACAAAGAGAAGGCGCAGCAACCAGGTTCCAGCGCCGAAGAAGGCAAAAGGCGAGGTTTCCGGCGCTATCTCCTTCTCTCCCCAGAGCTAGTCGCGCAAAGCAAGCCGCTAAGCCGGCGACCGGCAAGAGAGCTACAACGAAGCATGCCGAACGGAGAAAATAGCAGCAGCTCATCTGTTCACACCTTGTTTCTGCCATGTGCTTGAACGCCAAGACGTTCGCGCTTCTGTGAGATGAAAGACGTCCTTCTGCATATGTGGTTGCTCACACCGGTGCACTTGTTAGTGTATCCATTCAGTCCTGGGCTGCGGGGCATTCAGAAGTGGCTCTGTGGAGACGTCTGCATAGAGGCAGCTGTCAGAACACGCACACTCGATTGTTCACCAAAACATATGCAGACGCGTCCTTAGCCTGTAGATTTGGATGCACAGAGTTCCCTGTGTTCGCAAGAGACAAGGGAATCGCGTCTGTGCGCACAGAAGCAATAGCGGACCGTTTCCCTCGGAGTGAACGCGAAAGAGCCGTCTATATACTCGCAGACACGCGAACGTGCCTCAATGCGGTCACAGAGGCAGCAGCTTTTGCACAGATGCTCCTGGTGATTCTGGCACTTTCCAGGCACACTCCTGAAAGTCGCGCACACTGCTGTTCACTCGCTAAACGACCTCTTGGGAAACACGTCTCCGGTCGACGGACCGCTCAGATTGCTTCTCGTGTAACTGTGAACTGTGTCAGCGCAGGGAATCCGTCTCTGTTGAGCAGATGTCAATCCTGCCTCGCTTTTGCTTTGTTGCCTCTACCAAGATGATTTCCCGTTTCTCTCTTCACTGGAGCAGGCAGACACAGCCAACGCACATCAAGTGTCAAGAGACACGCTCTGCTGAGCTCAACGCTTGTGCAGATGCACATGTGCGACGAAGTCAACACACGTGCTTGTGGAGAGAAAGAAAGGGACTCCCAGGCGTGTGGAGCGACGGGGAGAAAGAGCGGGCGCTGAGGAACACAGTTTCAAACAGACTGTCTCCACACAAACAGGCACCTGTCTGCAGGTATCCTAGATCTTGATTCTTGAACTTGAGGAAACACGCGTCTGAGCAAAACTCCCAAACGCTTCCAGGAAAGACACAGGCTCTCCCACAAGCACACAAGTGTTTGCCCTCAGCTATAGATCAGGGACAAGCCTGTGAAGAGCAACCAAAGAGCTCGTCCGTCTTTCCCTCAATAGATGGGAGTAGGCGCGCTTGCGGATGTGTGCGTGTGTGTGGCCACGCGTTTGCTTAGGCATCAGTGTGTGAAAAGGTAGGTGCTTTTCTCTAGCTGCGTGTGCGTGCACGTGGTGCTGGGTGCACATCCCTGGGTGCTCGTGGAAAGGTTTCTGCATGGTTTTCGCTGAGGAATCGTGTGTGTGCACATGGACAAAGAGAAGGCGCAGCAACCAGGTTCCAGCGCCGAAGAAGGCAAAAGGCGAGGTTTCCGGCGCTATCTCCTTCTCTCCCCAGAGCTAGTCGCGCAAAGCAAGCCGCTAAGCCGGCGACCGGCAAGAGAGCTACAACGAAGCATGCCGAACGGAGAAAATAGCAGCAGCTCATCTGTTCACACCTTGTTTCTGCCATGTGCTTGAACGCCAAGACGTTCGCGCTTCTGTGAGATGAAAGACGTCCTTCTGCATATGTGGTTGCTCACACCGGTGCACTTGTTAGTGTATCCATTCAGTCCTGGGCTGCGGGGCATTCAGAAGTGGCTCTGTGGAGACGTCTGCATAGAGGCAGCTGTCAGAACACGCACACTCGATTGTTCACCAAAACATATGCAGACGCGTCCTTAGCCTGTAGATTTGGATGCACAGAGTTCCCTGTGTTCGCAAGAGACAAGGGAATCGCGTCTGTGCGCACAGAAGCAATAGCGGACCGTTTCCCTCGGAGTGAACGCGAAAGAGCCGTCTATATACTCGCAGACACGCGAACGTGCCTCAATGCGGTCACAGAGGCAGCAGCTTTTGCACAGATGCTCCTGGTGATTCTGGCACTTTCCAGGCACACTCCTGAAAGTCGCGCACACTGCTGTTCACTCGCTAAACGACCTCTTGGGAAACACGTCTCCGGTCGACGGACCGCTCAGATTGCTTCTCGTGTAACTGTGAACTGTGTCAGCGCAGGGAATCCGTCTCTGTTGAGCAGATGTCAATCCTGCCTCGCTTTTGCTTTGTTGCCTCTACCAAGATGATTTCCCGTTTCTCTCTTCACTGGAGCAGGCAGACACAGCCAACGCACATCAAGTGTCAAGAGACACGCTCTGCTGAGCTCAACGCTTGTGCAGATGCACATGTGCGACGAAGTCAACACACGTGCTTGTGGAGAGAAAGAAAGGGACTCCCAGGCGTGTGGAGCGACGGGGAGAAAGAGCGGGCGCTGAGGAACACAGTTTCAAACAGACTGTCTCCACACAAACAGGCACCTGTCTGCAGGTATCCTAGATCTTGATTCTTGAACTTGAGGAAACACGCGTCTGAGCAAAACTCCCAAACGCTTCCAGGAAAGACACAGGCTCTCCCACAAGCACACAAGTGTTTGCCCTCAGCTATAGATCAGGGACAAGCCTGTGAAGAGCAACCAAAGAGCTCGTCCGTCTTTCCCTCAATAGATGGGAGTAGGCGCGCTTGCGGATGTGTGCGTGTGTGTGGCCACGCGTTTGCTTAGGCATCAGTGTGTGAAAAGGTAGGTGCTTTTCTCTAGCTGCGTGTGCGTGCACGTGGTGCTGGGTGCACATCCCTGGGTGCTCGTGGAAAGGTTTCTGCATGGTTTTCGCTGAGGAATCGTGTGTGTGCACATGGACAAAGAGAAGGCGCAGCAACCAGGTTCCAGCGCCGAAGAAGGCAAAAGGCGAGGTTTCCGGCGCTATCTCCTTCTCTCCCCAGAGCTAGTCGCGCAAAGCAAGCCGCTAAGCCGGCGACCGGCAAGAGAGCTACAACGAAGCATGCCGAACGGAGAAAATAGCAGCAGCTCATCTGTTCACACCTTGTTTCTGCCATGTGCTTGAACGCCAAGACGTTCGCGCTTCTGTGAGATGAAAGACGTCCTTCTGCATATGTGGTTGCTCACACCGGTGCACTTGTTAGTGTATCCATTCAGTCCTGGGCTGCGGGGCATTCAGAAGTGGCTCTGTGGAGACGTCTGCATAGAGGCAGCTGTCAGAACACGCACACTCGATTGTTCACCAAAACATATGCAGACGCGTCCTTAGCCTGTAGATTTGGATGCACAGAGTTCCCTGTGTTCGCAAGAGACAAGGGAATCGCGTCTGTGCGCACAGAAGCAATAGCGGACCGTTTCCCTCGGAGTGAACGCGAAAGAGCCGTCTATATACTCGCAGACACGCGAACGTGCCTCAATGCGGTCACAGAGGCAGCAGCTTTTGCACAGATGCTCCTGGTGATTCTGGCACTTTCCAGGCACACTCCTGAAAGTCGCGCACACTGCTGTTCACTCGCTAAACGACCTCTTGGGAAACACGTCTCCGGTCGACGGACCGCTCAGATTGCTTCTCGTGTAACTGTGAACTGTGTCAGCGCAGGGAATCCGTCTCTGTTGAGCAGATGTCAATCCTGCCTCGCCTTTGCTTTGTTGCCTCTACCAAGATGATTTCCCGTTTCTCTCTTCACTGGAGCACGCAGACACAGCCAACGCACATCAAGTGTCAAGAGACACGCTCTGCTGAGCTCAACGCTTGTGCAGATGCACATGTGCGACGAAGTCAACACACGTGCTTGTGGAGAGAAAGAAAGGGACTCCCAGGCGTGTGGAGCGACGGGGAGAAAGAGCGGGCGCTGAGGAACACAGTTTCAAACAGACTGTCTCCACACAAACAGGCACCTGTCTGCAGGTATCCTAGATCTTGATTCTTGAACTTGAGGAAACACGCGTCTGAGCAAAACTCCCAAACGCTTCCAGGAAAGACACAGGCTCTCCCACAAGCACACAAGTGTTTGCCCTCAGCTATAGATCAGGGACAAGCCTGTGAAGAGCAACCAAAGAGCTCGTCCGTCTTTCCCTCAATAGATGGGAGTAGGCGCGCTTGCGGATGTGTGCGTGTGTGTGGCCACGCGTTTGCTTAGGCATCAGTGTGTGAAAAGGTAGGTGCTTTTCTCTAGCTGCGTGTGCGTGCACGTGGTGCTGGGTGCACATCCCTGGGTGCTCGTGGAAAGGTTTCTGCATGGTTTTCGCTGAGGAATCGTGTGTGTGCACATGGACAAAGAGAAGGCGCAGCAACCAGGTTCCAGCGCCGAAGAAGGCAAAAGGCGAGGTTTCCGGCGCTATCTCCTTCTCTCCCCAGAGCTAGTCGCGCAAAGCAAGCCGCTAAGCCGGCGACCGGCAAGAGAGCTACAACGAAGCATGCCGAACGGAGAAAATAGCAGCAGCTCATCTGTTCACACCTTGTTTCTGCCATGTGCTTGAACGCCAAGACGTTCGCGCTTCTGTGAGATGAAAGACGTCCTTCTGCATATGTGGTTGCTCACACCGGTGCACTTGTTAGTGTATCCATTCAGTCCTGGGCTGCGGGGCATTCAGAAGTGGCTCTGTGGAGACGTCTGCATAGAGGCAGCTGTCAGAACACGCACACTCGATTGTTCACCAAAACATATGCAGACGCGTCCTTAGCCTGTAGATTTGGATGCACAGAGTTCCCTGTGTTCGCAAGAGACAAGGGAATCGCGTCTGTGCGCACAGAAGCAATAGCGGACCGTTTCCCTCGGAGTGAACGCGAAAGAGCCGTCTATATACTCGCAGACACGCGAACGTGCCTCAATGCGGTCACAGAGGCAGCAGCTTTTGCACAGATGCTCCTGGTGATTCTGGCACTTTCCAGGCACACTCCTGAAAGTCGCGCACACTGCTGTTCACTCGCTAAACGACCTCTTGGGAAACACGTCTCCGGTCGACGGACCGCTCAGATTGCTTCTCGTGTAACTGTGAACTGTGTCAGCGCAGGGAATCCGTCTCTGTTGAGCAGATGTCAATCCTGCCTCGCCTTTGCTTTGTTGCCTCTACCAAGATGATTTCCCGTTTCTCTCTTCACTGGAGCAGGCAGACACAGCCAACGCACATCAAGTGTCAAGAGACACGCTCTGCTGAGCTCAACGCTTGTGCAGATGCACATGTGCGACGAAGTCAACACACGTGCTTGTGGAGAGAAAGAAAGGGACTCCCAGGCGTGTGGAGCGACGGGGAGAAAGAGCGGGCGCTGAGGAACACAGTTTCAAACAGACTGTCTCCACACAAACAGGCACCTGTCTGCAGGTATCCTAGATCTTGATTCTTGAACTTGAGGAAACACGCGTCTGAGCAAAACTCCCAAACGCTTCCAGGAAAGACACAGGCTCTCCCACAAGCACACAAGTGTTTGCCCTCAGCTATAGATCAGGGACAAGCCTGTGAAGAGCAACCAAAGAGCTCGTCCGTCTTTCCCTCAATAGATGGGAGTAGGCGCGCTTGCGGATGTGTGCGTGTGTGTGGCCACGCGTTTGCTTAGGCATCAGTGTGTGAAAAGGTAGGTGCTTTTCTCTAGCTGCGTGTGCGTGCACGTGGTGCTGGGTGCACATCCCTGGGTGCTCGTGGAAAGGTTTCTGCATGGTTTTCGCTGAGGAATCGTGTGTGTGCACATGGACAAAGAGAAGGCGCAGCAACCAGGTTCCAGCGCCGAACAAGGCAAAAGGCGAGGTTTCCGGCGCTATCTCCTTCTCTCCCCAGAGCTAGTCGCGCAAAGCAAGCCGCTAAGCCGGCGACCGGCAAGAGAGCTACAACGAAGCATGCCGAACGGAGAAAATAGCAGCAGCTCATCTGTTCACACCTTGTTTCTGCCATGTGCTTGAACGCCAAGACGTTCGCGCTTCTGTGAGATGAAAGACGTCCTTCTGCATATGTGGTTGCTCACACCGGTGCACTTGTTAGTGTATCCATTCAGTCCTGGGCTGCGGGGCATTCAGAAGTGGCTCTGTGGAGACGTCTGCATAGAGGCAGCTGTCAGAACACGCACACTCGATTGTTCACCAAAACATATGCAGACGCGTCCTTAGCCTGTAGATTTGGATGCACAGAGTTCCCTGTGTTCGCAAGAGACAAGGGAATCGCGTCTGTGCGCACAGAAGCAATAGCGGACCGTTTCCCTCGGAGTGAACGCGAAAGAGCCGTCTATATACTCGCAGACACGCGAACGTGCCTCAATGCGGTCACAGAGGCAGCAGCTTTTGCACAGATGCTCCTGGTGATTCTGGCACTTTCCAGGCACACTCCTGAAAGTCGCGCACACTGCTGTTCACTCGCTAAACGACCTCTTGGGAAACACGTCTCCGGTCGACGGACCGCTCAGATTGCTTCTCGTGTAACTGTGAACTGTGTCAGCGCAGGGAATCCGTCTCTGTTGAGCAGATGTGGATCCTGCCTCGCTTTTGCTTTGTTGCCTCTACCAAGATGATTTCCCGTTTCTCTCTTCACTGGAGCAGGCAGACACAGCCAACGCACATCAAGTGTCAAGAGACACGCTCTGCTGAGCTCAACGCTTGTGCAGATGCACATGTGCGACGAAGTCAACACACGTGCTTGTGGAGAGAAAGAAAGGGACTCCCAGGCGTGTGGAGCGACGGGGAGAAAGAGCGGGCGCTGAGGAACACAGTTTCAAACAGACTGTCTCCACACAAACAGGCACCTGTCTGCAGGTATCCTAGATCTTGATTCTTGAACTTGAGGAAACACGCGTCTGAGCAAAACTCCCAAACGCTTCCAGGAAAGACACAGGCTCTCCCACAAGCACACAAGTGTTTGCCCTCAGCTATAGATCAGGGACAAGCCTGTGAAGAGATGCCCTGCTATTCTTTCGCCTTATGGCATCATGTGTTTCGTTCCTCTTGGAGATCGATTGTTAAACGTCTTTCCTAGGGCGACTGTGAAGCATTTGCCAGCGGAGGAGAAGTAGCACGGAGCAGCATTCAGTACTGCCTACGAGTGTCTTTGCTACCCTACTAGCGGAGCTCCAAGAACAGGCACACATCTTCAGGTACCTTCCAAATGTGGATTCCCCTGCAGCCCCGTAGGCGGGCATGCAGTACGCCAACCGTCAACGGACGTTTTTCCCCTCAAGCCTGTCAGGACGTTGCTCGTCCGTCTTTCCCTCAATAGATGGGAGTAGGCGCGCTTGCGGATGTGTGCGTGTGTGTGGCCACGCGTTTGCTTAGGCTTCAGTGTGTGAAAAGGTAGGTGCTTTTCTCTAGCTGCGTGTGCGTGCACGTGGTGCTGGGTGCACATCCCTGGGTGCTCGTGGAAAGGTTTCTGCATGGTTTTCGCTGAGGAATCGTGTGTGTGCACATGGACAAAGAGAAGGCGCAGCAACCAGGTTCCAGCGCCGAAGAAGGCAAAAGGCGAGGTTTCCGGCGCTATCTCCTTCTCTCCCCAGAGCTAGTCGCGCAAAGCAAGCCGCTAAGCCGGCGACCGGCAAGAGAGCTACAACGAAGCATGCCGAACGGAGAAAATAGCAGCAGCTCATCTGTTCACACCTTGTTTCTGCCATGTGCTTGAACGCCAAGACGTTCGCGCTTCTGTGAGATGAAAGACGTCCTTCTGCATATGTGGTTGCTCACACCGGTGCACTTGTTAGTGTATCCATTCAGTCCTGGGCTGCGGGGCATTCAGAAGTGGCTCTGTGGAGACGTCTGCATAGAGGCAGCTGTCAGAACACGCACACTCGATTGTTCACCAAAACATATGCAGACGCGTCCTTAGCCTGTAGATTTGGATGCACAGAGTTCCCTGTGTTCGCAAGAGACAAGGGAATCGCGTCTGTGCGCACAGAAGCAATAGCGGACCGTTTCCCTCGGAGTGAACGCGAAAGAGCCGTCTATATACTCGCAGACACGCGAACGTGCCTCAATGCGGTCACAGAGGCAGCAGCTTTTGCACAGATGCTCCTGGTGATTCTGGCACTTTCCAGGCACACTCCTGAAAGTCGCGCACACTGCTGTTCACTCGCTAAACGACCTCTTGGGAAACACGTCTCCGGTCGACGGACCGCTCAGATTGCTTCTCGTGTAACTGTGAACTGTGTCAGCGCAGGGAATCCGTCTCTGTTGAGCAGATGTCAATCCTGCCTCGCTTTTGCTTTGTTGCCTCTACCAAGATGATTTCCCGTTTCTCTCTTCACTGGAGCAGGCAGACACAGCCAACGCACATCAAGTGTCAAGAGACACGCTCTGCTGAGCTCAACGCTTGTGCAGATGCACATGTGCGACGAAGTCAACACACGTGCTTGTGGAGAGAAAGAAAGGGACTCCCAGGCGTGTGGAGCGACGGGGAGAAAGAGCGGGCGCTGAGGAACACAGTTTCAAACAGACTGTCTCCACACAAACAGGCACCTGTCTGCAGGTATCCTAGATCTTGATTCTTGAACTTGAGGAAACACGCGTCTGAGCAAAACTCCCAAACGCTTCCAGGAAAGACACAGGCTCTCCCACAAGCACACAAGTGTTTGCCCTCAGCTATAGATCAGGGACAAGCCTGTGAAGAGCAACCAAAGAGCTCGTCCGTCTTTCCCTCAATAGATGGGAGTAGGCGCGCTTGCGGATGTGTGCGTGTGTGTGGCCACGCGTTTGCTTAGGCATCAGTGTGTGAAAAGGTAGGTGCTTTTCTCTAGCTGCGTGTGCGTGCACGTGGTGCTGGGTGCACATCCCTGGGTGCTCGTGGAAAGGTTTCTGCATGGTTTTCGCTGAGGAATCGTGTGTGTGCACATGGACAAAGAGAAGGCGCAGCAACCAGGTTCCAGCGCCGAAGAAGGCAAAAGGCGAGGTTTCCGGCGCTATCTCCTTCTCTCCCCAGAGCTAGTCGCGCAAAGCAAGCCGCTAAGCCGGCGACCGGCAAGAGAGCTACAACGAAGCATGCCGAACGGAGAAAATAGCAGCAGCTCATCTGTTCACACCTTGTTTCTGCCATGTGCTTGAACGCCAAGACGTTCGCGCTTCTGTGAGATGAAAGACGTCCTTCTGCATATGTGGTTGCTCACACCGGTGCACTTGTTAGTGTATCCATTCAGTCCTGGGCTGCGGGGCATTCAGAAGTGGCTCTGTGGAGACGTCTGCATAGAGGCAGCTGTCAGAACACGCACACTCGATTGTTCACCAAAACATATGCAGACGCGTCCTTAGCCTGTAGATTTGGATGCACAGAGTTCCCTGTGTTCGCAAGAGACAAGGGAATCGCGTCTGTGCGCACAGAAGCAATAGCGGACCGTTTCCCTCGGAGTGAACGCGAAAGAGCCGTCTATATACTCGCAGACACGCGAACGTGCCTCAATGCGGTCACAGAGGCAGCAGCTTTTGCACAGATGCTCCTGGTGATTCTGGCACTTTCCAGGCACACTCCTGAAAGTCGCGCACACTGCTGTTCACTCGCTAAACGACCTCTTGGGAAACACGTCTCCGGTCGACGGACCGCTCAGATTGCTTCTCGTGTAACTGTGAACTGTGTCAGCGCAGGGAATCCGTCTCTGTTGAGCAGATGTCAATCCTGCCTCGCTTTTGCTTTGTTGCCTCTACCAAGATGATTTCCCGTTTCTCTCTTCACTGGAGCAGGCAGACACAGCCAACGCACATCAAGTGTCAAGAGACACGCTCTGCTGAGCTCAACGCTTGTGCAGATGCACATGTGCGACGAAGTCAACACACGTGCTTGTGGAGAGAAAGAAAGGGACTCCCAGGCGTGTGGAGCGACGGGGAGAAAGAGCGGGCGCTGAGGAACACAGTTTCAAACAGACTGTCTCCACACAAACAGGCACCTGTCTGCAGGTATCCTAGATCTTGATTCTTGAACTTGAGGAAACACGCGTCTGAGCAAAACTCCCAAACGCTTCCAGGAAAGACACAGGCTCTCCCACAAGCACACAAGTGTTTGCCCTCAGCTATAGATCAGGGACAAGCCTGTGAAGAGCAACCAAAGAGCTCGTCCGTCTTTCCCTCAATAGATGGGAGTAGGCGCGCTTGCGGATGTGTGCGTGTGTGTGGCCACGCGTTTGCTTAGGCATCAGTGTGTGAAAAGGTAGGTGCTTTTCTCTAGCTGCGTGTGCGTGCACGTGGTGCTGGGTGCACATCCCTGGGTGCTCGTGGAAAGGTTTCTGCATGGTTTTCGCTGAGGAATCGTGTGTGTGCACATGGACAAAGAGAAGGCGCAGCAACCAGGTTCCAGCGCCGAACAAGGCAAAAGGCGAGGTTTCCGGCGCTATCTCCTTCTCTCCCCAGAGCTAGTCGCGCAAAGCAAGCCGCTAAGCCGGCGACCGGCAAGAGAGCTACAACGAAGCATGCCGAACGGAGAAAATAGCAGCAGCTCATCTGTTCACACCTTGTTTCTGCCATGTGCTTGAACGCCAAGACGTTCGCGCTTCTGTGAGATGAAAGACGTCCTTCTGCATATGTGGTTGCTCACACCGGTGCACTTGTTAGTGTATCCATTCAGTCCTGGGCTGCGGGGCATTCAGAAGTGGCTCTGTGGAGACGTCTGCATAGAGGCAGCTGTCAGAACACGCACACTCGATTGTTCACCAAAACATATGCAGACGCGTCCTTAGCCTGTAGATTTGGATGCACAGAGTTCCCTGTGTTCGCAAGAGACAAGGGAATCGCGTCTGTGCGCACAGAAGCAATAGCGGACCGTTTCCCTCGGAGTGAACGCGAAAGAGCCATCTATATACTCGCAGACACGCGAACGTGCCTCAATGCGGTCACAGAGGCAGCAGCTTTTGCACAGATGCTCCTGGTGATTCTGGCACTTTCCAGGCACACTCCTGAAAGTCGCGCACACTGCTGTTCACTCGCTAAACGACCTCTTGGGAAACACGTCTCCGGTCGACGGACCGCTCAGATTGCTTCTCGTGTAACTGTGAACTGTGTCAGCGCAGGGAATCCGTCTCTGTTGAGCAGATGTCAATCCTGCCTCGCTTTTGCTTTGTTGCCTCTACCAAGACGATTTCCCGTTTCTCTCTTCACTGGAGCAGGCAGACACAGCCAACGCACATCAAGTGTCAAGAGACACGCTCTGCTGAGCTCAACGCTTGTGCAGATGCACATGTGCGACGAAGTCAACACACGTGCTTGTGGAGAGAAAGAAAGGGACTCCCAGGCGTGTGGAGCGACGGGGAGAAAGAGCGGGCGCTGAGGAACACAGTTTCAAACAGACTGTCTCCACACAAACAGGCACCTGTCTGCAGGTATCCTAGATCTTGATTCTTGAACTTGAGGAAACACGCGTCTGAGCAAAACTCCCAAACGCTTCCAGGAAAGACACAGGCTCTCCCACAAGCACACAAGTGTTTGCCCTCAGCTATAGATCAGGGACAAGCCTGTGAAGAGCAACCAAAGAGCTCGTCCGTCTTTCCCTCAATAGATGGGAGTAGGCGCGCTTGCGGATGTGTGCGTGTGTGTGGCCACGCGTTTGCTTAGGCATCAGTGTGTGAAAAGGTAGGTGCTTTTCTCTAGCTGCGTGTGCGTGCACGTGGTGCTGGGTGCACATCCCTGGGTGCTCGTGGAAAGGTTTCTGCATGGTTTTCGCTGAGGAATCGTGTGTGTGCACATGGACAAAGAGAAGGCGCAGCAACCAGGTTCCAGCGCCGAAGAAGGCAAAAGGCGAGGTTTCCGGCGCTATCTCCTTCTCTCCCCAGAGCTAGTCGCGCAAAGCAAGCCGCTAAGCCGGCGACCGGCAAGAGAGCTACAACGAAGCATGCCGAACGGAGAAAATAGCAGCAGCTCATCTGTTCACACCTTGTTTCTGCCATGTGCTTGAACGCCAAGACGTTCGCGCTTCTGTGAGATGAAAGACGTCCTTCTGCATATGTGGTTGCTCACACCGGTGCACTTGTTAGTGTATCCATTCAGTCCTGGGCTGCGGGGCATTCAGAAGTGGCTCTGTGGAGACGTCTGCATAGAGGCAGCTGTCAGAACACGCACACTCGATTGTTCACCAAAACATATGCAGACGCGTCCTTAGCCTGTAGATTTGGATGCACAGAGTTCCCTGTGTTCGCAAGAGACAAGGGAATCGCGTCTGTGCGCACAGAAGCAATAGCGGACCGTTTCCCTCGGAGTGAACGCGAAAGAGCCGTCTATATACTCGCAGACACGCGAACGTGCCTCAATGCGGTCACAGAGGCAGCAGCTTTTGCACAGATGCTCCTGGTGATTCTGGCACTTTCCAGGCACACTCCTGAAAGTCGCGCACACTGCTGTTCACTCGCTAAACGACCTCTTGGGAAACACGTCTCCGGTCGACGGACCGCTCAGATTGCTTCTCGTGTAACTGTGAACTGTGTCAGCGCAGGGAATCCGTCTCTGTTGAGCAGATGTCAATCCTGCCTCGCTTTTGCTTTGTTGCCTCTACCAAGATGATTTCCCGTTTCTCTCTTCACTGGAGCAGGCAGACACAGCCAACGCACATCAAGTGTCAAGAGACACGCTCTGCTGAGCTCAACGCTTGTGCAGATGCACATGTGCGACGAAGTCAACACACGTGCTTGTGGAGAGAAAGAAAGGGACTCCCAGGCGTGTGGAGCGACGGGGAGAAAGAGCGGGCGCTGAGGAACACAGTTTCAAACAGACTGTCTCCACACAAACAGGCACCTGTCTGCAGGTATCCTAGATCTTGATTCTTGAACTTGAGGAAACACGCGTCTGAGCAAAACTCCCAAACGCTTCCAGGAAAGACACAGGCTCTCCCACAAGCACACAAGTGTTTGCCCTCAGCTATAGATCAGGGACAAGCCTGTGAAGAGCAACCAAAGAGCTCGTCCGTCTTTCCCTCAATAGATGGGAGTAGGCGCGCTTGCGGATGTGTGCGTGTGTGTGGCCACGCGTTTGCTTAGGCATCAGTGTGTGAAAAGGTAGGTGCTTTTCTCTAGCTGCGTGTGCGTGCACGTGGTGCTGGGTGCACATCCCTGGGTGCTCGTGGAAAGGTTTCTGCATGGTTTTCGCTGAGGAATCGTGTGTGTGCACATGGACAAAGAGAAGGCGCAGCAACCAGGTTCCAGCGCCGAAGAAGGCAAAAGGCGAGGTTTCCGGCGCTATCTCCTTCTCTCCCCAGAGCTAGTCGCGCAAAGCAAGCCGCTAAGCCGGCGACCGGCAAGAGAGCTACAACGAAGCATGCCGAACGGAGAAAATAGCAGCAGCTCATCTGTTCACACCTTGTTTCTGCCATGTGCTTGAACGCCAAGACGTTCGCGCTTCTGTGAGATGAAAGACGTCCTTCTGCATATGTGGTTGCTCACACCGGTGCACTTGTTAGTGTATCCATTCAGTCCTGGGCTGCGGGGCATTCAGAAGTGGCTCTGTGGAGACGTCTGCATAGAGGCAGCTGTCAGAACACGCACACTCGATTGTTCACCAAAACATATGCAGACGCGTCCTTAGCCTGTAGATTTGGATGCACAGAGTTCCCTGTGTTCGCAAGAGACAAGGGAATCGCGTCTGTGCGCACAGAAGCAATAGCGGACCGTTTCCCTCGGAGTGAACGCGAAAGAGCCGTCTATATACTCGCAGACACGCGAACGTGCCTCAATGCGGTCACAGAGGCAGCAGCTTTTGCACAGATGCTCCTGGTGATTCTGGCACTTTCCAGGCACACTCCTGAAAGTCGCGCACACTGCTGTTCACTCGCTAAACGACCTCTTGGGAAACACGTCTCCGGTCGACGGACCGCTCAGATTGCTTCTCGTGTAACTGTGAACTGTGTCAGCGCAGGGAATCCGTCTCTGTTGAGCAGATGTCAATCCTGCCTCGCCTTTGCTTTGTTGCCTCTACCAAGATGATTTCCCGTTTCTCTCTTCACTGGAGCAGGCAGACACAGCCAACGCACATCAAGTGTCAAGAGACACGCTCTGCTGAGCTCAACGCTTGTGCAGATGCACATGTGCGACGAAGTCAACACACGTGCTTGTGGAGAGAAAGAAAGGGACTCCCAGGCGTGTGGAGCGACGGGGAGAAAGAGCGGGCGCTGAGGAACACAGTTTCAAACAGACTGTCTCCACACAAACAGGCACCTGTCTGCAGGTATCCTAGATCTTGATTCTTGAACTTGAGGAAACACGCGTCTGAGCAAAACTCCCAAACGCTTCCAGGAAAGACACAGGCTCTCCCACAAGCACACAAGTGTTTGCCCTCAGCTATAGATCAGGGACAAGCCTGTGAAGAGCAACCAAAGAGCTCGTCCGTCTTTCCCTCAATAGATGGGAGTAGGCGCGCTTGCGGATGTGTGCGTGTGTGTGGCCACGCGTTTGCTTAGGCATCAGTGTGTGAAAAGGTAGGTGCTTTTCTCTAGCTGCGTGTGCGTGCACGTGGTGCTGGGTGCACATCCCTGGGTGCTCGTGGAAAGGTTTCTGCATGGTTTTCGCTGAGGAATCGTGTGTGTGCACATGGACAAAGAGAAGGCACAGCAACCAGGTTCCAGCGCCGAAGAAGGCAAAAGGCGAGGTTTCCGGCGCTATCTCCTTCTCTCCCCAGAGCTAGTCGCGCAAAGCAAGCCGCTAAGCCGGCGACCGGCAAGAGAGCTACAACGAAGCATGCCGAACGGAGAAAATAGCAGCAGCTCATCTGTTCACACCTTGTTTCTGCCATGTGCTTGAACGCCAAGACGTTCGCGCTTCTGTGAGATGAAAGACGTCCTTCTGCATATGTGGTTGCTCACACCGGTGCACTTGTTAGTGTATCCATTCAGTCCTGGGCTGCGGGGCATTCAGAAGTGGCTCTGTGGAGACGTCTGCATAGAGGCAGCTGTCAGAACACGCACACTCGATTGTTCACCAAAACATATGCAGACGCGTCCTTAGCCTGTAGATTTGGATGCACAGAGTTCCCTGTGTTCGCAAGAGACAAGGGAATCGCGTCTGTGCGCACAGAAGCAATAGCGGACCGTTTCCCTCGGAGTGAACGCGAAAGAGCCGTCTATATACTCGCAGACACGCGAACGTGCCTCAATGCGGTCACAGAGGCAGCAGCTTTTGCACAGATGCTCCTGGTGATTCTGGCACTTTCCAGGCACACTCCTGAAAGTCGCGCACACTGCTGTTCACTCGCTAAACGACCTCTTGGGAAACACGTCTCCGGTCGACGGACCGCTCAGATTGCTTCTCGTGTAACTGTGAACTGTGTCAGCGCAGGGAATCCGTCTCTGTTGAGCAGATGTCAATCCTGCCTCGCTTTTGCTTTGTTGCCTCTACCAAGATGATTTCCCGTTTCTCTCTTCACTGGAGCAGGCAGACACAGCCAACGCACATCAAGTGTCAAGAGACACGCTCTGCTGAGCTCAACGCTTGTGCAGATGCACATGTGCGACGAAGTCAACACACGTGCTTGTGGAGAGAAAGAAAGGGACTCCCAGGCGTGTGGAGCGACGGGGAGAAAGAGCGGGCGCTGAGGAGCACAGTTTCAAACAGACTGTCTCCACACAAACAGGCACCTGTCTGCAGGTATCCTAGATCTTGATTCTTGAACTTGAGGAAACACGCGTCTGAGCAAAACTCCCAAACGCTTCCAGGAAAGACACAGGCTCTCCCACAAGCACACAAGTGTTTGCCCTCAGCTATAGATCAGGGACAAGCCTGTGAAGAGCAACCAAAGAGCTCGTCCGTCTTTCTCTCAGTAGATGGGAGTAGGCGCGCTTGCGGATGTGTGCGTGTGTGTGGCCACGCGTTTGCTTAGGCATCAGTGTGTGAAAAGGTAGGTGCTTTTCTCTAGCTGCGTGTGCGTGCACGTGGTGCTGGGTGCACATCCCTGGGTGCTCGTGGAAAGGTTTCTGCATGGTTTTCGCTGAGGAATCGTGTGTGTGCACATGGACAAAGAGAAGGCGCAGCAACCAGGTTCCAGCGCCGAAGAAGGCAAAAGGCGAGGTTTCCGGCGCTATCTCCTTCTCTCCCCAGAGCTAGTCGCGCAAAGCAAGCCGCTAAGCCGGCGACCGGCAAGAGAGCTACAACGAAGCATGCCGAACGGAGAAAATAGCAGCAGCTCATCTGTTCACACCTTGTTTCTGCCATGTGCTTGAACGCCAAGACGTTCGCGCTTCTGTGAGATGAAAGACGTCCTTCTGCATATGTGGTTGCTCACACCGGTGCACTTGTTAGTGTATCCATTCAGTCCTGGGCTGCGGGGCATTCAGAAGTGGCTCTGTGGAGACGTCTGCATAGAGGCAGCTGTCAGAACACGCACACTCGATTGTTCACCAAAACATATGCAGACGCGTCCTTAGCCTGTAGATTTGGATGCACAGAGTTCCCTGTGTTCGCAAGAGACAAGGGAATCGCGTCTGTGCGCACAGAAGCAATAGCGGACCGTTTCCCTCGGAGTGAACGCGAAAGAGCCGTCTATATACTCGCAGACACGCGAACGTGCCTCAATGCGGTCACAGAGGCAGCAGCTTTTGCACAGATGCTCCTGGTGATTCTGGCACTTTCCAGGCACACTCCTGAAAGTCGCGCACACTGCTGTTCACTCGCTAAACGACCTCTTGGGAAACACGTCTCCGGTCGACGGACCGCTCAGATTGCTTCTCGTGTAACTGTGAACTGTGTCAGCGCAGGGAATCCGTCTCTGTTGAGCAGATGTCAATCCTGCCTCGCCTTTGCTTTGTTGCCTCTACCAAGATGATTTCCCGTTTCTCTCTTCACTGGAGCAGGCAGACACAGCCAACGCACATCAAGTGTCAAGAGACACGCTCTGCTGAGCTCAACGCTTGTGCAGATGCACATGTGCGACGAAGTCAACACACGTGCTTGTGGAGAGAAAGAAAGGGACTCCCAGGCGTGTGGAGCGACGGGGAGAAAGAGCGGGCGCTGAGGAACACAGTTTCAAACAGACTGTCTCCACACAAACAGGCACCTGTCTGCAGGTATCCTAGATCTTGATTCTTGAACTTGAGGAAACACGCGTCTGAGCAAAACTCCCAAACGCTTCCAGGAAAGACACAGGCTCTCCCACAAGCACACAAGTGTTTGCCCTCAGCTATAGATCAGGGACAAGCCTGTGAAGAGCAACCAAAGAGCTCGTCCGTCTTTCCCTCAATAGATGGGAGTAGGCGCGCTTGCGGATGTGTGCGTGTGTGTGGCCACGCGTTTGCTTAGGCATCAGTGTGTGAAAAGGTAGGTGCTTTTCTCTAGCTGCGTGTGCGTGCACGTGGTGCTGGGTGCACATCCCTGGGTGCTCGTGGAAAGGTTTCTGCATGGTTTTCGCTGAGGAATCGTGTGTGTGCACATGGACAAAGAGAAGGCGCAGCAACCAGGTTCCAGCGCCGAAGAAGGCAAAAGGCGAGGTTTCCGGCGCTATCTCCTTCTCTCCCCAGAGCTAGTCGCGCAAAGCAAGCCGCTAAGCCGGCGACCGGCAAGAGAGCTACAACGAAGCATGCCGAACGGAGAAAATAGCAGCAGCTCATCTGTTCACACCTTGTTTCTGCCATGTGCTTGAACGCCAAGACGTTCGCGCTTCTGTGAGATGAAAGACGTCCTTCTGCATATATGTGGTTGCTCACACCGGTGCACTTGTTAGTGTATCCATTCAGTCCTGGGCTGCGGGGCATTCAGAAGTGGCTCTGTGGAGACGTCTGCATAGAGGCAGCTGTCAGAACACGCACACTCGATTGTTCACCAAAACATATGCAGACGCGTCCTTAGCCTGTAGATTTGGATGCACAGAGTTCCCTGTGTTCGCAAGAGACAAGGGAATCGCGTCTGTGCGCACAGAAGCAATAGCGGACCGTTTCCCTCGGAGTGAACGCGAAAGAGCCGTCTATATACTCGCAGACACGCGAACGTGCCTCAATGCGGTCACAGAGGCAGCAGCTTTTGCACAGATGCTCCTGGTGATTCTGGCACTTTCCAGGCACACTCCTGAAAGTCGCGCACACTGCTGTTCACTCGCTAAACGACCTCTTGGGAAACACGTCTCCGGTCGACGGACCGCTCAGATTGCTTCTCGTGTAACTGTGAACTGTGTCAGCGCAGGGAATCCGTCTCTGTTGAGCAGATGTCAATCCTGCCTCGCTTTTGCTTTGTTGCCTCTACCAAGATGATTTCCCGTTTCTCTCTTCACTGGAGCAGGCAGACACAGCCAACGCACATCAAGTGTCAAGAGACACGCTCTGCTGAGCTCAACGCTTGTGCAGATGCACATGTGCGACGAAGTCAACACACGTGCTTGTGGAGAGAAAGAAAGGGACTCCCAGGCGTGTGGAGCGACGGGGAGAAAGAGCGGGCGCTGAGGAACACAGTTTCAAACAGACTGTCTCCACACAAACAGGCACCTGTCTGCAGGTATCCTAGATCTTGATTCTTGAACTTGAGGAAACACGCGTCTGAGCAAAACTCCCAAACGCTTCCAGGAAAGACACAGGCTCTCCCACAAGCACACAAGTGTTTGCCCTCAGCTATAGATCAGGGACAAGCCTGTGAAGAGCAACCAAAGAGCTCGTCCGTCTTTCCCTCAGTAGATGGGAGTAGGCGCGCTTGCGGATGTGTGCGTGTGTGTGGCCACGCGTTTGCTTAGGCATCAGTGTGTGAAAAGGTAGGTGCTTTTCTCTAGCTGCGTGTGCGTGCACGTGGTGCTGGGTGCACATCCCTGGGTGCTCGTGGAAAGGTTTCTGCATGGTTTTCGCTGAGGAATCGTGTGTGTGCACATGGACAAAGAGAAGGCGCAGCAACCAGGTTCCAGCGCCGAAGAAGGCAAAAGGCGAGGTTTCCGGCGCTATCTCCTTCTCTCCCCAGAGCTAGTCGCGCAAAGCAAGCCGCTAAGCCGGCGACCGGCAAGAGAGCTACAACGAAGCATGCCGAACGGAGAAAATAGCAGCAGCTCATCTGTTCACACCTTGTTTCTGCCATGTGCTTGAACGCCAAGACGTTCGCGCTTCTGTGAGATGAAAGACGTCCTTCTGCATATGTGGTTGCTCACACCGGTGCACTTGTTAGTGTATCCATTCAGTCCTGGGCTGCGGGGCATTCAGAAGTGGCTCTGTGGAGACGTCTGCATAGAGGCAGCTGTCAGAACACGCACACTCGATTGTTCACCAAAACATATGCAGACGCGTCCTTAGCCTGTAGATTTGGATGCACAGAGTTCCCTGTGTTCGCAAGAGACAAGGGAATCGCGTCTGTGCGCACAGAAGCAATAGCGGACCGTTTCCCTCGGAGTGAACGCGAAAGAGCCGTCTATATACTCGCAGACACGCGAACGTGCCTCAATGCGGTCACAGAGGCAGCAGCTTTTGCACAGATGCTCCTGGTGATTCTGGCACTTTCCAGGCACACTCCTGAAAGTCGCGCACACTGCTGTTCACTCGCTAAACGACCTCTTGGGAAACACGTCTCCGGTCGACGGACCGCTCAGATTGCTTCTCGTGTAACTGTGAACTGTGTCAGCGCAGGGAATCCGTCTCTGTTGAGCAGATGTCAATCCTGCCTCGCCTTTGCTTTGTTGCCTCTACCAAGATGATTTCCCGTTTCTCTCTTCACTGGAGCACGCAGACACAGCCAACGCACATCAAGTGTCAAGAGACACGCTCTGCTGAGCTCAACGCTTGTGCAGATGCACATGTGCGACGAAGTCAACACACGTGCTTGTGGAGAGAAAGAAAGGGACTCCCAGGCGTGTGGAGCGACGGGGAGAAAGAGCGGGCGCTGAGGAACACAGTTTCAAACAGACTGTCTCCACACAAACAGGCACCTGTCTGCAGGTATCCTAGATCTTGATTCTTGAACTTGAGGAAACACGCGTCTGAGCAAAACTCCCAAACGCTTCCAGGAAAGACACAGGCTCTCCCACAAGCACACAAGTGTTTGCCCTCAGCTATAGATCAGGGACAAGCCTGTGAAGAGCAACCAAAGAGCTCGTCCGTCTTTCCCTCAATAGATGGGAGTAGGCGCGCTTGCGGATGTGTGCGTGTGTGTGGCCACGCGTTTGCTTAGGCATCAGTGTGTGAAAAGGTAGGTGCTTTTCTCTAGCTGCGTGTGCGTGCACGTGGTGCTGGGTGCACATCCCTGGGTGCTCGTGGAAAGGTTTCTGCATGGTTTTCGCTGAGGAATCGTGTGTGTGCACATGGACAAAGAGAAGGCGCAGCAACCAGGTTCCAGCGCCGAAGAAGGCAAAAGGCGAGGTTTCCGGCGCTATCTCCTTCTCTCCCCAGAGCTAGTCGCGCAAAGCAAGCCGCTAAGCCGGCGACCGGCAAGAGAGCTACAACGAAGCATGCCGAACGGAGAAAATAGCAGCAGCTCATCTGTTCACACCTTGTTTCTGCCATGTGCTTGAACGCCAAGACGTTCGCGCTTCTGTGAGATGAAAGACGTCCTTCTGCATATGTGGTTGCTCACACCGGTGCACTTGTTAGTGTATCCATTCAGTCCTGGGCTGCGGGGCATTCAGAAGTGGCTCTGTGGAGACGTCTGCATAGAGGCAGCTGTCAGAACACGCACACTCGATTGTTCACCAAAACATATGCAGACGCGTCCTTAGCCTGTAGATTTGGATGCACAGAGTTCCCTGTGTTCGCAAGAGACAAGGGAATCACGTCTGTGCGCACAGAAGCAATAGCGGACCGTTTCCCTCGGAGTGAACGCGAAAGAGCCGTCTATATACTCGCAGACACGCGAACGTGCCTCAATGCGGTCACAGAGGCAGCAGCTTTTGCACAGATGCTCCTGGTGATTCTGGCACTTTCCAGGCACACTCCTGAAAGTCGCGCACACTGCTGTTCACTCGCTAAACGACCTCTTGGGAAACACGTCTCCGGTCGACGGACCGCTCAGATTGCTTCTCGTGTAACTGTGAACTGTGTCAGCGCAGGGAATCCGTCTCTGTTGAGCAGATGTCAATCCTGCCTCGCCTTTGCTTTGTTGCCTCTACCAAGATGATTTCCCGTTTCTCTCTTCACTGGAGCAGGCAGACACAGCCAACGCACATCAAGTGTCAAGAGACACGCTCTGCTGAGCTCAACGCTTGTGCAGATGCACATGTGCGACGAAGTCAACACACGTGCTTGTGGAGAGAAAGAAAGGGACTCCCAGGCGTGTGGAGCGACGGGGAGAAAGAGCGGGCGCTGAGGAACACAGTTTCAAACAGACTGTCTCCACACAAACAGGCACCTGTCTGCAGGTATCCTAGATCTTGATTCTTGAACTTGAGGAAACACGCGTCTGAGCAAAACTCCCAAACGCTTCCAGGAAAGACACAGGCTCTCCCACAAGCACACAAGTGTTTGCCCTCAGCTATAGATCAGGGACAAGCCTGTGAAGAGCAACCAAAGAGCTCGTCCGTCTTTCCCTCAATAGATGGGAGTAGGCGCGCTTGCGGATGTGTGCGTGTGTGTGGCCACGCGTTTGCTTAGGCATCAGTGTGTGAAAAGGTAGGTGCTTTTCTCTAGCTGCGTGTGCGTGCACGTGGTGCTGGGTGCACATCCCTGGGTGCTCGTGGAAAGGTTTCTGCATGGTTTTCGCTGAGGAATCGTGTGTGTGCACATGGACAAAGAGAAGGCGCAGCAACCAGGTTCCAGCGCCGAAGAAGGCAAAAGGCGAGGTTTCCGGCGCTATCTCCTTCTCTCCCCAGAGCTAGTCGCGCAAAGCAAGCCGCTAAGCCGGCGACCGGCAAGAGAGCTACAACGAAGCATGCCGAACGGAGAAAATAGCAGCAGCTCATCTGTTCACACCTTGTTTCTGCCATGTGCTTGAACGCCAAGACGTTCGCGCTTCTGTGAGATGAAAGACGTCCTTCTGCATATGTGGTTGCTCACACCGGTGCACTTGTTAGTGTATCCATTCAGTCCTGGGCTGCGGGGCATTCAGAAGTGGCTCTGTGGAGACGTCTGCATAGAGGCAGCTGTCAGAACACGCACACTCGATTGTTCACCAAAACATATGCAGACGCGTCCTTAGCCTGTAGATTTGGATGCACAGAGTTCCCTGTGTTCGCAAGAGACAAGGGAATCGCGTCTGTGCGCACAGAAGCAATAGCGGACCGTTTCCCTCGGAGTGAACGCGAAAGAGCCGTCTATATACTCGCAGACACGCGAACGTGCCTCAATGCGGTCACAGAGGCAGCAGCTTTTGCACAGATGCTCCTGGTGATTCTGGCACTTTCCAGGCACACTCCTGAAAGTCGCGCACACTGCTGTTCACTCGCTAAACGACCTCTTGGGAAACACGTCTCCGGTCGACGGACCGCTCAGATTGCTTCTCGTGTAACTGTGAACTGTGTCAGCGCAGGGAATCCGTCTCTGTTGAGCAGATGTCAATCCTGCCTCGCCTTTGCTTTCTTGCCTCTACCAAGATGATTTCCCGTTTCTCTCTTCACTGGAGCAGGCAGACACAGCCAACGCACATCAAGTGTCAAGAGACACGCTCTGCTGAGCTCAACGCTTGTGCAGATGCACATGTGCGACGAAGTCAACACACGTGCTTGTGGAGAGAAAGAAAGGGACTCCCAGGCGTGTGGAGCGACGGGGAGAAAGAGCGGGCGCTGAGGAACACAGTTTCAAACAGACTGTCTCCACACAAACAGGCACCTGTCTGCAGGTATCCTAGATCTTGATTCTTGAACTTGAGGAAACACGCGTCTGAGCAAAACTCCCAAACGCTTCCAGGAAAGACACAGGCTCTCCCACAAGCACACAAGTGTTTGCCCTCAGCTATAGATCAGGGACAAGCCTGTGAAGAGCAACCAAAGAGCTCGTCCGTCTTTCCCTCAATAGATGGGAGTAGGCGCGCTTGCGGATGTGTGCGTGTGTGTGGCCACGCGTTTGCTTAGGCATCAGTGTGTGAAAAGGTAGGTGCTTTTCTCTAGCTGCGTGTGCGTGCACGTGGTGCTGGGTGCACATCCCTGGGTGCTCGTGGAAAGGTTTCTGCATGGTTTTCGCTGAGGAATCGTGTGTGTGCACATGGACAAAGAGAAGGCGCAGCAACCAGGTTCCAGCGCCGAAGAAGGCAAAAGGCGAGGTTTCCGGCGCTATCTCCTTCTCTCCCCAGAGCTAGTCGCGCAAAGCAAGCCGCTAAGCCGGCGACCGGCAAGAGAGCTACAACGAAGCATGCCGAACGGAGAAAATAGCAGCAGCTCATCTGTTCACACCTTGTTTCTGCCATGTGCTTGAACGCCAAGACGTTCGCGCTTCTGTGAGATGAAAGACGTCCTTCTGCATATGTGGTTGCTCACACCGGTGCACTTGTTAGTGTATCCATTCAGTCCTGGGCTGCGGGGCATTCAGAAGTGGCTCTGTGGAGACGTCTGCATAGAGGCAGCTGTCAGAACACGCACACTCGATTGTTCACCAAAACATATGCAGACGCGTCCTTAGCCTGTAGATTTGGATGCACAGAGTTCCCTGTGTTCGCAAGAGACAAGGGAATCGCGTCTGTGCGCACAGAAGCAATAGCGGACCGTTTCCCTCGGAGTGAACGCGAAAGAGCCGTCTATATACTCGCAGACACGCGAACGTGCCTCAATGCGGTCACAGAGGCAGCAGCTTTTGCACAGATGCTCCTGGTGATTCTGGCACTTTCCAGGCACACTCCTGAAAGTCGCGCACACTGCTGTTCACTCGCTAAACGACCTCTTGGGAAACACGTCTCCGGTCGACGGACCGCTCAGATTGCTTCTCGTGTAACTGTGAACTGTGTCAGCGCAGGGAATCCGTCTCTGTTGAGCAGATGTCAATCCTGCCTCGCCTTTGCTTTGTTGCCTCTACCAAGATGATTTCCCGTTTCTCTCTTCACTGGAGCAGGCAGACACAGCCAACGCACATCAAGTGTCAAGAGACACGCTCTGCTGAGCTCAACGCTTGTGCAGATGCACATGTGCGACGAAGTCAACACACGTGCTTGTGGAGAGAAAGAAAGGGACTCCCAGGCGTGTGGAGCGACGGGGAGAAAGAGCGGGCGCTGAGGAACACAGTTTCAAACAGACTGTCTCCACACAAACAGGCACCTGTCTGCAGGTATCCTAGATCTTGATTCTTGAACTTGAGGAAACACGCGTCTGAGCAAAACTCCCAAACGCTTCCAGGAAAGACACAGGCTCTCCCACAAGCACACAAGTGTTTGCCCTCAGCTATAGATCAGGGACAAGCCTGTGAAGAGCAACCAAAGAGCTCGTCCGTCTTTCCCTCAATAGATGGGAGTAGGCGCGCTTGCGGATGTGTGCGTGTGTGTGGCCACGCGTTTGCTTAGGCATCAGTGTGTGAAAAGGTAGGTGCTTTTCTCTAGCTGCGTGTGCGTGCACGTGGTGCTGGGTGCACATCCCTGGGTGCTCGTGGAAAGGTTTCTGCATGGTTTTCGCTGAGGAATCGTGTGTGTGCACATGGACAAAGAGAAGGTGCAGCAACCAGGTTCCAGCGCCGAAGAAGGCAAAAGGCGAGGTTTCCGGCGCTATCTCCTTCTCTCCCCAGAGCTAGTCGCGCAAAGCAAGCCGCTAAGCCGGCGACCGGCAAGAGAGCTACAACGAAGCATGCCGAACGGAGAAAATAGCAGCAGCTCATCTGTTCACACCTTGTTTCTGCCATGTGCTTGAACGCCAAGACGTTCGCGCTTCTGTGAGATGAAAGACGTCCTTCTGCATATGTGGTTGCTCACACCGGTGCACTTGTTAGTGTATCCATTCAGTCCTGGGCTGCGGGGCATTCAGAAGTGGCTCTGTGGAGACGTCTGCATAGAGGCAGCTGTCAGAACACGCACACTCGATTGTTCACCAAAACATATGCAGACGCGTCCTTAGCCTGTAGATTTGGATGCACAGAGTTCCCTGTGTTCGCAAGAGACAAGGGAATCGCGTCTGTGCGCACAGAAGCAATAGCGGACCGTTTCCCTCGGAGTGAACGCGAAAGAGCCGTCTATATACTCGCAGACACGCGAACGTGCCTCAATGCGGTCACAGAGGCAGCAGCTTTTGCACAGATGCTCCTGGTGATTCTGGCACTTTCCAGGCACACTCCTGAAAGTCGCGCACACTGCTGTTCACTCGCTAAACGACCTCTTGGGAAACACGTCTCCGGTCGACGGACCGCTCAGATTGCTTCTCGTGTAACTGTGAACTGTGTCAGCGCAGGGAATCCGTCTCTGTTGAGCAGATGTCAATCCTGCCTCGCCTTTGCTTTGTTGCCTCTACCAAGATGATTTCCCGTTTCTCTCTTCACTGGAGCAGGCAGACACAGCCAACGCACATCAAGTGTCAAGAGACACGCTCTGCTGAGCTCAACGCTTGTGCAGATGCACATGTGCGACGAAGTCAACACACGTGCTTGTGGAGAGAAAGAAAGGGACTCCCAGGCGTGTGGAGCGACGGGGAGAAAGAGCGGGCGCTGAGGAACACAGTTTCAAACAGACTGTCTCCACACAAACAGGCACCTGTCTGCAGGTATCCTAGATCTTGATTCTTGAACTTGAGGAAACACGCGTCTGAGCAAAACTCCCAAACGCTTCCAGGAAAGACACAGGCTCTCCCACAAGCACACAAGTGTTTGCCCTCAGCTATAGATCAGGGACAAGCCTGTGAAGAGCAACCAAAGAGCTCGTCCGTCTTTCCCTCAATAGATGGGAGTAGGCGCGCTTGCGGATGTGTGCGTGTGTGTGGCCACGCGTTTGCTTAGGCATCAGTGTGTGAAAAGGTAGGTGCTTTTCTCTAGCTGCGTGTGCGTGCACGTGGTGCTGGGTGCACATCCCTGGGTGCTCGTGGAAAGGTTTCTGCATGGTTTTCGCTGAGGAATCGTGTGTGTGCACATGGACAAAGAGAAGGCGCAGCAACCAGGTTCCAGCGCCGAAGAAGGCAAAAGGCGAGGTTTCCGGCGCTATCTCCTTCTCTCCCCAGAGCTAGTCGCGCAAAGCAAGCCGCTAAGCCGGCGACCGGCAAGAGAGCTACAACGAAGCATGCCGAACGGAGAAAATAGCAGCAGCTCATCTGTTCACACCTTGTTTCTGCCATGTGCTTGAACGCCAAGACGTTCGCGCTTCTGTGAGATGAAAGACGTCCTTCTGCATATGTGGTTGCTCACACCGGTGCACTTGTTAGTGTATCCATTCAGTCCTGGGCTGCGGGGCATTCAGAAGTGGCTCTGTGGAGACGTCTGCATAGAGGCAGCTGTCAGAACACGCACACTCGATTGTTCACCAAAACATATGCAGACGCGTCCTTAGCCTGTAGATTTGGATGCACAGAGTTCCCTGTGTTCGCAAGAGACAAGGGAATCGCGTCTGTGCGCACAGAAGCAATAGCGGACCGTTTCCCTCGGAGTGAACGCGAAAGAGCCGTCTATATACTCGCAGACACGCGAACGTGCCTCAATGCGGTCACAGAGGCAGCAGCTTTTGCACAGATGCTCCTGGTGATTCTGGCACTTTCCAGGCACACTCCTGAAAGTCGCGCACACTGCTGTTCACTCGCTAAACGACCTCTTGGGAAACACGTCTCCGGTCGACGGACCGCTCAGATTGCTTCTCGTGTAACTGTGAACTGTGTCAGCGCAGGGAATCCGTCTCTGTTGAGCAGATGTCAATCCTGCCTCGCTTTTGCTTTGTTGCCTCTACCAAGATGATTTCCCGTTTCTCTCTTCACTGGAGCAGGCAGACACAGCCAACGCACATCAAGTGTCAAGAGACACGCTCTGCTGAGCTCAACGCTTGTGCAGATGCACATGTGCGACGAAGTCAACACACGTGCTTGTGGAGAGAAAGAAAGGGACTCCCAGGCGTGTGGAGCGACGGGGAGAAAGAGCGGGCGCTGAGGAGCACAGTTTCAAACAGACTGTCTCCACACAAACAGGCACCTGTCTGCAGGTATCCTAGATCTTGATTCTTGAACTTGAGGAAACACGCGTCTGAGCAAAACTCCCAAACGCTTCCAGGAAAGACACAGGCTCTCCCACAAGCACACAAGTGTTTGCCCTCAGCTATAGATCAGGGACAAGCCTGTGAAGAGCAACCAAAGAGCTCGTCCGTCTTTCCCTCAATAGATGGGAGTAGGCGCGCTTGCGGATGTGTGCGTGTGTGTGGCCACGCGTTTGCTTAGGCATCAGTGTGTGAAAAGGTAGGTGCTTTTCTCTAGCTGCGTGTGCGTGCACGTGGTGCTGGGTGCACATCCCTGGGTGCTCGTGGAAAGGTTTCTGCATGGTTTTCGCTGAGGAATCGTGTGTGTGCACATGGACAAAGAGAAGGCGCAGCAACCAGGTTCCAGCGCCGAAGAAGGCAAAAGGCGAGGTTTCCGGCGCTATCTCCTTCTCTCCCCAGAGCTAGTCGCGCAAAGCAAGCCGCTAAGCCGGCGACCGGCAAGAGAGCTACAACGAAGCATGCCGAACGGAGAAAATAGCAGCAGCTCATCTGTTCACACCTTGTTTCTGCCATGTGCTTGAACGCCAAGACGTTCGCGCTTCTGTGAGATGAAAGACGTCCTTCTGCATATGTGGTTGCTCACACCGGTGCACTTGTTAGTGTATCCATTCAGTCCTGGGCTGCGGGGCATTCAGAAGTGGCTCTGTGGAGACGTCTGCATAGAGGCAGCTGTCAGAACACGCACACTCGATTGTTCACCAAAACATATGCAGACGCGTCCTTAGCCTGTAGATTTGGATGCACAGAGTTCCCTGTGTTCGCAAGAGACAAGGGAATCGCGTCTGTGCGCACAGAAGCAATAGCGGACCGTTTCCCTCGGAGTGAACGCGAAAGAGCCGTCTATATACTCGCAGACACGCGAACGTGCCTCAATGCGGTCACAGAGGCAGCAGCTTTTGCACAGATGCTCCTGGTGATTCTGGCACTTTCCAGGCACACTCCTGAAAGTCGCGCACACTGCTGTTCACTCGCTAAACGACCTCTTGGGAAACACGTCTCCGGTCGACGGACCGCTCAGATTGCTTCTCGTGTAACTGTGAACTGTGTCAGCGCAGGGAATCCGTCTCTGTTGAGCAGATGTCAATCCTGCCTCGCTTTTGCTTTGTTGCCTCTACCAAGACGATTTCCCGTTTCTCTCTTCACTGGAGCAGGCAGACACAGCCAACGCACATCAAGTGTCAAGAGACACGCTCTGCTGAGCTCAACGCTTGTGCAGATGCACATGTGCGACGAAGTCAACACACGTGCTTGTGGAGAGAAAGAAAGGGACTCCCAGGCGTGTGGAGCGACGGGGAGAAAGAGCGGGCGCTGAGGAACACAGTTTCAAACAGACTGTCTCCACACAAACAGGCACCTGTCTGCAGGTATCCTAGATCTTGATTCTTGAACTTGAGGAAACACGCGTCTGAGCAAAACTCCCAAACGCTTCCAGGAAAGACACAGGCTCTCCCACAAGCACACAAGTGTTTGCCCTCAGCTATAGATCAGGGACAAGCCTGTGAAGAGCAACCAAAGAGCTCGTCCGTCTTTCCCTCAGTAGATGGGAGTAGGCGCGCTTGCGGATGTGTGCGTGTGTGTGGCCACGCGTTTGCTTAGGCATCAGTGTGTGAAAAGGTAGGTGCTTTTCTCTAGCTGCGTGTGCGTGCACGTGGTGCTGGGTGCACATCCCTGGGTGCTCGTGGAAAGGTTTCTGCATGGTTTTCGCTGAGGAATCGTGTGTGTGCACATGGACAAAGAGAAGGCGCAGCAACCAGGTTCCAGCGCCGAAGAAGGCAAAAGGCGAGGTTTCCGGCGCTATCTCCTTCTCTCCCCAGAGCTAGTCGCGCAAAGCAAGCCGCTAAGCCGGCGACCGGCAAGAGAGCTACAACGAAGCATGCCGAACGGAGAAAATAGCAGCAGCTCATCTGTTCACACCTTGTTTCTGCCATGTGCTTGAACGCCAAGACGTTCGCGCTTCTGTGAGATGAAAGACGTCCTTCTGCATATGTGGTTGCTCACACCGGTGCACTTGTTAGTGTATCCATTCAGTCCTGGGCTGCGGGGCATTCAGAAGTGGCTCTGTGGAGACGTCTGCATAGAGGCAGCTGTCAGAACACGCACACTCGATTGTTCACCAAAACATATGCAGACGCGTCCTTAGCCTGTAGATTTGGATGCACAGAGTTCCCTGTGTTCGCAAGAGACAAGGGAATCGCGTCTGTGCGCACAGAAGCAATAGCGGACCGTTTCCCTCGGAGTGAACGCGAAAGAGCCGTCTATATACTCGCAGACACGCGAACGTGCCTCAATGCGGTCACAGAGGCAGCAGCTTTTGCACAGATGCTCCTGGTGATTCTGGCACTTTCCAGGCACACTCCTGAAAGTCGCGCACACTGCTGTTCACTCGCTAAACGACCTCTTGGGAAACACGTCTCCGGTCGACGGACCGCTCAGATTGCTTCTCGTGTAACTGTGAACTGTGTCAGCGCAGGGAATCCGTCTCTGTTGAGCAGATGTCAATCCTGCCTCGCTTTTGCTTTGTTGCCTCTACCAAGATGATTTCCCGTTTCTCTCTTCACTGGAGCAGGCAGACACAGCCAACGCACATCAAGTGTCAAGAGACACGCTCTGCTGAGCTCAACGCTTGTGCAGATGCACATGTGCGACGAAGTCAACACACGTGCTTGTGGAGAGAAAGAAAGGGACTCCCAGGCGTGTGGAGCGACGGGGAGAAAGAGCGGGCGCTGAGGAACACAGTTTCAAACAGACTGTCTCCACACAAACAGGCACCTGTCTGCAGGTATCCTAGATCTTGATTCTTGAACTTGAGGAAACACGCGTCTGAGCAAAACTCCCAAACGCTTCCAGGAAAGACACAGGCTCTCCCACAAGCACACAAGTGTTTGCCCTCAGCTATAGATCAGGGACAAGCCTGTGAAGAGCAACCAAAGAGCTCGTCCGTCTTTCCCTCAATAGATGGGAGTAGGCGCGCTTGCGGATGTGTGCGTGTGTGTGGCCACGCGTTTGCTTAGGCATCAGTGTGTGAAAAGGTAGGTGCTTTTCTCTAGCTGCGTGTGCGTGCACGTGGTGCTGGGTGCACATCCCTGGGTGCTCGTGGAAAGGTTTCTGCATGGTTTTCGCTGAGGAATCGTGTGTGTGCACATGGACAAAGAGAAGGCGCAGCAACCAGGTTCCAGCGCCGAAGAAGGCAAAAGGCGAGGTTTCCGGCGCTATCTCCTTCTCTCCCCAGAGCTAGTCGCGCAAAGCAAGCCGCTAAGCCGGCGACCGGCAAGAGAGCTACAACGAAGCATGCCGAACGGAGAAAATAGCAGCAGCTCATCTGTTCACACCTTGTTTCTGCCATGTGCTTGAACGCCAAGACGTTCGCGCTTCTGTGAGATGAAAGACGTCCTTCTGCATATGTGGTTGCTCACACCGGTGCACTTGTTAGTGTATCCATTCAGTCCTGGGCTGCGGGGCATTCAGAAGTGGCTCTGTGGAGACGTCTGCATAGAGGCAGCTGTCAGAACACGCACACTCGATTGTTCACCAAAACATATGCAGACGCGTCCTTAGCCTGTAGATTTGGATGCACAGAGTTCCCTGTGTTCGCAAGAGACAAGGGAATCGCGTCTGTGCGCACAGAAGCAATAGCGGACCGTTTCCCTCGGAGTGAACGCGAAAGAGCCGTCTATATACTCGCAGACACGCGAACGTGCCTCAATGCGGTCACAGAGGCAGCAGCTTTTGCACAGATGCTCCTGGTGATTCTGGCACTTTCCAGGCACACTCCTGAAAGTCGCGCACACTGCTGTTCACTCGCTAAACGACCTCTTGGGAAACACGTCTCCGGTCGACGGACCGCTCAGATTGCTTCTCGTGTAACTGTGAACTGTGTCAGCGCAGGGAATCCGTCTCTGTTGAGCAGATGTCAATCCTGCCTCGCTTTTGCTTTGTTGCCTCTACCAAGACGATTTCCCGTTTCTCTCTTCACTGGAGCAGGCAGACACAGCCAACGCACATCAAGTGTCAAGAGACACGCTCTGCTGAGCTCAACGCTTGTGCAGATGCACATGTGCGACGAAGTCAACACACGTGCTTGTGGAGAGAAAGAAAGGGACTCCCAGGCGTGTGGAGCGACGGGGAGAAAGAGCGGGCGCTGAGGAACACAGTTTCAAACAGACTGTCTCCACACAAACAGGCACCTGTCTGCAGGTATCCTAGATCTTGATTCTTGAACTTGAGGAAACACGCGTCTGAGCAAAACTCCCAAACGCTTCCAGGAAAGACACAGGCTCTCCCACAAGCACACAAGTGTTTGCCCTCAGCTATAGATCAGGGACAAGCCTGTGAAGAGCAACCAAAGAGCTCGTCCGTCTTTCCCTCAGTAGATGGGAGTAGGCGCGCTTGCGGATGTGTGCGTGTGTGTGGCCACGCGTTTGCTTAGGCATCAGTGTGTGAAAAGGTAGGTGCTTTTCTCTAGCTGCGTGTGCGTGCACGTGGTGCTGGGTGCACATCCCTGGGTGCTCGTGGAAAGGTTTCTGCATGGTTTTCGCTGAGGAATCGTGTGTGTGCACATGGACAAAGAGAAGGCGCAGCAACCAGGTTCCAGCGCCGAAGAAGGCAAAAGGCGAGGTTTCCGGCGCTATCTCCTTCTCTCCCCAGAGCTAGTCGCGCAAAGCAAGCCGCTAAGCCGGCGACCGGCAAGAGAGCTACAACGAAGCATGCCGAACGGAGAAAATAGCAGCAGCTCATCTGTTCACACCTTGTTTCTGCCATGTGCTTGAACGCCAAGACGTTCGCGCTTCTGTGAGATGAAAGACGTCCTTCTGCATATGTGGTTGCTCACACCGGTGCACTTGTTAGTGTATCCATTCAGTCCTGGGCTGCGGGGCATTCAGAAGTGGCTCTGTGGAGACGTCTGCATAGAGGCAGCTGTCAGAACACGCACACTCGATTGTTCACCAAAACATATGCAGACGCGTCCTTAGCCTGTAGATTTGGATGCACAGAGTTCCCTGTGTTCGCAAGAGACAAGGGAATCGCGTCTGTGCGCACAGAAGCAATAGCGGACCGTTTCCCTCGGAGTGAACGCGAAAGAGCCGTCTATATACTCGCAGACACGCGAACGTGCCTCAATGCGGTCACAGAGGCAGCAGCTTTTGCACAGATGCTCCTGGTGATTCTGGCACTTTCCAGGCACACTCCTGAAAGTCGCGCACACTGCTGTTCACTCGCTAAACGACCTCTTGGGAAACACGTCTCCGGTCGACGGACCGCTCAGATTGCTTCTCGTGTAACTGTGAACTGTGTCAGCGCAGGGAATCCGTCTCTGTTGAGCAGATGTCAATCCTGCCTCGCTTTTGCTTTGTTGCCTCTACCAAGATGATTTCCCGTTTCTCTCTTCACTGGAGCAGGCAGACACAGCCAACGCACATCAAGTGTCAAGAGACACGCTCTGCTGAGCTCAACGCTTGTGCAGATGCACATGTGCGACGAAGTCAACACACGTGCTTGTGGAGAGAAAGAAAGGGACTCCCAGGCGTGTGGAGCGACGGGGAGAAAGAGCGGGCGCTGAGGAACACAGTTTCAAACAGACTGTCTCCACACAAACAGGCACCTGTCTGCAGGTATCCTAGATCTTGATTCTTGAACTTGAGGAAACACGCGTCTGAGCAAAACTCCCAAACGCTTCCAGGAAAGACACAGGCTCTCCCACAAGCACACAAGTGTTTGCCCTCAGCTATAGATCAGGGACAAGCCTGTGAAGAGCAACCAAAGAGCTCGTCCGTCTTTCCCTCAATAGATGGGAGTAGGCGCGCTTGCGGATGTGTGCGTGTGTGTGGCCACGCGTTTGCTTAGGCATCAGTGTGTGAAAAGGTAGGTGCTTTTCTCTAGCTGCGTGTGCGTGCACGTGGTGCTGGGTGCACATCCCTGGGTGCTCGTGGAAAGGTTTCTGCATGGTTTTCGCTGAGGAATCGTGTGTGTGCACATGGACAAAGAGAAGGCGCAGCAACCAGGTTCCAGCGCCGAAGAAGGCAAAAGGCGAGGTTTCCGGCGCTATCTCCTTCTCTCCCCAGAGCTAGTCGCGCAAAGCAAGCCGCTAAGCCGGCGACCGGCAAGAGAGCTACAACGAAGCATGCCGAACGGAGAAAATAGCAGCAGCTCATCTGTTCACACCTTGTTTCTGCCATGTGCTTGAACGCCAAGACGTTCGCGCTTCTGTGAGATGAAAGACGTCCTTCTGCATATGTGGTTGCTCACACCGGTGCACTTGTTAGTGTATCCATTCAGTCCTGGGCTGCGGGGCATTCAGAAGTGGCTCTGTGGAGACGTCTGCATAGAGGCAGCTGTCAGAACACGCACACTCGATTGTTCACCAAAACATATGCAGACGCGTCCTTAGCCTGTAGATTTGGATGCACAGAGTTCCCTGTGTTCGCAAGAGACAAGGGAATCGCGTCTGTGCGCACAGAAGCAATAGCGGACCGTTTCCCTCGGAGTGAACGCGAAAGAGCCGTCTATATACTCGCAGACACGCGAACGTGCCTCAATGCGGTCACAGAGGCAGCAGCTTTTGCACAGATGCTCCTGGTGATTCTGGCACTTTCCAGGCACACTCCTGAAAGTCGCGCACACTGCTGTTCACTCGCTAAACGACCTCTTGGGAAACACGTCTCCGGTCGACGGACCGCTCAGATTGCTTCTCGTGTAACTGTGAACTGTGTCAGCGCAGGGAATCCGTCTCTGTTGAGCAGATGTCAATCCTGCCTCGCTTTTGCTTTGTTGCCTCTACCAAGATGATTTCCCGTTTCTCTCTTCACTGGAGCAGGCAGACACAGCCAACGCACATCAAGTGTCAAGAGACACGCTCTGCTGAGCTCAACGCTTGTGCAGATGCACATGTGCGACGAAGTCAACACACGTGCTTGTGGAGAGAAAGAAAGGGACTCCCAGGCGTGTGGAGCGACGGGGAGAAAGAGCGGGCGCTGAGGAGCACAGTTTCAAACAGACTGTCTCCACACAAACAGGCACCTGTCTGCAGGTATCCTAGATCTTGATTCTTGAACTTGAGGAAACACGCGTCTGAGCAAAACTCCCAAACGCTTCCAGGAAAGACACAGGCTCTCCCACAAGCACACAAGTGTTTGCCCTCAGCTATAGATCAGGGACAAGCCTGTGAAGAGCAACCAAAGAGCTCGTCCGTCTTTCTCTCAGTAGATGGGAGTAGGCGCGCTTGCGGATGTGTGCGTGTGTGTGGCCACGCGTTTGCTTAGGCATCAGTGTGTGAAAAGGTAGGTGCTTTTCTCTAGCTGCGTGTGCGTGCACGTGGTGCTGGGTGCACATCCCTGGGTGCTCGTGGAAAGGTTTCTGCATGGTTTTCGCTGAGGAATCGTGTGTGTGCACATGGACAAAGAGAAGGCGCAGCAACCAGGTTCCAGCGCCGAAGAAGGCAAAAGGCGAGGTTTCCGGCGCTATCTCCTTCTCTCCCCAGAGCTAGTCGCGCAAAGCAAGCCGCTAAGCCGGCGACCGGCAAGAGAGCTACAACGAAGCATGCCGAACGGAGAAAATAGCAGCAGCTCATCTGTTCACACCTTGTTTCTGCCATGTGCTTGAACGCCAAGACGTTCGCGCTTCTGTGAGATGAAAGACGTCCTTCTGCATATGTGGTTGCTCACACCGGTGCACTTGTTAGTGTATCCATTCAGTCCTGGGCTGCGGGGCATTCAGAAGTGGCTCTGTGGAGACGTCTGCATAGAGGCAGCTGTCAGAACACGCACACTCGATTGTTCACCAAAACATATGCAGACGCGTCCTTAGCCTGTAGATTTGGATGCACAGAGTTCCCTGTGTTCGCAAGAGACAAGGGAATCGCGTCTGTGCGCACAGAAGCAATAGCGGACCGTTTCCCTCGGAGTGAACGCGAAAGAGCCGTCTATATACTCGCAGACACGCGAACGTGCCTCAATGCGGTCACAGAGGCAGCAGCTTTTGCACAGATGCTCCTGGTGATTCTGGCACTTTCCAGGCACACTCCTGAAAGTCGCGCACACTGCTGTTCACTCGCTAAACGACCTCTTGGGAAACACGTCTCCGGTCGACGGACCGCTCAGATTGCTTCTCGTGTAACTGTGAACTGTGTCAGCGCAGGGAATCCGTCTCTGTTGAGCAGATGTCAATCCTGCCTCGCCTTTGCTTTGTTGCCTCTACCAAGATGATTTCCCGTTTCTCTCTTCACTGGAGCAGGCAGACACAGCCAACGCACATCAAGTGTCAAGAGACACGCTCTGCTGAGCTCAACGCTTGTGCAGATGCACATGTGCGACGAAGTCAACACACGTGCTTGTGGAGAGAAAGAAAGGGACTCCCAGGCGTGTGGAGCGACGGGGAGAAAGAGCGGGCGCTGAGGAACACAGTTTCAAACAGACTGTCTCCACACAAACAGGCACCTGTCTGCAGGTATCCTAGATCTTGATTCTTGAACTTGAGGAAACACGCGTCTGAGCAAAACTCCCAAACGCTTCCAGGAAAGACACAGGCTCTCCCACAAGCACACAAGTGTTTGCCCTCAGCTATAGATCAGGGACAAGCCTGTGAAGAGCAACCAAAGAGCTCGTCCGTCTTTCTCTCAGTAGATGGGAGTAGGCGCGCTTGCGGATGTGTGCGTGTGTGTGGCCACGCGTTTGCTTAGGCATCAGTGTGTGAAAAGGTAGGTGCTTTTCTCTAGCTGCGTGTGCGTGCACGTGGTGCTGGGTGCACATCCCTGGGTGCTCGTGGAAAGGTTTCTGCATGGTTTTCGCTGAGGAATCGTGTGTGTGCACATGGACAAAGAGAAGGCGCAGCAACCAGGTTCCAGCGCCGAAGAAGGCAAAAGGCGAGGTTTCCGGCGCTATCTCCTTCTCTCCCCAGAGCTAGTCGCGCAAAGCAAGCCGCTAAGCCGGCGACCGGCAAGAGAGCTACAACGAAGCATGCCGAACGGAGAAAATAGCAGCAGCTCATCTGTTCACACCTTGTTTCTGCCATGTGCTTGAACGCCAAGACGTTCGCGCTTCTGTGAGATGAAAGACGTCCTTCTGCATATGTGGTTGCTCACACCGGTGCACTTGTTAGTGTATCCATTCAGTCCTGGGCTGCGGGGCATTCAGAAGTGGCTCTGTGGAGACGTCTGCATAGAGGCAGCTGTCAGAACACGCACACTCGATTGTTCACCAAAACATATGCAGACGCGTCCTTAGCCTGTAGATTTGGATGCACAGAGTTCCCTGTGTTCGCAAGAGACAAGGGAATCGCGTCTGTGCGCACAGAAGCAATAGCGGACCGTTTCCCTCGGAGTGAACGCGAAAGAGCCGTCTATATACTCGCAGACACGCGAACGTGCCTCAATGCGGTCACAGAGGCAGCAGCTTTTGCACAGATGCTCCTGGTGATTCTGGCACTTTCCAGGCACACTCCTGAAAGTCGCGCACACTGCTGTTCACTCGCTAAACGACCTCTTGGGAAACACGTCTCCGGTCGACGGACCGCTCAGATTGCTTCTCGTGTAACTGTGAACTGTGTCAGCGCAGGGAATCCGTCTCTGTTGAGCAGATGTCAATCCTGCCTCGCCTTTGCTTTGTTGCCTCTACCAAGATGATTTCCCGTTTCTCTCTTCACTGGAGCAGGCAGACACAGCCAACGCACATCAAGTGTCAAGAGACACGCTCTGCTGAGCTCAACGCTTGTGCAGATGCACATGTGCGACGAAGTCAACACACGTGCTTGTGGAGAGAAAGAAAGGGACTCCCAGGCGTGTGGAGCGACGGGGAGAAAGAGCGGGCGCTGAGGAACACAGTTTCAAACAGACTGTCTCCACACAAACAGGCACCTGTCTGCAGGTATCCTAGATCTTGATTCTTGAACTTGAGGAAACACGCGTCTGAGCAAAACTCCCAAACGCTTCCAGGAAAGACACAGGCTCTCCCACAAGCACACAAGTGTTTGCCCTCAGCTATAGATCAGGGACAAGCCTGTGAAGAGCAACCAAAGAGCTCGTCCGTCTTTCCCTCAATAGATGGGAGTAGGCGCGCTTGCGGATGTGTGCGTGTGTGTGGCCACGCGTTTGCTTAGGCATCAGTGTGTGAAAAGGTAGGTGCTTTTCTCTAGCTGCGTGTGCGTGCACGTGGTGCTGGGTGCACATCCCTGGGTGCTCGTGGAAAGGTTTCTGCATGGTTTTCGCTGAGGAATCGTGTGTGTGCACATGGACAAAGAGAAGGCGCAGCAACCAGGTTCCAGCGCCGAAGAAGGCAAAAGGCGAGGTTTCCGGCGCTATCTCCTTCTCTCCCCAGAGCTAGTCGCGCAAAGCAAGCCGCTAAGCCGGCGACCGGCAAGAGAGCTACAACGAAGCATGCCGAACGGAGAAAATAGCAGCAGCTCATCTGTTCACACCTTGTTTCTGCCATGTGCTTGAACGCCAAGACGTTCGCGCTTCTGTGAGATGAAAGACGTCCTTCTGCATATGTGGTTGCTCACACCGGTGCACTTGTTAGTGTATCCATTCAGTCCTGGGCTGCGGGGCATTCAGAAGTGGCTCTGTGGAGACGTCTGCATAGAGGCAGCTGTCAGAACACGCACACTCGATTGTTCACCAAAACATATGCAGACGCGTCCTTAGCCTGTAGATTTGGATGCACAGAGTTCCCTGTGTTCGCAAGAGACAAGGGAATCGCGTCTGTGCGCACAGAAGCAATAGCGGACCGTTTCCCTCGGAGTGAACGCGAAAGAGCCGTCTATATACTCGCAGACACGCGAACGTGCCTCAATGCGGTCACAGAGGCAGCAGCTTTTGCACAGATGCTCCTGGTGATTCTGGCACTTTCCAGGCACACTCCTGAAAGTCGCGCACACTGCTGTTCACTCGCTAAACGACCTCTTGGGAAACACGTCTCCGGTCGACGGACCGCTCAGATTGCTTCTCGTGTAACTGTGAACTGTGTCAGCGCAGGGAATCCGTCTCTGTTGAGCAGATGTCAATCCTGCCTCGCCTTTGCTTTGTTGCCTCTACCAAGATGATTTCCCGTTTCTCTCTTCACTGGAGCAGGCAGACACAGCCAACGCACATCAAGTGTCAAGAGACACGCTCTGCTGAGCTCAACGCTTGTGCAGATGCACATGTGCGACGAAGTCAACACACGTGCTTGTGGAGAGAAAGAAAGGGACTCCCAGGCGTGTGGAGCGACGGGGAGAAAGAGCGGGCGCTGAGGAGCACAGTTTCAAACAGACTGTCTCCACACAAACAGGCACCTGTCTGCAGGTATCCTAGATCTTGATTCTTGAACTTGAGGAAACACGCGTCTGAGCAAAACTCCCAAACGCTTCCAGGAAAGACACAGGCTCTCCCACAAGCACACAAGTGTTTGCCCTCAGCTATAGATCAGGGACAAGCCTGTGAAGAGCAACCAAAGAGCTCGTCCGTCTTTCCCTCAATAGATGGGAGTAGGCGCGCTTGCGGATGTGTGCGTGTGTGTGGCCACGCGTTTGCTTAGGCATCAGTGTGTGAAAAGGTAGGTGCTTTTCTCTAGCTGCGTGTGCGTGCACGTGGTGCTGGGTGCACATCCCTGGGTGCTCGTGGAAAGGTTTCTGCATGGTTTTCGCTGAGGAATCGTGTGTGTGCACATGGACAAAGAGAAGGCGCAGCAACCAGGTTCCAGCGCCGAAGAAGGCAAAAGGCGAGGTTTCCGGCGCTATCTCCTTCTCTCCCCAGAGCTAGTCGCGCAAAGCAAGCCGCTAAGCCGGCGACCGGCAAGAGAGCTACAACGAAGCATGCCGAACGGAGAAAATAGCAGCAGCTCATCTGTTCACACCTTGTTTCTGCCATGTGCTTGAACGCCAAGACGTTCGCGCTTCTGTGAGATGAAAGACGTCCTTCTGCATATGTGGTTGCTCACACCGGTGCACTTGTTAGTGTATCCATTCAGTCCTGGGCTGCGGGGCATTCAGAAGTGGCTCTGTGGAGACGTCTGCATAGAGGCAGCTGTCAGAACACGCACACTCGATTGTTCACCAAAACATATGCAGACGCGTCCTTAGCCTGTAGATTTGGATGCACAGAGTTCCCTGTGTTCGCAAGAGACAAGGGAATCGCGTCTGTGCGCACAGAAGCAATAGCGGACCGTTTCCCTCGGAGTGAACGCGAAAGAGCCGTCTATATACTCGCAGACACGCGAACGTGCCTCAATGCGGTCACAGAGGCAGCAGCTTTTGCACAGATGCTCCTGGTGATTCTGGCACTTTCCAGGCACACTCCTGAAAGTCGCGCACACTGCTGTTCACTCGCTAAACGACCTCTTGGGAAACACGTCTCCGGTCGACGGACCGCTCAGATTGCTTCTCGTGTAACTGTGAACTGTGTCAGCGCAGGGAATCCGTCTCTGTTGAGCAGATGTCAATCCTGCCTCGCCTTTGCTTTGTTGCCTCTACCAAGATGATTTCCCGTTTCTCTCTTCACTGGAGCAGGCAGACACAGCCAACGCACATCAAGTGTCAAGAGACACGCTCTGCTGAGCTCAACGCTTGTGCAGATGCACATGTGCGACGAAGTCAACACACGTGCTTGTGGAGAGAAAGAAAGGGACTCCCAGGCGTGTGGAGCGACGGGGAGAAAGAGCGGGCGCTGAGGAACACAGTTTCAAACAGACTGTCTCCACACAAACAGGCACCTGTCTGCAGGTATCCTAGATCTTGATTCTTGAACTTGAGGAAACACGCGTCTGAGCAAAACTCCCAAACGCTTCCAGGAAAGACACAGGCTCTCCCACAAGCACACAAGTGTTTGCCCTCAGCTATAGATCAGGGACAAGCCTGTGAAGAGCAACCAAAGAGCTCGTCCGTCTTTCCCTCAATAGATGGGAGTAGGCGCGCTTGCGGATGTGTGCGTGTGTGTGGCCACGCGTTTGCTTAGGCATCAGTGTGTGAAAAGGTAGGTGCTTTTCTCTAGCTGCGTGTGCGTGCACGTGGTGCTGGGTGCACATCCCTGGGTGCTCGTGGAAAGGTTTCTGCATGGTTTTCGCTGAGGAATCGTGTGTGTGCACATGGACAAAGAGAAGGCGCAGCAACCAGGTTCCAGCGCCGAAGAAGGCAAAAGGCGAGGTTTCCGGCGCTATCTCCTTCTCTCCCCAGAGCTAGTCGCGCAAAGCAAGCCGCTAAGCCGGCGACCGGCAAGAGAGCTACAACGAAGCATGCCGAACGGAGAAAATAGCAGCAGCTCATCTGTTCACACCTTGTTTCTGCCATGTGCTTGAACGCCAAGACGTTCGCGCTTCTGTGAGATGAAAGACGTCCTTCTGCATATGTGGTTGCTCACACCGGTGCACTTGTTAGTGTATCCATTCAGTCCTGGGCTGCGGGGCATTCAGAAGTGGCTCTGTGGAGACGTCTGCATAGAGGCAGCTGTCAGAACACGCACACTCGATTGTTCACCAAAACATATGCAGACGCGTCCTTAGCCTGTAGATTTGGATGCACAGAGTTCCCTGTGTTCGCAAGAGACAAGGGAATCGCGTCTGTGCGCACAGAAGCAATAGCGGACCGTTTCCCTCGGAGTGAACGCGAAAGAGCCGTCTATATACTCGCAGACACGCGAACGTGCCTCAATGCGGTCACAGAGGCAGCAGCTTTTGCACAGATGCTCCTGGTGATTCTGGCACTTTCCAGGCACACTCCTGAAAGTCGCGCACACTGCTGTTCACTCGCTAAACGACCTCTTGGGAAACACGTCTCCGGTCGACGGACCGCTCAGTTTGCTTCTCGTATAACTGTGAACTGTGTCAGCGCAGGGAATCCGTCTCTGTTGAGCAGATGTCAATCCTGCCTCGCCTTTGCTTTCTTGCCTCTACCAAGATGATTTCCCGTTTCTCTCTTCACTGGAGCAGGCAGACACAGCCAACGCACATCAAGTGTCAAGAGACACGCTCTGCTGAGCTCAACGCTTGTGCAGATGCACATGTGCGACGAAGTCAACACACGTGCTTGTGGAGAGAAAGAAAGGGACTCCCAGGCGTGTGGAGCGACGGGGAGAAAGAGCGGGCGCTGAGGAACACAGTTTCAAACAGACTGTCTCCACACAAACAGGCACCTGTCTGCAGGTATCCTAGATCTTGATTCTTGAACTTGAGGAAACACGCGTCTGAGCAAAACTCCCAAACGCTTCCAGGAAAGACACAGGCTCTCCCACAAGCACACAAGTGTTTGCCCTCAGCTATAGATCAGGGACAAGCCTGTGAAGAGCAACCAAAGAGCTCGTCCGTCTTTCCCTCAATAGATGGGAGTAGGCGCGCTTGCGGATGTGTGCGTGTGTGTGGCCACGCGTTTGCTTAGGCATCAGTGTGTGAAAAGGTAGGTGCTTTTCTCTAGCTGCGTGTGCGTGCACGTGGTGCTGGGTGCACATCCCTGGGTGCTCGTGGAAAGGTTTCTGCATGGTTTTCGCTGAGGAATCGTGTGTGTGCACATGGACAAAGAGAAGGCGCAGCAACCAGGTTCCAGCGCCGAAGAAGGCAAAAGGCGAGGTTTCCGGCGCTATCTCCTTCTCTCCCCAGAGCTAGTCGCGCAAAGCAAGCCGTTAAGCCGGCGACCGGCAAGAGAGCTACAACGAAGCATGCCGAACGGAGAAAATAGCAGCAGCTCATCTGTTCACACCTTGTTTCTGCCATGTGCTTGAACGCCAAGACGTTCGCGCTTCTGTGAGATGAAAGACGTCCTTCTGCATATGTGGTTGCTCACACCGGTGCACTTGTTAGTGTATCCATTCAGTCCTGGGCTGCGGGGCATTCAGAAGTGGCTCTGTGGAGACGTCTGCATAGAGGCAGCTGTCAGAACACGCACACTCGATTGTTCACCAAAACATATGCAGACGCGTCCTTAGCCTGTAGATTTGGATGCACAGAGTTCCCTGTGTTCGCAAGAGACAAGGGAATCGCGTCTGTGCGCACAGAAGCAATAGCGGACCGTTTCCCTCGGAGTGAACGCGAAAGAGCCGTCTATATACTCGCAGACACGCGAACGTGCCTCAATGCGGTCACAGAGGCAGCAGCTTTTGCACAGATGCTCCTGGTGATTCTGGCACTTTCCAGGCACACTCCTGAAAGTCGCGCACACTGCTGTTCACTCGCTAAACGACCTCTTGGGAAACACGTCTCCGGTCGACGGACCGCTCAGATTGCTTCTCGTGTAACTGTGAACTGTGTCAGCGCAGGGAATCCGTCTCTGTTGAGCAGATGTCAATCCTGCCTCGCCTTTGCTTTCTTGCCTCTACCAAGATGATTTCCCGTTTCTCTCTTCACTGGAGCAGGCAGACACAGCCAACGCACATCAAGTGTCAAGAGACACGCTCTGCTGAGCTCAACGCTTGTGCAGATGCACATGTGCGACGAAGTCAACACACGTGCTTGTGGAGAGAAAGAAAGGGACTCCCAGGCGTGTGGAGCGACGGGGAGAAAGAGCGGGCGCTGAGGAACACAGTTTCAAACAGACTGTCTCCACACAAACAGGCACCTGTCTGCAGGTATCCTAGATCTTGATTCTTGAACTTGAGGAAACACGCGTCTGAGCAAAACTCCCAAACGCTTCCAGGAAAGACACAGGCTCTCCCACAAGCACACAAGTGTTTGCCCTCAGCTATAGATCAGGGACAAGCCTGTGAAGAGCAACCAAAGAGCTCGTCCGTCTTTCCCTCAATAGATGGGAGTAGGCGCGCTTGCGGATGTGTGCGTGTGTGTGGCCACGCGTTTGCTTAGGCATCAGTGTGTGAAAAGGTAGGTGCTTTTCTCTAGCTGCGTGTGCGTGCACGTGGTGCTGGGTGCACATCCCTGGGTGCTCGTGGAAAGGTTTCTGCATGGTTTTCGCTGAGGAATCGTGTGTGTGCACATGGACAAAGAGAAGGCGCAGCAACCAGGTTCCAGCGCCGAAGAAGGCAAAAGGCGAGGTTTCCGGCGCTATCTCCTTCTCTCCCCAGAGCTAGTCGCGCAAAGCAAGCCGCTAAGCCGGCGACCGGCAAGAGAGCTACAACGAAGCATGCCGAACGGAGAAAATAGCAGCAGCTCATCTGTTCACACCTTGTTTCTGCCATGTGCTTGAACGCCAAGACGTTCGCGCTTCTGTGAGATGAAAGACGTCCTTCTGCATATGTGGTTGCTCACACCGGTGCACTTGTTAGTGTATCCATTCAGTCCTGGGCTGCGGGGCATTCAGAAGTGGCTCTGTGGAGACGTCTGCATAGAGGCAGCTGTCAGAACACGCACACTCGATTGTTCACCAAAACATATGCAGACGCGTCCTTAGCCTGTAGATTTGGATGCACAGAGTTCCCTGTGTTCGCAAGAGACAAGGGAATCGCGTCTGTGCGCACAGAAGCAATAGCGGACCGTTTCCCTCGGAGTGAACGCGAAAGAGCCGTCTATATACTCGCAGACACGCGAACGTGCCTCAATGCGGTCACAGAGGCAGCAGCTTTTGCACAGATGCTCCTGGTGATTCTGGCACTTTCCAGGCACACTCCTGAAAGTCGCGCACACTGCTGTTCACTCGCTAAACGACCTCTTGGGAAACACGTCTCCGGTCGACGGACCGCTCAGATTGCTTCTCGTGTAACTGTGAACTGTGTCAGCGCAGGGAATCCGTCTCTGTTGAGCAGATGTCAATCCTGCCTCGCCTTTGCTTTCTTGCCTCTACCAAGATGATTTCCCGTTTCTCTCTTCACTGGAGCAGGCAGACACAGCCAACGCACATCAAGTGTCAAGAGACACGCTCTGCTGAGCTCAACGCTTGTGCAGATGCACATGTGCGACGAAGTCAACACACGTGCTTGTGGAGAGAAAGAAAGGGACTCCCAGGCGTGTGGAGCGACGGGGAGAAAGAGCGGGCGCTGAGGAACACAGTTTCAAACAGACTGTCTCCACACAAACAGGCACCTGTCTGCAGGTATCCTAGATCTTGATTCTTGAACTTGAGGAAACACGCGTCTGAGCAAAACTCCCAAACGCTTCCAGGAAAGACACAGGCTCTCCCACAAGCACACAAGTGTTTGCCCTCAGCTATAGATCAGGGACAAGCCTGTGAAGAGCAACCAAAGAGCTCGTCCGTCTTTCCCTCAATAGATGGGAGTAGGCGCGCTTGCGGATGTGTGCGTGTGTGTGGCCACGCGTTTGCTTAGGCATCAGTGTGTGAAAAGGTAGGTGCTTTTCTCTAGCTGCGTGTGCGTGCACGTGGTGCTGGGTGCACATCCCTGGGTGCTCGTGGAAAGGTTTCTGCATGGTTTTCGCTGAGGAATCGTGTGTGTGCACATGGACAAAGAGAAGGCGCAGCAACCAGGTTCCAGCGCCGAAGAAGGCAAAAGGCGAGGTTTCCGGCGCTATCTCCTTCTCTCCCCAGAGCTAGTCGCGCAAAGCAAGCCGCTAAGCCGGCGACCGGCAAGAGAGCTACAACGAAGCATGCCGAACGGAGAAAATAGCAGCAGCTCATCTGTTCACACCTTGTTTCTGCCATGTGCTTGAACGCCAAGACGTTCGCGCTTCTGTGAGATGAAAGACGTCCTTCTGCATATGTGGTTGCTCACACCGGTGCACTTGTTAGTGTATCCATTCAGTCCTGGGCTGCGGGGCATTCAGAAGTGGCTCTGTGGAGACGTCTGCATAGAGGCAGCTGTCAGAACACGCACACTCGATTGTTCACCAAAACATATGCAGACGCGTCCTTAGCCTGTAGATTTGGATGCACAGAGTTCCCTGTGTTCGCAAGAGACAAGGGAATCGCGTCTGTGCGCACAGAAGCAATAGCGGACCGTTTCCCTCGGAGTGAACGCGAAAGAGCCGTCTATATACTCGCAGACACGCGAACGTGCCTCAATGCGGTCACAGAGGCAGCAGCTTTTGCACAGATGCTCCTGGTGATTCTGGCACTTTCCAGGCACACTCCTGAAAGTCGCGCACACTGCTGTTCACTCGCTAAACGACCTCTTGGGAAACACGTCTCCGGTCGACGGACCGCTCAGATTGCTTCTCGTGTAACTGTGAACTGTGTCAGCGCAGGGAATCCGTCTCTGTTGAGCAGATGTCAATCCTGCCTCGCTTTTGCTTTGTTGCCTCTACCAAGATGATTTCCCGTTTCTCTCTTCACTGGAGCAGGCAGACACAGCCAACGCACATCAAGTGTCAAGAGACACGCTCTGCTGAGCTCAACGCTTGTGCAGATGCACATGTGCGACGAAGTCAACACACGTGCTTGTGGAGAGAAAGAAAGGGACTCCCAGGCGTGTGGAGCGACGGGGAGAAAGAGCGGGCGCTGAGGAACACAGTTTCAAACAGACTGTCTCCACACAAACAGGCACCTGTCTGCAGGTATCCTAGATCTTGATTCTTGAACTTGAGGAAACACGCGTCTGAGCAAAACTCCCAAACGCTTCCAGGAAAGACACAGGCTCTCCCACAAGCACACAAGTGTTTGCCCTCAGCTATAGATCAGGGACAAGCCTGTGAAGAGCAACCAAAGAGCTCGTCCGTCTTTCCCTCAATAGATGGGAGTAGGCGCGCTTGCGGATGTGTGCGTGTGTGTGGCCACGCGTTTGCTTAGGCATCAGTGTGTGAAAAGGTAGGTGCTTTTCTCTAGCTGCGTGTGCGTGCACGTGGTGCTGGGTGCACATCCCTGGGTGCTCGTGGAAAGGTTTCTGCATGGTTTTCGCTGAGGAATCGTGTGTGTGCACATGGACAAAGAGAAGGCGCAGCAACCAGGTTCCAGCGCCGAAGAAGGCAAAAGGCGAGGTTTCCGGCGCTATCTCCTTCTCTCCCCAGAGCTAGTCGCGCAAAGCAAGCCGCTAAGCCGGCGACCGGCAAGAGAGCTACAACGAAGCATGCCGAACGGAGAAAATAGCAGCAGCTCATCTGTTCACACCTTGTTTCTGCCATGTGCTTGAACGCCAAGACGTTCGCGCTTCTGTGAGATGAAAGACGTCCTTCTGCATATGTGGTTGCTCACACCGGTGCACTTGTTAGTGTATCCATTCAGTCCTGGGCTGCGGGGCATTCAGAAGTGGCTCTGTGGAGACGTCTGCATAGAGGCAGCTGTCAGAACACGCACACTCGATTGTTCACCAAAACATATGCAGACGCGTCCTTAGCCTGTAGATTTGGATGCACAGAGTTCCCTGTGTTCGCAAGAGACAAGGGAATCGCGTCTGTGCGCACAGAAGCAATAGCGGACCGTTTCCCTCGGAGTGAACGCGAAAGAGCCGTCTATATACTCGCAGACACGCGAACGTGCCTCAATGCGGTCACAGAGGCAGCAGCTTTTGCACAGATGCTCCTGGTGATTCTGGCACTTTCCAGGCACACTCCTGAAAGTCGCGCACACTGCTGTTCACTCGCTAAACGACCTCTTGGGAAACACGTCTCCGGTCGACGGACCGCTCAGATTGCTTCTCGTGTAACTGTGAACTGTGTCAGCGCAGGGAATCCGTCTCTGTTGAGCAGATGTCAATCCTGCCTCGCCTTTGCTTTCTTGCCTCTACCAAGATGATTTCCCGTTTCTCTCTTCACTGGAGCAGGCAGACACAGCCAACGCACATCAAGTGTCAAGAGACACGCTCTGCTGAGCTCAACGCTTGTGCAGATGCACATGTGCGACGAAGTCAACACACGTGCTTGTGGAGAGAAAGAAAGGGACTCCCAGGCGTGTGGAGCGACGGGGAGAAAGAGCGGGCGCTGAGGAACACAGTTTCAAACAGACTGTCTCCACACAAACAGGCACCTGTCTGCAGGTATCCTAGATCTTGATTCTTGAACTTGAGGAAACACGCGTCTGAGCAAAACTCCCAAACGCTTCCAGGAAAGACACAGGCTCTCCCACAAGCACACAAGTGTTTGCCCTCAGCTATAGATCAGGGACAAGCCTGTGAAGAGCAACCAAAGAGCTCGTCCGTCTTTCCCTCAATAGATGGGAGTAGGCGCGCTTGCGGATGTGTGCGTGTGTGTGGCCACGCGTTTGCTTAGGCATCAGTGTGTGAAAAGGTAGGTGCTTTTCTCTAGCTGCGTGTGCGTGCACGTGGTGCTGGGTGCACATCCCTGGGTGCTCGTGGAAAGGTTTCTGCATGGTTTTCGCTGAGGAATCGTGTGTGTGCACATGGACAAAGAGAAGGCGCAGCAACCAGGTTCCAGCGCCGAAGAAGGCAAAAGGCGAGGTTTCCGGCGCTATCTCCTTCTCTCCCCAGAGCTAGTCGCGCAAAGCAAGCCGCTAAGCCGGCGACCGGCAAGAGAGCTACAACGAAGCATGCCGAACGGAGAAAATAGCAGCAGCTCATCTGTTCACACCTTGTTTCTGCCATGTGCTTGAACGCCAAGACGTTCGCGCTTCTGTGAGATGAAAGACGTCCTTCTGCATATGTGGTTGCTCACACCGGTGCACTTGTTAGTGTATCCATTCAGTCCTGGGCTGCGGGGCATTCAGAAGTGGCTCTGTGGAGACGTCTGCATAGAGGCAGCTGTCAGAACACGCACACTCGATTGTTCACCAAAACATATGCAGACGCGTCCTTAGCCTGTAGATTTGGATGCACAGAGTTCCCTGTGTTCGCAAGAGACAAGGGAATCGCGTCTGTGCGCACAGAAGCAATAGCGGACCGTTTCCCTCGGAGTGAACGCGAAAGAGCCGTCTATATACTCGCAGACACGCGAACGTGCCTCAATGCGGTCACAGAGGCAGCAGCTTTTGCACAGATGCTCCTGGTGATTCTGGCACTTTCCAGGCACACTCCTGAAAGTCGCGCACACTGCTGTTCACTCGCTAAACGACCTCTTGGGAAACACGTCTCCGGTCGACGGACCGCTCAGATTGCTTCTCGTGTAACTGTGAACTGTGTCAGCGCAGGGAATCCGTCTCTGTTGAGCAGATGTCAATCCTGCCTCGCTTTTGCTTTGTTGCCTCTACCAAGATGATTTCCCGTTTCTCTCTTCACTGGAGCAGGCAGACACAGCCAACGCACATCAAGTGTCAAGAGACACGCTCTGCTGAGCTCAACGCTTGTGCAGATGCACATGTGCGACGAAGTCAACACACGTGCTTGTGGAGAGAAAGAAAGGGACTCCCAGGCGTGTGGAGCGACGGGGAGAAAGAGCGGGCGCTGAGGAACACAGTTTCAAACAGACTGTCTCCACACAAACAGGCACCTGTCTGCAGGTATCCTAGATCTTGATTCTTGAACTTGAGGAAACACGCGTCTGAGCAAAACTCCCAAACGCTTCCAGGAAAGACACAGGCTCTCCCACAAGCACACAAGTGTTTGCCCTCAGCTATAGATCAGGGACAAGCCTGTGAAGAGCAACCAAAGAGCTCGTCCGTCTTTCCCTCAATAGATGGGAGTAGGCGCGCTTGCGGATGTGTGCGTGTGTGTGGCCACGCGTTTGCTTAGGCATCAGTGTGTGAAAAGGTAGGTGCTTTTCTCTAGCTGCGTGTGCGTGCACGTGGTGCTGGGTGCACATCCCTGGGTGCTCGTGGAAAGGTTTCTGCATGGTTTTCGCTGAGGAATCGTGTGTGTGCACATGGACAAAGAGAAGGCGCAGCAACCAGGTTCCAGCGCCGAACAAGGCAAAAGGCGAGGTTTCCGGCGCTATCTCCTTCTCTCCCCAGAGCTAGTCGCGCAAAGCAAGCCGCTAAGCCGGCGACCGGCAAGAGAGCTACAACGAAGCATGCCGAACGGAGAAAATAGCAGCAGCTCATCTGTTCACACCTTGTTTCTGCCATGTGCTTGAACGCCAAGACGTTCGCGCTTCTGTGAGATGAAAGACGTCCTTCTGCATATGTGGTTGCTCACACCGGTGCACTTGTTAGTGTATCCATTCAGTCCTGGGCTGCGGGGCATTCAGAAGTGGCTCTGTGGAGACGTCTGCATAGAGGCAGCTGTCAGAACACGCACACTCGATTGTTCACCAAAACATATGCAGACGCGTCCTTAGCCTGTAGATTTGGATGCACAGAGTTCCCTGTGTTCGCAAGAGACAAGGGAATCGCGTCTGTGCGCACAGAAGCAATAGCGGACCGTTTCCCTCGGAGTGAACGCGAAAGAGCCGTCTATATACTCGCAGACACGCGAACGTGCCTCAATGCGGTCACAGAGGCAGCAGCTTTTGCACAGATGCTCCTGGTGATTCTGGCACTTTCCAGGCACACTCCTGAAAGTCGCGCACACTGCTGTTCACTCGCTAAACGACCTCTTGGGAAACACGTCTCCGGTCGACGGACCGCTCAGATTGCTTCTCGTGTAACTGTGAACTGTGTCAGCGCAGGGAATCCGTCTCTGTTGAGCAGATGTCAATCCTGCCTCGCTTTTGCTTTGTTGCCTCTACCAAGATGATTTCCCGTTTCTCTCTTCACTGGAGCACGCAGACACAGCCAACGCACATCAAGTGTCAAGAGACACGCTCTGCTGAGCTCAACGCTTGTGCAGATGCACATGTGCGACGAAGTCAACACACGTGCTTGTGGAGAGAAAGAAAGGGACTCCCAGGCGTGTGGAGCGACGGGGAGAAAGAGCGGGCGCTGAGGAACACAGTTTCAAACAGACTGTCTCCACACAAACAGGCACCTGTCTGCAGGTATCCTAGATCTTGATTCTTGAACTTGAGGAAACACGCGTCTGAGCAAAACTCCCAAACGCTTCCAGGAAAGACACAGGCTCTCCCACAAGCACACAAGTGTTTGCCCTCAGCTATAGATCAGGGACAAGCCTGTGAAGAGCAACCAAAGAGCTCGTCCGTCTTTCCCTCAATAGATGGGAGTAGGCGCGCTTGCGGATGTGTGCGTGTGTGTGGCCACGCGTTTGCTTAGGCATCAGTGTGTGAAAAGGTAGGTGCTTTTCTCTAGCTGCGTGTGCGTGCACGTGGTGCTGGGTGCACATCCCTGGGTGCTCGTGGAAAGGTTTCTGCATGGTTTTCGCTGAGGAATCGTGTGTGTGCACATGGACAAAGAGAAGGCGCAGCAACCAGGTTCCAGCGCCGAAGAAGGCAAAAGGCGAGGTTTCCGGCGCTATCTCCTTCTCTCCCCAGAGCTAGTCGCGCAAAGCAAGCCGCTAAGCCGGCGACCGGCAAGAGAGCTACAACGAAGCATGCCGAACGGAGAAAATAGCAGCAGCTCATCTGTTCACACCTTGTTTCTGCCATGTGCTTGAACGCCAAGACGTTCGCGCTTCTGTGAGATGAAAGACGTCCTTCTGCATATGTGGTTGCTCACACCGGTGCACTTGTTAGTGTATCCATTCAGTCCTGGGCTGCGGGGCATTCAGAAGTGGCTCTGTGGAGACGTCTGCATAGAGGCAGCTGTCAGAACACGCACACTCGATTGTTCACCAAAACATATGCAGACGCGTCCTTAGCCTGTAGATTTGGATGCACAGAGTTCCCTGTGTTCGCAAGAGACAAGGGAATCGCGTCTGTGCGCACAGAAGCAATAGCGGACCGTTTCCCTCGGAGTGAACGCGAAAGAGCCGTCTATATACTCGCAGACACGCGAACGTGCCTCAATGCGGTCACAGAGGCAGCAGCTTTTGCACAGATGCTCCTGGTGATTCTGGCACTTTCCAGGCACACTCCTGAAAGTCGCGCACACTGCTGTTCACTCGCTAAACGACCTCTTGGGAAACACGTCTCCGGTCGACGGACCGCTCAGATTGCTTCTCGTGTAACTGTGAACTGTGTCAGCGCAGGGAATCCGTCTCTGTTGAGCAGATGTCAATCCTGCCTCGCCTTTGCTTTCTTGCCTCTACCAAGATGATTTCCCGTTTCTCTCTTCACTGGAGCACGCAGACACAGCCAACGCACATCAAGTGTCAAGAGACACGCTCTGCTGAGCTCAACGCTTGTGCAGATGCACATGTGCGACGAAGTCAACACACGTGCTTGTGGAGAGAAAGAAAGGGACTCCCAGGCGTGTGGAGCGACGGGGAGAAAGAGCGGGCGCTGAGGAACACAGTTTCAAACAGACTGTCTCCACACAAACAGGCACCTGTCTGCAGGTATCCTAGATCTTGATTCTTGAACTTGAGGAAACACGCGTCTGAGCAAAACTCCCAAACGCTTCCAGGAAAGACACAGGCTCTCCCACAAGCACACAAGTGTTTGCCCTCAGCTATAGATCAGGGACAAGCCTGTGAAGAGCAACCAAAGAGCTCGTCCGTCTTTCCCTCAATAGATGGGAGTAGGCGCGCTTGCGGATGTGTGCGTGTGTGTGGCCACGCGTTTGCTTAGGCATCAGTGTGTGAAAAGGTAGGTGCTTTTCTCTAGCTGCGTGTGCGTGCACGTGGTGCTGGGTGCACATCCCTGGGTGCTCGTGGAAAGGTTTCTGCATGGTTTTCGCTGAGGAATCGTGTGTGTGCACATGGACAAAGAGAAGGCGCAGCAACCAGGTTCCAGCGCCGAAGAAGGCAAAAGGCGAGGTTTCCGGCGCTATCTCCTTCTCTCCCCAGAGCTAGTCGCGCAAAGCAAGCCGCTAAGCCGGCGACCGGCAAGAGAGCTACAACGAAGCATGCCGAACGGAGAAAATAGCAGCAGCTCATCTGTTCACACCTTGTTTCTGCCATGTGCTTGAACGCCAAGACGTTCGCGCTTCTGTGAGATGAAAGACGTCCTTCTGCATATGTGGTTGCTCACACCGGTGCACTTGTTAGTGTATCCATTCAGTCCTGGGCTGCGGGGCATTCAGAAGTGGCTCTGTGGAGACGTCTGCATAGAGGCAGCTGTCAGAACACGCACACTCGATTGTTCACCAAAACATATGCAGACGCGTCCTTAGCCTGTAGATTTGGATGCACAGAGTTCCCTGTGTTCGCAAGAGACAAGGGAATCGCGTCTGTGCGCACAGAAGCAATAGCGGACCGTTTCCCTCGGAGTGAACGCGAAAGAGCCGTCTATATACTCGCAGACACGCGAACGTGCCTCAATGCGGTCACAGAGGCAGCAGCTTTTGCACAGATGCTCCTGGTGATTCTGGCACTTTCCAGGCACACTCCTGAAAGTCGCGCACACTGCTGTTCACTCGCTAAACGACCTCTTGGGAAACACGTCTCCGGTCGACGGACCGCTCAGATTGCTTCTCGTGTAACTGTGAACTGTGTCAGCGCAGGGAATCCGTCTCTGTTGAGCAGATGTCAATCCTGCCTCGCTTTTGCTTTGTTGCCTCTACCAAGATGATTTCCCGTTTCTCTCTTCACTGGAGCAGGCAGACACAGCCAACGCACATCAAGTGTCAAGAGACACGCTCTGCTGAGCTCAACGCTTGTGCAGATGCACATGTGCGACGAAGTCAACACACGTGCTTGTGGAGAGAAAGAAAGGGACTCCCAGGCGTGTGGAGCGACGGGGAGAAAGAGCGGGCGCTGAGGAACACAGTTTCAAACAGACTGTCTCCACACAAACAGGCACCTGTCTGCAGGTATCCTAGATCTTGATTCTTGAACTTGAGGAAACACGCGTCTGAGCAAAACTCCCAAACGCTTCCAGGAAAGACACAGGCTCTCCCACAAGCACACAAGTGTTTGCCCTCAGCTATAGATCAGGGACAAGCCTGTGAAGAGCAACCAAAGAGCTCGTCCGTCTTTCCCTCAATAGATGGGAGTAGGCGCGCTTGCGGATGTGTGCGTGTGTGTGGCCACGCGTTTGCTTAGGCATCAGTGTGTGAAAAGGTAGGTGCTTTTCTCTAGCTGCGTGTGCGTGCACGTGGTGCTGGGTGCACATCCCTGGGTGCTCGTGGAAAGGTTTCTGCATGGTTTTCGCTGAGGAATCGTGTGTGTGCACATGGACAAAGAGAAGGCGCAGCAACCAGGTTCCAGCGCCGAACAAGGCAAAAGGCGAGGTTTCCGGCGCTATCTCCTTCTCTCCCCAGAGCTAGTCGCGCAAAGCAAGCCGCTAAGCCGGCGACCGGCAAGAGAGCTACAACGAAGCATGCCGAACGGAGAAAATAGCAGCAGCTCATCTGTTCACACCTTGTTTCTGCCATGTGCTTGAACGCCAAGACGTTCGCGCTTCTGTGAGATGAAAGACGTCCTTCTGCATATGTGGTTGCTCACACCGGTGCACTTGTTAGTGTATCCATTCAGTCCTGGGCTGCGGGGCATTCAGAAGTGGCTCTGTGGAGACGTCTGCATAGAGGCAGCTGTCAGAACACGCACACTCGATTGTTCACCAAAACATATGCAGACGCGTCCTTAGCCTGTAGATTTGGATGCACAGAGTTCCCTGTGTTCGCAAGAGACAAGGGAATCGCGTCTGTGCGCACAGAAGCAATAGCGGACCGTTTCCCTCGGAGTGAACGCGAAAGAGCCGTCTATATACTCGCAGACACGCGAACGTGCCTCAATGCGGTCACAGAGGCAGCAGCTTTTGCACAGATGCTCCTGGTGATTCTGGCACTTTCCAGGCACACTCCTGAAAGTCGCGCACACTGCTGTTCACTCGCTAAACGACCTCTTGGGAAACACGTCTCCGGTCGACGGACCGCTCAGATTGCTTCTCGTGTAACTGTGAACTGTGTCAGCGCAGGGAATCCGTCTCTGTTGAGCAGATGTCAATCCTGCCTCGCTTTTGCTTTGTTGCCTCTACCAAGATGATTTCCCGTTTCTCTCTTCACTGGAGCACGCAGACACAGCCAACGCACATCAAGTGTCAAGAGACACGCTCTGCTGAGCTCAACGCTTGTGCAGATGCACATGTGCGACGAAGTCAACACACGTGCTTGTGGAGAGAAAGAAAGGGACTCCCAGGCGTGTGGAGCGACGGGGAGAAAGAGCGGGCGCTGAGGAACACAGTTTCAAACAGACTGTCTCCACACAAACAGGCACCTGTCTGCAGGTATCCTAGATCTTGATTCTTGAACTTGAGGAAACACGCGTCTGAGCAAAACTCCCAAACGCTTCCAGGAAAGACACAGGCTCTCCCACAAGCACACAAGTGTTTGCCCTCAGCTATAGATCAGGGACAAGCCTGTGAAGAGCAACCAAAGAGCTCGTCCGTCTTTCCCTCAATAGATGGGAGTAGGCGCGCTTGCGGATGTGTGCGTGTGTGTGGCCACGCGTTTGCTTAGGCATCAGTGTGTGAAAAGGTAGGTGCTTTTCTCTAGCTGCGTGTGCGTGCACGTGGTGCTGGGTGCACATCCCTGGGTGCTCGTGGAAAGGTTTCTGCATGGTTTTCGCTGAGGAATCGTGTGTGTGCACATGGACAAAGAGAAGGCGCAGCAACCAGGTTCCAGCGCCGAAGAAGGCAAAAGGCGAGGTTTCCGGCGCTATCTCCTTCTCTCCCCAGAGCTAGTCGCGCAAAGCAAGCCGCTAAGCCGGCGACCGGCAAGAGAGCTACAACGAAGCATGCCGAACGGAGAAAATAGCAGCAGCTCATCTGTTCACACCTTGTTTCTGCCATGTGCTTGAACGCCAAGACGTTCGCGCTTCTGTGAGATGAAAGACGTCCTTCTGCATATGTGGTTGCTCACACCGGTGCACTTGTTAGTGTATCCATTCAGTCCTGGGCTGCGGGGCATTCAGAAGTGGCTCTGTGGAGACGTCTGCATAGAGGCAGCTGTCAGAACACGCACACTCGATTGTTCACCAAAACATATGCAGACGCGTCCTTAGCCTGTAGATTTGGATGCACAGAGTTCCCTGTGTTCGCAAGAGACAAGGGAATCGCGTCTGTGCGCACAGAAGCAATAGCGGACCGTTTCCCTCGGAGTGAACGCGAAAGAGCCGTCTATATACTCGCAGACACGCGAACGTGCCTCAATGCGGTCACAGAGGCAGCAGCTTTTGCACAGATGCTCCTGGTGATTCTGGCACTTTCCAGGCACACTCCTGAAAGTCGCGCACACTGCTGTTCACTCGCTAAACGACCTCTTGGGAAACACGTCTCCGGTCGACGGACCGCTCAGATTGCTTCTCGTGTAACTGTGAACTGTGTCAGCGCAGGGAATCCGTCTCTGTTGAGCAGATGTCAATCCTGCCTCGCTTTTGCTTTGTTGCCTCTACCAAGATGATTTCCCGTTTCTCTCTTCACTGGAGCACGCAGACACAGCCAACGCACATCAAGTGTCAAGAGACACGCTCTGCTGAGCTCAACGCTTGTGCAGATGCACATGTGCGACGAAGTCAACACACGTGCTTGTGGAGAGAAAGAAAGGGACTCCCAGGCGTGTGGAGCGACGGGGAGAAAGAGCGGGCGCTGAGGAACACAGTTTCAAACAGACTGTCTCCACACAAACAGGCACCTGTCTGCAGGTATCCTAGATCTTGATTCTTGAACTTGAGGAAACACGCGTCTGAGCAAAACTCCCAAACGCTTCCAGGAAAGACACAGGCTCTCCCACAAGCACACAAGTGTTTGCCCTCAGCTATAGATCAGGGACAAGCCTGTGAAGAGCAACCAAAGAGCTCGTCCGTCTTTCCCTCAATAGATGGGAGTAGGCGCGCTTGCGGATGTGTGCGTGTGTGTGGCCACGCGTTTGCTTAGGCATCAGTGTGTGAAAAGGTAGGTGCTTTTCTCTAGCTGCGTGTGCGTGCACGTGGTGCTGGGTGCACATCCCTGGGTGCTCGTGGAAAGGTTTCTGCATGGTTTTCGCTGAGGAATCGTGTGTGTGCACATGGACAAAGAGAAGGCGCAGCAACCAGGTTCCAGCGCCGAAGAAGGCAAAAGGCGAGGTTTCCGGCGCTATCTCCTTCTCTCCCCAGAGCTAGTCGCGCAAAGCAAGCCGCTAAGCCGGCGACCGGCAAGAGAGCTACAACGAAGCATGCCGAACGGAGAAAATAGCAGCAGCTCATCTGTTCACACCTTGTTTCTGCCATGTGCTTGAACGCCAAGACGTTCGCGCTTCTGTGAGATGAAAGACGTCCTTCTGCATATGTGGTTGCTCACACCGGTGCACTTGTTAGTGTATCCATTCAGTCCTGGGCTGCGGGGCATTCAGAAGTGGCTCTGTGGAGACGTCTGCATAGAGGCAGCTGTCAGAACACGCACACTCGATTGTTCACCAAAACATATGCAGACGCGTCCTTAGCCTGTAGATTTGGATGCACAGAGTTCCCTGTGTTCGCAAGAGACAAGGGAATCGCGTCTGTGCGCACAGAAGCAATAGCGGACCGTTTCCCTCGGAGTGAACGCGAAAGAGCCGTCTATATACTCGCAGACACGCGAACGTGCCTCAATGCGGTCACAGAGGCAGCAGCTTTTGCACAGATGCTCCTGGTGATTCTGGCACTTTCCAGGCACACTCCTGAAAGTCGCGCACACTGCTGTTCACTCGCTAAACGACCTCTTGGGAAACACGTCTCCGGTCGACGGACCGCTCAGATTGCTTCTCGTGTAACTGTGAACTGTGTCAGCGCAGGGAATCCGTCTCTGTTGAGCAGATGTCAATCCTGCCTCGCTTTTGCTTTGTTGCCTCTACCAAGATGATTTCCCGTTTCTCTCTTCACTGGAGCACGCAGACACAGCCAACGCACATCAAGTGTCAAGAGACACGCTCTGCTGAGCTCAACGCTTGTGCAGATGCACATGTGCGACGAAGTCAACACACGTGCTTGTGGAGAGAAAGAAAGGGACTCCCAGGCGTGTGGAGCGACGGGGAGAAAGAGCGGGCGCTGAGGAACACAGTTTCAAACAGACTGTCTCCACACAAACAGGCACCTGTCTGCAGGTATCCTAGATCTTGATTCTTGAACTTGAGGAAACACGCGTCTGAGCAAAACTCCCAAACGCTTCCAGGAAAGACACAGGCTCTCCCACAAGCACACAAGTGTTTGCCCTCAGCTATAGATCAGGGACAAGCCTGTGAAGAGCAACCAAAGAGCTCGTCCGTCTTTCCCTCAATAGATGGGAGTAGGCGCGCTTGCGGATGTGTGCGTGTGTGTGGCCACGCGTTTGCTTAGGCATCAGTGTGTGAAAAGGTAGGTGCTTTTCTCTAGCTGCGTGTGCGTGCACGTGGTGCTGGGTGCACATCCCTGGGTGCTCGTGGAAAGGTTTCTGCATGGTTTTCGCTGAGGAATCGTGTGTGTGCACATGGACAAAGAGAAGGCGCAGCAACCAGGTTCCAGCGCCGAAGAAGGCAAAAGGCGAGGTTTCCGGCGCTATCTCCTTCTCTCCCCAGAGCTAGTCGCGCAAAGCAAGCCGCTAAGCCGGCGACCGGCAAGAGAGCTACAACGAAGCATGCCGAACGGAGAAAATAGCAGCAGCTCATCTGTTCACACCTTGTTTCTGCCATGTGCTTGAACGCCAAGACGTTCGCGCTTCTGTGAGATGAAAGACGTCCTTCTGCATATGTGGTTGCTCACACCGGTGCACTTGTTAGTGTATCCATTCAGTCCTGGGCTGCGGGGCATTCAGAAGTGGCTCTGTGGAGACGTCTGCATAGAGGCAGCTGTCAGAACACGCACACTCGATTGTTCACCAAAACATATGCAGACGCGTCCTTAGCCTGTAGATTTGGATGCACAGAGTTCCCTGTGTTCGCAAGAGACAAGGGAATCGCGTCTGTGCGCACAGAAGCAATAGCGGACCGTTTCCCTCGGAGTGAACGCGAAAGAGCCGTCTATATACTCGCAGACACGCGAACGTGCCTCAATGCGGTCACAGAGGCAGCAGCTTTTGCACAGATGCTCCTGGTGATTCTGGCACTTTCCAGGCACACTCCTGAAAGTCGCGCACACTGCTGTTCACTCGCTAAACGACCTCTTGGGAAACACGTCTCCGGTCGACGGACCGCTCAGATTGCTTCTCGTGTAACTGTGAACTGTGTCAGCGCAGGGAATCCGTCTCTGTTGAGCAGATGTCAATCCTGCCTCGCTTTTGCTTTGTTGCCTCTACCAAGATGATTTCCCGTTTCTCTCTTCACTGGAGCACGCAGACACAGCCAACGCACATCAAGTGTCAAGAGACACGCTCTGCTGAGCTCAACGCTTGTGCAGATGCACATGTGCGACGAAGTCAACACACGTGCTTGTGGAGAGAAAGAAAGGGACTCCCAGGCGTGTGGAGCGACGGGGAGAAAGAGCGGGCGCTGAGGAACACAGTTTCAAACAGACTGTCTCCACACAAACAGGCACCTGTCTGCAGGTATCCTAGATCTTGATTCTTGAACTTGAGGAAACACGCGTCTGAGCAAAACTCCCAAACGCTTCCAGGAAAGACACAGGCTCTCCCACAAGCACACAAGTGTTTGCCCTCAGCTATAGATCAGGGACAAGCCTGTGAAGAGCAACCAAAGAGCTCGTCCGTCTTTCCCTCAATAGATGGGAGTAGGCGCGCTTGCGGATGTGTGCGTGTGTGTGGCCACGCGTTTGCTTAGGCATCAGTGTGTGAAAAGGTAGGTGCTTTTCTCTAGCTGCGTGTGCGTGCACGTGGTGCTGGGTGCACATCCCTGGGTGCTCGTGGAAAGGTTTCTGCATGGTTTTCGCTGAGGAATCGTGTGTGTGCACATGGACAAAGAGAAGGCGCAGCAACCAGGTTCCAGCGCCGAAGAAGGCAAAAGGCGAGGTTTCCGGCGCTATCTCCTTCTCTCCCCAGAGCTAGTCGCGCAAAGCAAGCCGCTAAGCCGGCGACCGGCAAGAGAGCTACAACGAAGCATGCCGAACGGAGAAAATAGCAGCAGCTCATCTGTTCACACCTTGTTTCTGCCATGTGCTTGAACGCCAAGACGTTCGCGCTTCTGTGAGATGAAAGACGTCCTTCTGCATATGTGGTTGCTCACACCGGTGCACTTGTTAGTGTATCCATTCAGTCCTGGGCTGCGGGGCATTCAGAAGTGGCTCTGTGGAGACGTCTGCATAGAGGCAGCTGTCAGAACACGCACACTCGATTGTTCACCAAAACATATGCAGACGCGTCCTTAGCCTGTAGATTTGGATGCACAGAGTTCCCTGTGTTCGCAAGAGACAAGGGAATCGCGTCTGTGCGCACAGAAGCAATAGCGGACCGTTTCCCTCGGAGTGAACGCGAAAGAGCCGTCTATATACTCGCAGACACGCGAACGTGCCTCAATGCGGTCACAGAGGCAGCAGCTTTTGCACAGATGCTCCTGGTGATTCTGGCACTTTCCAGGCACACTCCTGAAAGTCGCGCACACTGCTGTTCACTCGCTAAACGACCTCTTGGGAAACACGTCTCCGGTCGACGGACCGCTCAGATTGCTTCTCGTGTAACTGTGAACTGTGTCAGCGCAGGGAATCCGTCTCTGTTGAGCAGATGTCAATCCTGCCTCGCTTTTGCTTTGTTGCCTCTACCAAGATGATTTCCCGTTTCTCTCTTCACTGGAGCAGGCAGACACAGCCAACGCACATCAAGTGTCAAGAGACACGCTCTGCTGAGCTCAACGCTTGTGCAGATGCACATGTGCGACGAAGTCAACACACGTGCTTGTGGAGAGAAAGAAAGGGACTCCCAGGCGTGTGGAGCGACGGGGAGAAAGAGCGGGCGCTGAGGAGCACAGTTTCAAACAGACTGTCTCCACACAAACAGGCACCTGTCTGCAGGTATCCTAGATCTTGATTCTTGAACTTGAGGAAACACGCGTCTGAGCAAAACTCCCAAACGCTTCCAGGAAAGACACAGGCTCTCCCACAAGCACACAAGTGTTTGCCCTCAGCTATAGATCAGGGACAAGCCTGTGAAGAGCAACCAAAGAGCTCGTCCGTCTTTCTCTCAGTAGATGGGAGTAGGCGCGCTTGCGGATGTGTGCGTGTGTGTGGCCACGCGTTTGCTTAGGCATCAGTGTGTGAAAAGGTAGGTGCTTTTCTCTAGCTGCGTGTGCGTGCACGTGGTGCTGGGTGCACATCCCTGGGTGCTCGTGGAAAGGTTTCTGCATGGTTTTCGCTGAGGAATCGTGTGTGTGCACATGGACAAAGAGAAGGCGCAGCAACCAGGTTCCAGCGCCGAAGAAGGCAAAAGGCGAGGTTTCCGGCGCTATCTCCTTCTCTCCCCAGAGCTAGTCGCGCAAAGCAAGCCGCTAAGCCGGCGACCGGCAAGAGAGCTACAACGAAGCATGCCGAACGGAGAAAATAGCAGCAGCTCATCTGTTCACACCTTGTTTCTGCCATGTGCTTGAACGCCAAGACGTTCGCGCTTCTGTGAGATGAAAGACGTCCTTCTGCATATGTGGTTGCTCACACCGGTGCACTTGTTAGTGTATCCATTCAGTCCTGGGCTGCGGGGCATTCAGAAGTGGCTCTGTGGAGACGTCTGCATAGAGGCAGCTGTCAGAACACGCACACTCGATTGTTCACCAAAACATATGCAGACGCGTCCTTAGCCTGTAGATTTGGATGCACAGAGTTCCCTGTGTTCGCAAGAGACAAGGGAATCGCGTCTGTGCGCACAGAAGCAATAGCGGACCGTTTCCCTCGGAGTGAACGCGAAAGAGCCGTCTATATACTCGCAGACACGCGAACGTGCCTCAATGCGGTCACAGAGGCAGCAGCTTTTGCACAGATGCTCCTGGTGATTCTGGCACTTTCCAGGCACACTCCTGAAAGTCGCGCACACTGCTGTTCACTCGCTAAACGACCTCTTGGGAAACACGTCTCCGGTCGACGGACCGCTCAGATTGCTTCTCGTGTAACTGTGAACTGTGTCAGCGCAGGGAATCCGTCTCTGTTGAGCAGATGTCAATCCTGCCTCGCTTTTGCTTTGTTGCCTCTACCAAGATGATTTCCCGTTTCTCTCTTCACTGGAGCAGGCAGACACAGCCAACGCACATCAAGTGTCAAGAGACACGCTCTGCTGAGCTCAACGCTTGTGCAGATGCACATGTGCGACGAAGTCAACACACGTGCTTGTGGAGAGAAAGAAAGGGACTCCCAGGCGTGTGGAGCGACGGGGAGAAAGAGCGGGCGCTGAGGAACACAGTTTCAAACAGACTGTCTCCACACAAACAGGCACCTGTCTGCAGGTATCCTAGATCTTGATTCTTGAACTTGAGGAAACACGCGTCTGAGCAAAACTCCCAAACGCTTCCAGGAAAGACACAGGCTCTCCCACAAGCACACAAGTGTTTGCCCTCAGCTATAGATCAGGGACAAGCCTGTGAAGAGCAACCAAAGAGCTCGTCCGTCTTTCCCTCAATAGATGGGAGTAGGCGCGCTTGCGGATGTGTGCGTGTGTGTGGCCACGCGTTTGCTTAGGCATCAGTGTGTGAAAAGGTAGGTGCTTTTCTCTAGCTGCGTGTGCGTGCACGTGGTGCTGGGTGCACATCCCTGGGTGCTCGTGGAAAGGTTTCTGCATGGTTTTCGCTGAGGAATCGTGTGTGTGCACATGGACAAAGAGAAGGCGCAGCAACCAGGTTCCAGCGCCGAAGAAGGCAAAAGGCGAGGTTTCCGGCGCTATCTCCTTCTCTCCCCAGAGCTAGTCGCGCAAAGCAAGCCGCTAAGCCGGCGACCGGCAAGAGAGCTACAACGAAGCATGCCGAACGGAGAAAATAGCAGCAGCTCATCTGTTCACACCTTGTTTCTGCCATGTGCTTGAACGCCAAGACGTTCGCGCTTCTGTGAGATGAAAGACGTCCTTCTGCATATGTGGTTGCTCACACCGGTGCACTTGTTAGTGTATCCATTCAGTCCTGGGCTGCGGGGCATTCAGAAGTGGCTCTGTGGAGACGTCTGCATAGAGGCAGCTGTCAGAACACGCACACTCGATTGTTCACCAAAACATATGCAGACGCGTCCTTAGCCTGTAGATTTGGATGCACAGAGTTCCCTGTGTTCGCAAGAGACAAGGGAATCGCGTCTGTGCGCACAGAAGCAATAGCGGACCGTTTCCCTCGGAGTGAACGCGAAAGAGCCGTCTATATACTCGCAGACACGCGAACGTGCCTCAATGCGGTCACAGAGGCAGCAGCTTTTGCACAGATGCTCCTGGTGATTCTGGCACTTTCCAGGCACACTCCTGAAAGTCGCGCACACTGCTGTTCACTCGCTAAACGACCTCTTGGGAAACACGTCTCCGGTCGACGGACCGCTCAGATTGCTTCTCGTGTAACTGTGAACTGTGTCAGCGCAGGGAATCCGTCTCTGTTGAGCAGATGTCAATCCTGCCTCGCCTTTGCTTTGTTGCCTCTACCAAGATGATTTCCCGTTTCTCTCTTCACTGGAGCAGGCAGACACAGCCAACGCACATCAAGTGTCAAGAGACACGCTCTGCTGAGCTCAACGCTTGTGCAGATGCACATGTGCGACGAAGTCAACACACGTGCTTGTGGAGAGAAAGAAAGGGACTCCCAGGCGTGTGGAGCGACGGGGAGAAAGAGCGGGCGCTGAGGAACACAGTTTCAAACAGACTGTCTCCACACAAACAGGCACCTGTCTGCAGGTATCCTAGATCTTGATTCTTGAACTTGAGGAAACACGCGTCTGAGCAAAACTCCCAAACGCTTCCAGGAAAGACACAGGCTCTCCCACAAGCACACAAGTGTTTGCCCTCAGCTATAGATCAGGGACAAGCCTGTGAAGAGCAACCAAAGAGCTCGTCCGTCTTTCCCTCAATAGATGGGAGTAGGCGCGCTTGCGGATGTGTGCGTGTGTGTGGCCACGCGTTTGCTTAGGCATCAGTGTGTGAAAAGGTAGGTGCTTTTCTCTAGCTGCGTGTGCGTGCACGTGGTGCTGGGTGCACATCCCTGGGTGCTCGTGGAAAGGTTTCTGCATGGTTTTCGCTGAGGAATCGTGTGTGTGCACATGGACAAAGAGAAGGCGCAGCAACCAGGTTCCAGCGCCGAAGAAGGCAAAAGGCGAGGTTTCCGGCGCTATCTCCTTCTCTCCCCAGAGCTAGTCGCGCAAAGCAAGCCGCTAAGCCGGCGACCGGCAAGAGAGCTACAACGAAGCATGCCGAACGGAGAAAATAGCAGCAGCTCATCTGTTCACACCTTGTTTCTGCCATGTGCTTGAACGCCAAGACGTTCGCGCTTCTGTGAGATGAAAGACGTCCTTCTGCATATGTGGTTGCTCACACCGGTGCACTTGTTAGTGTATCCATTCAGTCCTGGGCTGCGGGGCATTCAGAAGTGGCTCTGTGGAGACGTCTGCATAGAGGCAGCTGTCAGAACACGCACACTCGATTGTTCACCAAAACATATGCAGACGCGTCCTTAGCCTGTAGATTTGGATGCACAGAGTTCCCTGTGTTCGCAAGAGACAAGGGAATCGCGTCTGTGCGCACAGAAGCAATAGCGGACCGTTTCCCTCGGAGTGAACGCGAAAGAGCCGTCTATATACTCGCAGACACGCGAACGTGCCTCAATGCGGTCACAGAGGCAGCAGCTTTTGCACAGATGCTCCTGGTGATTCTGGCACTTTCCAGGCACACTCCTGAAAGTCGCGCACACTGCTGTTCACTCGCTAAACGACCTCTTGGGAAACACGTCTCCGGTCGACGGACCGCTCAGATTGCTTCTCGTGTAACTGTGAACTGTGTCAGCGCAGGGAATCCGTCTCTGTTGAGCAGATGTCAATCCTGCCTCGCCTTTGCTTTGTTGCCTCTACCAAGATGATTTCCCGTTTCTCTCTTCACTGGAGCAGGCAGACACAGCCAACGCACATCAAGTGTCAAGAGACACGCTCTGCTGAGCTCAACGCTTGTGCAGATGCACATGTGCGACGAAGTCAACACACGTGCTTGTGGAGAGAAAGAAAGGGACTCCCAGGCGTGTGGAGCGACGGGGAGAAAGAGCGGGCGCTGAGGAACACAGTTTCAAACAGACTGTCTCCACACAAACAGGCACCTGTCTGCAGGTATCCTAGATCTTGATTCTTGAACTTGAGGAAACACGCGTCTGAGCAAAACTCCCAAACGCTTCCAGGAAAGACACAGGCTCTCCCACAAGCACACAAGTGTTTGCCCTCAGCTATAGATCAGGGACAAGCCTGTGAAGAGCAACCAAAGAGCTCGTCCGTCTTTCCCTCAATAGATGGGAGTAGGCGCGCTTGCGGATGTGTGCGTGTGTGTGGCCACGCGTTTGCTTAGGCATCAGTGTGTGAAAAGGTAGGTGCTTTTCTCTAGCTGCGTGTGCGTGCACGTGGTGCTGGGTGCACATCCCTGGGTGCTCGTGGAAAGGTTTCTGCATGGTTTTCGCTGAGGAATCGTGTGTGTGCACATGGACAAAGAGAAGGCGCAGCAACCAGGTTCCAGCGCCGAAGAAGGCAAAAGGCGAGGTTTCCGGCGCTATCTCCTTCTCTCCCCAGAGCTAGTCGCGCAAAGCAAGCCGCTAAGCCGGCGACCGGCAAGAGAGCTACAACGAAGCATGCCGAACGGAGAAAATAGCAGCAGCTCATCTGTTCACACCTTGTTTCTGCCATGTGCTTGAACGCCAAGACGTTCGCGCTTCTGTGAGATGAAAGACGTCCTTCTGCATATGTGGTTGCTCACACCGGTGCACTTGTTAGTGTATCCATTCAGTCCTGGGCTGCGGGGCATTCAGAAGTGGCTCTGTGGAGACGTCTGCATAGAGGCAGCTGTCAGAACACGCACACTCGATTGTTCACCAAAACATATGCAGACGCGTCCTTAGCCTGTAGATTTGGATGCACAGAGTTCCCTGTGTTCGCAAGAGACAAGGGAATCGCGTCTGTGCGCACAGAAGCAATAGCGGACCGTTTCCCTCGGAGTGAACGCGAAAGAGCCGTCTATATACTCGCAGACACGCGAACGTGCCTCAATGCGGTCACAGAGGCAGCAGCTTTTGCACAGATGCTCCTGGTGATTCTGGCACTTTCCAGGCACACTCCTGAAAGTCGCGCACACTGCTGTTCACTCGCTAAACGACCTCTTGGGAAACACGTCTCCGGTCGACGGACCGCTCAGATTGCTTCTCGTGTAACTGTGAACTGTGTCAGCGCAGGGAATCCGTCTCTGTTGAGCAGATGTCAATCCTGCCTCGCTTTTGCTTTGTTGCCTCTACCAAGATGATTTCCCGTTTCTCTCTTCACTGGAGCAGGCAGACACAGCCAACGCACATCAAGTGTCAAGAGACACGCTCTGCTGAGCTCAACGCTTGTGCAGATGCACATGTGCGACGAAGTCAACACACGTGCTTGTGGAGAGAAAGAAAGGGACTCCCAGGCGTGTGGAGCGACGGGGAGAAAGAGCGGGCGCTGAGGAACACAGTTTCAAACAGACTGTCTCCACACAAACAGGCACCTGTCTGCAGGTATCCTAGATCTTGATTCTTGAACTTGAGGAAACACGCGTCTGAGCAAAACTCCCAAACGCTTCCAGGAAAGACACAGGCTCTCCCACAAGCACACAAGTGTTTGCCCTCAGCTATAGATCAGGGACAAGCCTGTGAAGAGCAACCAAAGAGCTCGTCCGTCTTTCCCTCAATAGATGGGAGTAGGCGCGCTTGCGGATGTGTGCGTGTGTGTGGCCACGCGTTTGCTTAGGCATCAGTGTGTGAAAAGGTAGGTGCTTTTCTCTAGCTGCGTGTGCGTGCACGTGGTGCTGGGTGCACATCCCTGGGTGCTCGTGGAAAGGTTTCTGCATGGTTTTCGCTGAGGAATCGTGTGTGTGCACATGGACAAAGAGAAGGCGCAGCAACCAGGTTCCAGCGCCGAAGAAGGCAAAAGGCGAGGTTTCCGGCGCTATCTCCTTCTCTCCCCAGAGCTAGTCGCGCAAAGCAAGCCGCTAAGCCGGCGACCGGCAAGAGAGCTACAACGAAGCATGCCGAACGGAGAAAATAGCAGCAGCTCATCTGTTCACACCTTGTTTCTGCCATGTGCTTGAACGCCAAGACGTTCGCGCTTCTGTGAGATGAAAGACGTCCTTCTGCATATGTGGTTGCTCACACCGGTGCACTTGTTAGTGTATCCATTCAGTCCTGGGCTGCGGGGCATTCAGAAGTGGCTCTGTGGAGACGTCTGCATAGAGGCAGCTGTCAGAACACGCACACTCGATTGTTCACCAAAACATATGCAGACGCGTCCTTAGCCTGTAGATTTGGATGCACAGAGTTCCCTGTGTTCGCAAGAGACAAGGGAATCGCGTCTGTGCGCACAGAAGCAATAGCGGACCGTTTCCCTCGGAGTGAACGCGAAAGAGCCGTCTATATACTCGCAGACACGCGAACGTGCCTCAATGCGGTCACAGAGGCAGCAGCTTTTGCACAGATGCTCCTGGTGATTCTGGCACTTTCCAGGCACACTCCTGAAAGTCGCGCACACTGCTGTTCACTCGCTAAACGACCTCTTGGGAAACACGTCTCCGGTCGACGGACCGCTCAGATTGCTTCTCGTGTAACTGTGAACTGTGTCAGCGCAGGGAATCCGTCTCTGTTGAGCAGATGTCAATCCTGCCTCGCTTTTGCTTTGTTGCCTCTACCAAGATGATTTCCCGTTTCTCTCTTCACTGGAGCAGGCAGACACAGCCAACGCACATCAAGTGTCAAGAGACACGCTCTGCTGAGCTCAACGCTTGTGCAGATGCACATGTGCGACGAAGTCAACACACGTGCTTGTGGAGAGAAAGAAAGGGACTCCCAGGCGTGTGGAGCGACGGGGAGAAAGAGCGGGCGCTGAGGAACACAGTTTCAAACAGACTGTCTCCACACAAACAGGCACCTGTCTGCAGGTATCCTAGATCTTGATTCTTGAACTTGAGGAAACACGCGTCTGAGCAAAACTCCCAAACGCTTCCAGGAAAGACACAGGCTCTCCCACAAGCACACAAGTGTTTGCCCTCAGCTATAGATCAGGGACAAGCCTGTGAAGAGCAACCAAAGAGCTCGTCCGTCTTTCCCTCAATAGATGGGAGTAGGCGCGCTTGCGGATGTGTGCGTGTGTGTGGCCACGCGTTTGCTTAGGCATCAGTGTGTGAAAAGGTAGGTGCTTTTCTCTAGCTGCGTGTGCGTGCACGTGGTGCTGGGTGCACATCCCTGGGTGCTCGTGGAAAGGTTTCTGCATGGTTTTCGCTGAGGAATCGTGTGTGTGCACATGGACAAAGAGAAGGCGCAGCAACCAGGTTCCAGCGCCGAAGAAGGCAAAAGGCGAGGTTTCCGGCGCTATCTCCTTCTCTCCCCAGAGCTAGTCGCGCAAAGCAAGCCGCTAAGCCGGCGACCGGCAAGAGAGCTACAACGAAGCATGCCGAACGGAGAAAATAGCAGCAGCTCATCTGTTCACACCTTGTTTCTGCCATGTGCTTGAACGCCAAGACGTTCGCGCTTCTGTGAGATGAAAGACGTCCTTCTGCATATGTGGTTGCTCACACCGGTGCACTTGTTAGTGTATCCATTCAGTCCTGGGCTGCGGGGCATTCAGAAGTGGCTCTGTGGAGACGTCTGCATAGAGGCAGCTGTCAGAACACGCACACTCGATTGTTCACCAAAACATATGCAGACGCGTCCTTAGCCTGTAGATTTGGATGCACAGAGTTCCCTGTGTTCGCAAGAGACAAGGGAATCGCGTCTGTGCGCACAGAAGCAATAGCGGACCGTTTCCCTCGGAGTGAACGCGAAAGAGCCGTCTATATACTCGCAGACACGCGAACGTGCCTCAATGCGGTCACAGAGGCAGCAGCTTTTGCACAGATGCTCCTGGTGATTCTGGCACTTTCCAGGCACACTCCTGAAAGTCGCGCACACTGCTGTTCACTCGCTAAACGACCTCTTGGGAAACACGTCTCCGGTCGACGGACCGCTCAGATTGCTTCTCGTGTAACTGTGAACTGTGTCAGCGCAGGGAATCCGTCTCTGTTGAGCAGATGTCAATCCTGCCTCGCTTTTGCTTTGTTGCCTCTACCAAGATGATTTCCCGTTTCTCTCTTCACTGGAGCAGGCAGACACAGCCAACGCACATCAAGTGTCAAGAGACACGCTCTGCTGAGCTCAACGCTTGTGCAGATGCACATGTGCGACGAAGTCAACACACGTGCTTGTGGAGAGAAAGAAAGGGACTCCCAGGCGTGTGGAGCGACGGGGAGAAAGAGCGGGCGCTGAGGAACACAGTTTCAAACAGACTGTCTCCACACAAACAGGCACCTGTCTGCAGGTATCCTAGATCTTGATTCTTGAACTTGAGGAAACACGCGTCTGAGCAAAACTCCCAAACGCTTCCAGGAAAGACACAGGCTCTCCTACAAGCACACAAGTGTTTGCCCTCAGCTATAGATCAGGGACAAGCCTGTGAAGAGCAACCAAAGAGCTCGTCCGTCTTTCCCTCAATAGATGGGAGTAGGCGCGCTTGCGGATGTGTGCGTGTGTGTGGCCACGCGTTTGCTTAGGCATCAGTGTGTGAAAAGGTAGGTGCTTTTCTCTAGCTGCGTGTGCGTGCACGTGGTGCTGGGTGCACATCCCTGGGTGCTCGTGGAAAGGTTTCTGCATGGTTTTCGCTGAGGAATCGTGTGTGTGCACATGGACAAAGAGAAGGCGCAGCAACCAGGTTCCAGCGCCGAAGAAGGCAAAAGGCGAGGTTTCCGGCGCTATCTCCTTCTCTCCCCAGAGCTAGTCGCGCAAAGCAAGCCGCTAAGCCGGCGACCGGCAAGAGAGCTACAACGAAGCATGCCGAACGGAGAAAATAGCAGCAGCGCATCTGTTCACACCTTGTTTCTGCCATGTGCTTGAACGCCAAGACGTTCGCGCTTCTGTGAGATGAAAGACGTCCTTCTGCATATGTGGTTGCTCACACCGGTGCACTTGTTAGTGTATCCATTCAGTCCTGGGCTGCGGGGCATTCAGAAGTGGCTCTGTGGAGACGTCTGCATAGAGGCAGCTGTCAGAACACGCACACTCGATTGTTCACCAAAACATATGCAGACGCGTCCTTAGCCTGTAGATTTGGATGCACAGAGTTCCCTGTGTTCGCAAGAGACAAGGGAATCGCGTCTGTGCGCACAGAAGCAATAGCGGACCGTTTCCCTCGGAGTGAACGCGAAAGAGCCGTCTATATACTCGCAGACACGCGAACGTGCCTCAATGCGGTCACAGAGGCAGCAGCTTTTGCACAGATGCTCCTGGTGATTCTGGCACTTTCCAGGCACACTCCTGAAAGTCGCGCACACTGCTGTTCACTCGCTAAACGACCTCTTGGGAAACACGTCTCCGGTCGACGGACCGCTCAGATTGCTTCTCGTGTAACTGTGAACTGTGTCAGCGCAGGGAATCCGTCTCTGTTGAGCAGATGTCAATCCTGCCTCGCTTTTGCTTTGTTGCCTCTACCAAGATGATTTCCCGTTTCTCTCTTCACTGGAGCAGGCAGACACAGCCAACGCACATCAAGTGTCAAGAGACACGCTCTGCTGAGCTCAACGCTTGTGCAGATGCACATGTGCGACGAAGTCAACACACGTGCTTGTGGAGAGAAAGAAAGGGACTCCCAGGCGTGTGGAGCGACGGGGAGAAAGAGCGGGCGCTGAGGAACACAGTTTCAAACAGACTGTCTCCACACAAACAGGCACCTGTCTGCAGGTATCCTAGATCTTGATTCTTGAACTTGAGGAAACACGCGTCTGAGCAAAACTCCCAAACGCTTCCAGGAAAGACACAGGCTCTCCCACAAGCACACAAGTGTTTGCCCTCAGCTATAGATCAGGGACAAGCCTGTGAAGAGCAACCAAAGAGCTCGTCCGTCTTTCCCTCAATAGATGGGAGTAGGCGCGCTTGCGGATGTGTGCGTGTGTGTGGCCACGCGTTTGCTTAGGCATCAGTGTGTGAAAAGGTAGGTGCTTTTCTCTAGCTGCGTGTGCGTGCACGTGGTGCTGGGTGCACATCCCTGGGTGCTCGTGGAAAGGTTTCTGCATGGTTTTCGCTGAGGAATCGTGTGTGTGCACATGGACAAAGAGAAGGCGCAGCAACCAGGTTCCAGCGCCGAAGAAGGCAAAAGGCGAGGTTTCCGGCGCTATCTCCTTCTCTCCCCAGAGCTAGTCGCGCAAAGCAAGCCGCTAAGCCGGCGACCGGCAAGAGAGCTACAACGAAGCATGCCGAACGGAGAAAATAGCAGCAGCTCATCTGTTCACACCTTGTTTCTGCCATGTGCTTGAACGCCAAGACGTTCGCGCTTCTGTGAGATGAAAGACGTCCTTCTGCATATGTGGTTGCTCACACCGGTGCACTTGTTAGTGTATCCATTCAGTCCTGGGCTGCGGGGCATTCAGAAGTGGCTCTGTGGAGACGTCTGCATAGAGGCAGCTGTCAGAACACGCACACTCGATTGTTCACCAAAACATATGCAGACGCGTCCTTAGCCTGTAGATTTGGATGCACAGAGTTCCCTGTGTTCGCAAGAGACAAGGGAATCGCGTCTGTGCGCACAGAAGCAATAGCGGACCGTTTCCCTCGGAGTGAACGCGAAAGAGCCGTCTATATACTCGCAGACACGCGAACGTGCCTCAATGCGGTCACAGAGGCAGCAGCTTTTGCACAGATGCTCCTGGTGATTCTGGCACTTTCCAGGCACACTCCTGAAAGTCGCGCACACTGCTGTTCACTCGCTAAACGACCTCTTGGGAAACACGTCTCCGGTCGACGGACCGCTCAGATTGCTTCTCGTGTAACTGTGAACTGTGTCAGCGCAGGGAATCCGTCTCTGTTGAGCAGATGTCAATCCTGCCTCGCTTTTGCTTTGTTGCCTCTACCAAGATGATTTCCCGTTTCTCTCTTCACTGGAGCACGCAGACACAGCCAACGCACATCAAGTGTCAAGAGACACGCTCTGCTGAGCTCAACGCTTGTGCAGATGCACATGTGCGACGAAGTCAACACACGTGCTTGTGGAGAGAAAGAAAGGGACTCCCAGGCGTGTGGAGCGACGGGGAGAAAGAGCGGGCGCTGAGGAACACAGTTTCAAACAGACTGTCTCCACACAAACAGGCACCTGTCTGCAGGTATCCTAGATCTTGATTCTTGAACTTGAGGAAACACGCGTCTGAGCAAAACTCCCAAACGCTTCCAGGAAAGACACAGGCTCTCCCACAAGCACACAAGTGTTTGCCCTCAGCTATAGATCAGGGACAAGCCTGTGAAGAGCAACCAAAGAGCTCGTCCGTCTTTCCCTCAATAGATGGGAGTAGGCGCGCTTGCGGATGTGTGCGTGTGTGTGGCCACGCGTTTGCTTAGGCATCAGTGTGTGAAAAGGTAGGTGCTTTTCTCTAGCTGCGTGTGCGTGCACGTGGTGCTGGGTGCACATCCCTGGGTGCTCGTGGAAAGGTTTCTGCATGGTTTTCGCTGAGGAATCGTGTGTGTGCACATGGACAAAGAGAAGGCGCAGCAACCAGGTTCCAGCGCCGAAGAAGGCAAAAGGCGAGGTTTCCGGCGCTATCTCCTTCTCTCCCCAGAGCTAGTCGCGCAAAGCAAGCCGCTAAGCCGGCGACCGGCAAGAGAGCTACAACGAAGCATGCCAAACGGAGAAAATAGCAGCAGCTCATCTGTTCACACCTTGTTTCTGCCATGTGCTTGAACGCCAAGACGTTCGCGCTTCTGTGAGATGAAAGACGTCCTTCTGCATATGTGGTTGCTCACACCGGTGCACTTGTTAGTGTATCCATTCAGTCCTGGGCTGCGGGGCATTCAGAAGTGGCTCTGTGGAGACGTCTGCATAGAGGCAGCTGTCAGAACACGCACACTCGATTGTTCACCAAAACATATGCAGACGCGTCCTTAGCCTGTAGATTTGGATGCACAGAGTTCCCTGTGTTCGCAAGAGACAAGGGAATCGCGTCTGTGCGCACAGAAGCAATAGCGGACCGTTTCCCTCGGAGTGAACGCGAAAGAGCCGTCTATATACTCGCAGACACGCGAACGTGCCTCAATGCGGTCACAGAGGCAGCAGCTTTTGCACAGATGCTCCTGGTGATTCTGGCACTTTCCAGGCACACTCCTGAAAGTCGCGCACACTGCTGTTCACTCGCTAAACGACCTCTTGGGAAACACGTCTCCGGTCGACGGACCGCTCAGATTGCTTCTCGTGTAACTGTGAACTGTGTCAGCGCAGGGAATCCGTCTCTGTTGAGCAGATGTCAATCCTGCCTCGCTTTTGCTTTGTTGCCTCTACCAAGATGATTTCCCGTTTCTCTCTTCACTGGAGCAGGCAGACACAGCCAACGCACATCAAGTGTCAAGAGACACGCTCTGCTGAGCTCAACGCTTGTGCAGATGCACATGTGCGACGAAGTCAACACACGTGCTTGTGGAGAGAAAGAAAGGGACTCCCAGGCGTGTGGAGCGACGGGGAGAAAGAGCGGGCGCTGAGGAACACAGTTTCAAACAGACTGTCTCCACACAAACAGGCACCTGTCTGCAGGTATCCTAGATCTTGATTCTTGAACTTGAGGAAACACGCGTCTGAGCAAAACTCCCAAACGCTTCCAGGAAAGACACAGGCTCTCCCACAAGCACACAAGTGTTTGCCCTCAGCTATAGATCAGGGACAAGCCTGTGAAGAGCAACCAAAGAGCTCGTCCGTCTTTCCCTCAATAGATGGGAGTAGGCGCGCTTGCGGATGTGTGCGTGTGTGTGGCCACGCGTTTGCTTAGGCATCAGTGTGTGAAAAGGTAGGTGCTTTTCTCTAGCTGCGTGTGCGTGCACGTGGTGCTGGGTGCACATCCCTGGGTGCTCGTGGAAAGGTTTCTGCATGGTTTTCGCTGAGGAATCGTGTGTGTGCACATGGACAAAGAGAAGGCGCAGCAACCAGGTTCCAGCGCCGAAGAAGGCAAAAGGCGAGGTTTCCGGCGCTATCTCCTTCTCTCCCCAGAGCTAGTCGCGCAAAGCAAGCCGCTAAGCCGGCGACCGGCAAGAGAGCTACAACGAAGCATGCCGAACGGAGAAAATAGCAGCAGCTCATCTGTTCACACCTTGTTTCTGCCATGTGCTTGAACGCCAAGACGTTCGCGCTTCTGTGAGATGAAAGACGTCCTTCTGCATATGTGGTTGCTCACACCGGTGCACTTGTTAGTGTATCCATTCAGTCCTGGGCTGCGGGGCATTCAGAAGTGGCTCTGTGGAGACGTCTGCATAGAGGCAGCTGTCAGAACACGCACACTCGATTGTTCACCAAAACATATGCAGACGCGTCCTTAGCCTGTAGATTTGGATGCACAGAGTTCCCTGTGTTCGCAAGAGACAAGGGAATCGCGTCTGTGCGCACAGAAGCAATAGCGGACCGTTTCCCTCGGAGTGAACGCGAAAGAGCCGTCTATATACTCGCAGACACGCGAACGTGCCTCAATGCGGTCACAGAGGCAGCAGCTTTTGCACAGATGCTCCTGGTGATTCTGGCACTTTCCAGGCACACTCCTGAAAGTCGCGCACACTGCTGTTCACTCGCTAAACGACCTCTTGGGAAACACGTCTCCGGTCGACGGACCGCTCAGATTGCTTCTCGTGTAACTGTGAACTGTGTCAGCGCAGGGAATCCGTCTCTGTTGAGCAGATGTCAATCCTGCCTCGCTTTTGCTTTGTTGCCTCTACCAAGATGATTTCCCGTTTCTCTCTTCACTGGAGCAGGCAGACACAGCCAACGCACATCAAGTGTCAAGAGACACGCTCTGCTGAGCTCAACGCTTGTGCAGATGCACATGTGCGACGAAGTCAACACACGTGCTTGTGGAGAGAAAGAAAGGGACTCCCAGGCGTGTGGAGCGACGGGGAGAAAGAGCGGGCGCTGAGGAACACAGTTTCAAACAGACTGTCTCCACACAAACAGGCACCTGTCTGCAGGTATCCTAGATCTTGATTCTTGAACTTGAGGAAACACGCGTCTGAGCAAAACTCCCAAACGCTTCCAGGAAAGACACAGGCTCTCCCACAAGCACACAAGTGTTTGCCCTCAGCTATAGATCAGGGACAAGCCTGTGAAGAGCAACCAAAGAGCTCGTCCGTCTTTCCCTCAATAGATGGGAGTAGGCGCGCTTGCGGATGTGTGCGTGTGTGTGGCCACGCGTTTGCTTAGGCATCAGTGTGTGAAAAGGTAGGTGCTTTTCTCTAGCTGCGTGTGCGTGCACGTGGTGCTGGGTGCACATCCCTGGGTGCTCGTGGAAAGGTTTCTGCATGGTTTTCGCTGAGGAATCGTGTGTGTGCACATGGACAAAGAGAAGGCGCAGCAACCAGGTTCCAGCGCCGAAGAAGGCAAAAGGCGAGGTTTCCGGCGCTATCTCCTTCTCTCCCCAGAGCTAGTCGCGCAAAGCAAGCCGCTAAGCCGGCGACCGGCAAGAGAGCTACAACGAAGCATGCCGAACGGAGAAAATAGCAGCAGCTCATCTGTTCACACCTTGTTTCTGCCATGTGCTTGAACGCCAAGACGTTCGCGCTTCTGTGAGATGAAAGACGTCCTTCTGCATATGTGGTTGCTCACACCGGTGCACTTGTTAGTGTATCCATTCAGTCCTGGGCTGCGGGGCATTCAGAAGTGGCTCTGTGGAGACGTCTGCATAGAGGCAGCTGTCAGAACACGCACACTCGATTGTTCACCAAAACATATGCAGACGCGTCCTTAGCCTGTAGATTTGGATGCACAGAGTTCCCTGTGTTCGCAAGAGACAAGGGAATCGCGTCTGTGCGCACAGAAGCAATAGCGGACCGTTTCCCTCGGAGTGAACGCGAAAGAGCCGTCTATATACTCGCAGACACGCGAACGTGCCTCAATGCGGTCACAGAGGCAGCAGCTTTTGCACAGATGCTCCTGGTGATTCTGGCACTTTCCAGGCACACTCCTGAAAGTCGCGCACACTGCTGTTCACTCGCTAAACGACCTCTTGGGAAACACGTCTCCGGTCGACGGACCGCTCAGATTGCTTCTCGTGTAACTGTGAACTGTGTCAGCGCAGGGAATCCGTCTCTGTTGAGCAGATGTCAATCCTGCCTCGCTTTTGCTTTGTTGCCTCTACCAAGATGATTTCCCGTTTCTCTCTTCACTGGAGCAGGCAGACACAGCCAACGCACATCAAGTGTCAAGAGACACGCTCTGCTGAGCTCAACGCTTGTGCAGATGCACATGTGCGACGAAGTCAACACACGTGCTTGTGGAGAGAAAGAAAGGGACTCCCAGGCGTGTGGAGCGACGGGGAGAAAGAGCGGGCGCTGAGGAACACAGTTTCAAACAGACTGTCTCCACACAAACAGGCACCTGTCTGCAGGTATCCTAGATCTTGATTCTTGAACTTGAGGAAACACGCGTCTGAGCAAAACTCCCAAACGCTTCCAGGAAAGACACAGGCTCTCCCACAAGCACACAAGTGTTTGCCCTCAGCTATAGATCAGGGACAAGCCTGTGAAGAGCAACCAAAGAGCTCGTCCGTCTTTCCCTCAATAGATGGGAGTAGGCGCGCTTGCGGATGTGTGCGTGTGTGTGGCCACGCGTTTGCTTAGGCATCAGTGTGTGAAAAGGTAGGTGCTTTTCTCTAGCTGCGTGTGCGTGCACGTGGTGCTGGGTGCACATCCCTGGGTGCTCGTGGAAAGGTTTCTGCATGGTTTTCGCTGAGGAATCGTGTGTGTGCACATGGACAAAGAGAAGGCGCAGCAACCAGGTTCCAGCGCCGAAGAAGGCAAAAGGCGAGGTTTCCGGCGCTATCTCCTTCTCTCCCCAGAGCTAGTCGCGCAAAGCAAGCCGCTAAGCCGGCGACCGGCAAGAGAGCTACAACGAAGCATGCCGAACGGAGAAAATAGCAGCAGCTCATCTGTTCACACCTTGTTTCTGCCATGTGCTTGAACGCCAAGACGTTCGCGCTTCTGTGAGATGAAAGACGTCCTTCTGCATATGTGGTTGCTCACACCGGTGCACTTGTTAGTGTATCCATTCAGTCCTGGGCTGCGGGGCATTCAGAAGTGGCTCTGTGGAGACGTCTGCATAGAGGCAGCTGTCAGAACACGCACACTCGATTGTTCACCAAAACATATGCAGACGCGTCCTTAGCCTGTAGATTTGGATGCACAGAGTTCCCTGTGTTCGCAAGAGACAAGGGAATCGCGTCTGTGCGCACAGAAGCAATAGCGGACCGTTTCCCTCGGAGTGAACGCGAAAGAGCCGTCTATATACTCGCAGACACGCGAACGTGCCTCAATGCGGTCACAGAGGCAGCAGCTTTTGCACAGATGCTCCTGGTGATTCTGGCACTTTCCAGGCACACTCCTGAAAGTCGCGCACACTGCTGTTCACTCGCTAAACGACCTCTTGGGAAACACGTCTCCGGTCGACGGACCGCTCAGATTGCTTCTCGTGTAACTGTGAACTGTGTCAGCGCAGGGAATCCGTCTCTGTTGAGCAGATGTCAATCCTGCCTCGCTTTTGCTTTGTTGCCTCTACCAAGATGATTTCCCGTTTCTCTCTTCACTGGAGCAGGCAGACACAGCCAACGCACATCAAGTGTCAAGAGACACGCTCTGCTGAGCTCAACGCTTGTGCAGATGCACATGTGCGACGAAGTCAACACACGTGCTTGTGGAGAGAAAGAAAGGGACTCCCAGGCGTGTGGAGCGACGGGGAGAAAGAGCGGGCGCTGAGGAACACAGTTTCAAACAGACTGTCTCCACACAAACAGGCACCTGTCTGCAGGTATCCTAGATCTTGATTCTTGAACTTGAGGAAACACGCGTCTGAGCAAAACTCCCAAACGCTTCCAGGAAAGACACAGGCTCTCCCACAAGCACACAAGTGTTTGCCCTCAGCTATAGATCAGGGACAAGCCTGTGAAGAGCAACCAAAGAGCTCGTCCGTCTTTCCCTCAATAGATGGGAGTAGGCGCGCTTGCGGATGTGTGCGTGTGTGTGGCCACGCGTTTGCTTAGGCATCAGTGTGTGAAAAGGTAGGTGCTTTTCTCTAGCTGCGTGTGCGTGCACGTGGTGCTGGGTGCACATCCCTGGGTGCTCGTGGAAAGGTTTCTGCATGGTTTTCGCTGAGGAATCGTGTGTGTGCACATGGACAAAGAGAAGGCGCAGCAACCAGGTTCCAGCGCCGAAGAAGGCAAAAGGCGAGGTTTCCGGCGCTATCTCCTTCTCTCCCCAGAGCTAGTCGCGCAAAGCAAGCCGCTAAGCCGGCGACCGGCAAGAGAGCTACAACGAAGCATGCCGAACGGAGAAAATAGCAGCAGCTCATCTGTTCACACCTTGTTTCTGCCATGTGCTTGAACGCCAAGACGTTCGCGCTTCTGTGAGATGAAAGACGTCCTTCTGCATATGTGGTTGCTCACACCGGTGCACTTGTTAGTGTATCCATTCAGTCCTGGGCTGCGGGGCATTCAGAAGTGGCTCTGTGGAGACGTCTGCATAGAGGCAGCTGTCAGAACACGCACACTCGATTGTTCACCAAAACATATGCAGACGCGTCCTTAGCCTGTAGATTTGGATGCACAGAGTTCCCTGTGTTCGCAAGAGACAAGGGAATCGCGTCTGTGCGCACAGAAGCAATAGCGGACCGTTTCCCTCGGAGTGAACGCGAAAGAGCCGTCTATATACTCGCAGACACGCGAACGTGCCTCAATGCGGTCACAGAGGCAGCAGCTTTTGCACAGATGCTCCTGGTGATTCTGGCACTTTCCAGGCACACTCCTGAAAGTCGCGCACACTGCTGTTCACTCGCTAAACGACCTCTTGGGAAACACGTCTCCGGTCGACGGACCGCTCAGATTGCTTCTCGTGTAACTGTGAACTGTGTCAGCGCAGGGAATCCGTCTCTGTTGAGCAGATGTCAATCCTGCCTCGCTTTTGCTTTGTTGCCTCTACCAAGATGATTTCCCGTTTCTCTCTTCACTGGAGCAGGCAGACACAGCCAACGCACATCAAGTGTCAAGAGACACGCTCTGCTGAGCTCAACGCTTGTGCAGATGCACATGTGCGACGAAGTCAACACACGTGCTTGTGGAGAGAAAGAAAGGGACTCCCAGGCGTGTGGAGCGACGGGGAGAAAGAGCGGGCGCTGAGGAACACAGTTTCAAACAGACTGTCTCCACACAAACAGGCACCTGTCTGCAGGTATCCTAGATCTTGATTCTTGAACTTGAGGAAACACGCGTCTGAGCAAAACTCCCAAACGCTTCCAGGAAAGACACAGGCTCTCCCACAAGCACACAAGTGTTTGCCCTCAGCTATAGATCAGGGACAAGCCTGTGAAGAGCAACCAAAGAGCTCGTCCGTCTTTCCCTCAATAGATGGGAGTAGGCGCGCTTGCGGATGTGTGCGTGTGTGTGGCCACGCGTTTGCTTAGGCATCAGTGTGTGAAAAGGTAGGTGCTTTTCTCTAGCTGCGTGTGCGTGCACGTGGTGCTGGGTGCACATCCCTGGGTGCTCGTGGAAAGGTTTCTGCATGGTTTTCGCTGAGGAATCGTGTGTGTGCACATGGACAAAGAGAAGGCGCAGCAACCAGGTTCCAGCGCCGAAGAAGGCAAAAGGCGAGGTTTCCGGCGCTATCTCCTTCTCTCCCCAGAGCTAGTCGCGCAAAGCAAGCCGCTAAGCCGGCGACCGGCAAGAGAGCTACAACGAAGCATGCCGAACGGAGAAAATAGCAGCAGCTCATCTGTTCACACCTTGTTTCTGCCATGTGCTTGAACGCCAAGACGTTCGCGCTTCTGTGAGATGAAAGACGTCCTTCTGCATATGTGGTTGCTCACACCGGTGCACTTGTTAGTGTATCCATTCAGTCCTGGGCTGCGGGGCATTCAGAAGTGGCTCTGTGGAGACGTCTGCATAGAGGCAGCTGTCAGAACACGCACACTCGATTGTTCACCAAAACATATGCAGACGCGTCCTTAGCCTGTAGATTTGGATGCACAGAGTTCCCTGTGTTCGCAAGAGACAAGGGAATCGCGTCTGTGCGCACAGAAGCAATAGCGGACCGTTTCCCTCGGAGTGAACGCGAAAGAGCCGTCTATATACTCGCAGACACGCGAACGTGCCTCAATGCGGTCACAGAGGCAGCAGCTTTTGCACAGATGCTCCTGGTGATTCTGGCACTTTCCAGGCACACTCCTGAAAGTCGCGCACACTGCTGTTCACTCGCTAAACGACCTCTTGGGAAACACGTCTCCGGTCGACGGACCGCTCAGATTGCTTCTCGTGTAACTGTGAACTGTGTCAGCGCAGGGAATCCGTCTCTGTTGAGCAGATGTCAATCCTGCCTCGCTTTTGCTTTGTTGCCTCTACCAAGATGATTTCCCGTTTCTCTCTTCACTGGAGCAGGCAGACACAGCCAACGCACATCAAGTGTCAAGAGACACGCTCTGCTGAGCTCAACGCTTGTGCAGATGCACATGTGCGACGAAGTCAACACACGTGCTTGTGGAGAGAAAGAAAGGGACTCCCAGGCGTGTGGAGCGACGGGGAGAAAGAGCGGGCGCTGAGGAACACAGTTTCAAACAGACTGTCTCCACACAAACAGGCACCTGTCTGCAGGTATCCTAGATCTTGATTCTTGAACTTGAGGAAACACGCGTCTGAGCAAAACTCCCAAACGCTTCCAGGAAAGACACAGGCTCTCCCACAAGCACACAAGTGTTTGCCCTCAGCTATAGATCAGGGACAAGCCTGTGAAGAGCAACCAAAGAGCTCGTCCGTCTTTCCCTCAATAGATGGGAGTAGGCGCGCTTGCGGATGTGTGCGTGTGTGTGGCCACGCGTTTGCTTAGGCATCAGTGTGTGAAAAGGTAGGTGCTTTTCTCTAGCTGCGTGTGCGTGCACGTGGTGCTGGGTGCACATCCCTGGGTGCTCGTGGAAAGGTTTCTGCATGGTTTTCGCTGAGGAATCGTGTGTGTGCACATGGACAAAGAGAAGGCGCAGCAACCAGGTTCCAGCGCCGAAGAAGGCAAAAGGCGAGGTTTCCGGCGCTATCTCCTTCTCTCCCCAGAGCTAGTCGCGCAAAGCAAGCCGCTAAGCCGGCGACCGGCAAGAGAGCTACAACGAAGCATGCCGAACGGAGAAAATAGCAGCAGCTCATCTGTTCACACCTTGTTTCTGCCATGTGCTTGAACGCCAAGACGTTCGCGCTTCTGTGAGATGAAAGACGTCCTTCTGCATATGTGGTTGCTCACACCGGTGCACTTGTTAGTGTATCCATTCAGTCCTGGGCTGCGGGGCATTCAGAAGTGGCTCTGTGGAGACGTCTGCATAGAGGCAGCTGTCAGAACACGCACACTCGATTGTTCACCAAAACATATGCAGACGCGTCCTTAGCCTGTAGATTTGGATGCACAGAGTTCCCTGTGTTCGCAAGAGACAAGGGAATCGCGTCTGTGCGCACAGAAGCAATAGCGGACCGTTTCTCTCGGAGTGAACGCGAAAGAGCCGTCTATATACTCGCAGACACGCGAACGTGCCTCAATGCGGTCACAGAGGCAGCAGCTTTTGCACAGATGCTCCTGGTGATTCTGGCACTTTCCAGGCACACTCCTGAAAGTCGCGCACACTGCTGTTCACTCGCTAAACGACCTCTTGGGAAACACGTCTCCGGTCGACGGACCGCTCAGATTGCTTCTCGTGTAACTGTGAACTGTGTCAGCGCAGGGAATCCGTCTCTGTTGAGCAGATGTCAATCCTGCCTCGCTTTTGCTTTGTTGCCTCTACCAAGATGATTTCCCGTTTCTCTCTTCACTGGAGCAGGCAGACACAGCCAACGCACATCAAGTGTCAAGAGACACGCTCTGCTGAGCTCAACGCTTGTGCAGATGCACATGTGCGACGAAGTCAACACACGTGCTTGTGGAGAGAAAGAAAGGGACTCCCAGGCGTGTGGAGCGACGGGGAGAAAGAGCGGGCGCTGAGGAACACAGTTTCAAACAGACTGTCTCCACACAAACAGGCACCTGTCTGCAGGTATCCTAGATCTTGATTCTTGAACTTGAGGAAACACGCGTCTGAGCAAAACTCCCAAACGCTTCCAGGAAAGACACAGGCTCTCCCACAAGCACACAAGTGTTTGCCCTCAGCTATAGATCAGGGACAAGCCTGTGAAGAGCAACCAAAGAGCTCGTCCGTCTTTCCCTCAATAGATGGGAGTAGGCGCGCTTGCGGATGTGTGCGTGTGTGTGGCCACGCGTTTGCTTAGGCATCAGTGTGTGAAAAGGTAGGTGCTTTTCTCTAGCTGCGTGTGCGTGCACGTGGTGCTGGGTGCACATCCCTGGGTGCTCGTGGAAAGGTTTCTGCATGGTTTTCGCTGAGGAATCGTGTGTGTGCACATGGACAAAGAGAAGGCGCAGCAACCAGGTTCCAGCGCCGAAGAAGGCAAAAGGCGAGGTTTCCGGCGCTATCTCCTTCTCTCCCCAGAGCTAGTCGCGCAAAGCAAGCCGCTAAGCCGGCGACCGGCAAGAGAGCTACAACGAAGCATGCCGAACGGAGAAAATAGCAGCAGCTCATCTGTTCACACCTTGTTTCTGCCATGTGCTTGAACGCCAAGACGTTCGCGCTTCTGTGAGATGAAAGACGTCCTTCTGCATATGTGGTTGCTCACACCGGTGCACTTGTTAGTGTATCCATTCAGTCCTGGGCTGCGGGGCATTCAGAAGTGGCTCTGTGGAGACGTCTGCATAGAGGCAGCTGTCAGAACACGCACACTCGATTGTTCACCAAAACATATGCAGACGCGTCCTTAGCCTGTAGATTTGGATGCACAGAGTTCCCTGTGTTCGCAAGAGACAAGGGAATCGCGTCTGTGCGCACAGAAGCAATAGCGGACCGTTTCCCTCGGAGTGAACGCGAAAGAGCCGTCTATATACTCGCAGACACGCGAACGTGCCTCAATGCGGTCACAGAGGCAGCAGCTTTTGCACAGATGCTCCTGGTGATTCTGGCACTTTCCAGGCACACTCCTGAAAGTCGCGCACACTGCTGTTCACTCGCTAAACGACCTCTTGGGAAACACGTCTCCGGTCGACGGACCGCTCAGATTGCTTCTCGTGTAACTGTGAACTGTGTCAGCGCAGGGAATCCGTCTCTGTTGAGCAGATGTCAATCCTGCCTCGCTTTTGCTTTGTTGCCTCTACCAAGATGATTTCCCGTTTCTCTCTTCACTGGAGCACGCAGACACAGCCAACGCACATCAAGTGTCAAGAGACACGCTCTGCTGAGCTCAACGCTTGTGCAGATGCACATGTGCGACGAAGTCAACACACGTGCTTGTGGAGAGAAAGAAAGGGACTCCCAGGCGTGTGGAGCGACGGGGAGAAAGAGCGGGCGCTGAGGAACACAGTTTCAAACAGACTGTCTCCACACAAACAGGCACCTGTCTGCAGGTATCCTAGATCTTGATTCTTGAACTTGAGGAAACACGCGTCTGAGCAAAACTCCCAAACGCTTCCAGGAAAGACACAGGCTCTCCCACAAGCACACAAGTGTTTGCCCTCAGCTATAGATCAGGGACAAGCCTGTGAAGAGCAACCAAAGAGCTCGTCCGTCTTTCCCTCAATAGATGGGAGTAGGCGCGCTTGCGGATGTGTGCGTGTGTGTGGCCACGCGTTTGCTTAGGCATCAGTGTGTGAAAAGGTAGGTGCTTTTCTCTAGCTGCGTGTGCGTGCACGTGGTGCTGGGTGCACATCCCTGGGTGCTCGTGGAAAGGTTTCTGCATGGTTTTCGCTGAGGAATCGTGTGTGTGCACATGGACAAAGAGAAGGCGCAGCAACCAGGTTCCAGCGCCGAAGAAGGCAAAAGGCGAGGTTTCCGGCGCTATCTCCTTCTCTCCCCAGAGCTAGTCGCGCAAAGCAAGCCGCTAAGCCGGCGACCGGCAAGAGAGCTACAACGAAGCATGCCGAACGGAGAAAATAGCAGCAGCTCATCTGTTCACACCTTGTTTCTGCCATGTGCTTGAACGCCAAGACGTTCGCGCTTCTGTGAGATGAAAGACGTCCTTCTGCATATGTGGTTGCTCACACCGGTGCACTTGTTAGTGTATCCATTCAGTCCTGGGCTGCGGGGCATTCAGAAGTGGCTCTGTGGAGACGTCTGCATAGAGGCAGCTGTCAGAACACGCACACTCGATTGTTCACCAAAACATATGCAGACGCGTCCTTAGCCTGTAGATTTGGATGCACAGAGTTCCCTGTGTTCGCAAGAGACAAGGGAATCGCGTCTGTGCGCACAGAAGCAATAGCGGACCGTTTCCCTCGGAGTGAACGCGAAAGAGCCGTCTATATACTCGCAGACACGCGAACGTGCCTCAATGCGGTCACAGAGGCAGCAGCTTTTGCACAGATGCTCCTGGTGATTCTGGCACTTTCCAGGCACACTCCTGAAAGTCGCGCACACTGCTGTTCACTCGCTAAACGACCTCTTGGGAAACACGTCTCCGGTCGACGGACCGCTCAGATTGCTTCTCGTGTAACTGTGAACTGTGTCAGCGCAGGGAATCCGTCTCTGTTGAGCAGATGTCAATCCTGCCTCGCTTTTGCTTTGTTGCCTCTACCAAGATGATTTCCCGTTTCTCTCTTCACTGGAGCAGGCAGACACAGCCAACGCACATCAAGTGTCAAGAGACACGCTCTGCTGAGCTCAACGCTTGTGCAGATGCACATGTGCGACGAAGTCAACACACGTGCTTGTGGAGAGAAAGAAAGGGACTCCCAGGCGTGTGGAGCGACGGGGAGAAAGAGCGGGCGCTGAGGAACACAGTTTCAAACAGACTGTCTCCACACAAACAGGCACCTGTCTGCAGGTATCCTAGATCTTGATTCTTGAACTTGAGGAAACACGCGTCTGAGCAAAACTCCCAAACGCTTCCAGGAAAGACACAGGCTCTCCCACAAGCACACAAGTGTTTGCCCTCAGCTATAGATCAGGGACAAGCCTGTGAAGAGCAACCAAAGAGCTCGTCCGTCTTTCCCTCAATAGATGGGAGTAGGCGCGCTTGCGGATGTGTGCGTGTGTGTGGCCACGCGTTTGCTTAGGCATCAGTGTGTGAAAAGGTAGGTGCTTTTCTCTAGCTGCGTGTGCGTGCACGTGGTGCTGGGTGCACATCCCTGGGTGCTCGTGGAAAGGTTTCTGCATGGTTTTCGCTGAGGAATCGTGTGTGTGCACATGGACAAAGAGAAGGCGCAGCAACCAGGTTCCAGCGCCGAAGAAGGCAAAAGGCGAGGTTTCCGGCGCTATCTCCTTCTCTCCCCAGAGCTAGTCGCGCAAAGCAAGCCGCTAAGCCGGCGACCGGCAAGAGAGCTACAACGAAGCATGCCGAACGGAGAAAATAGCAGCAGCTCATCTGTTCACACCTTGTTTCTGCCATGTGCTTGAACGCCAAGACGTTCGCGCTTCTGTGAGATGAAAGACGTCCTTCTGCATATGTGGTTGCTCACACCGGTGCACTTGTTAGTGTATCCATTCAGTCCTGGGCTGCGGGGCATTCAGAAGTGGCTCTGTGGAGACGTCTGCATAGAGGCAGCTGTCAGAACACGCACACTCGATTGTTCACCAAAACATATGCAGACGCGTCCTTAGCCTGTAGATTTGGATGCACAGAGTTCCCTGTGTTCGCAAGAGACAAGGGAATCGCGTCTGTGCGCACAGAAGCAATAGCGGACCGTTTCCCTCGGAGTGAACGCGAAAGAGCCGTCTATATACTCGCAGACACGCGAACGTGCCTCAATGCGGTCACAGAGGCAGCAGCTTTTGCACAGATGCTCCTGGTGATTCTGGCACTTTCCAGGCACACTCCTGAAAGTCGCGCACACTGCTGTTCACTCGCTAAACGACCTCTTGGGAAACACGTCTCCGGTCGACGGACCGCTCAGATTGCTTCTCGTGTAACTGTGAACTGTGTCAGCGCAGGGAATCCGTCTCTGTTGAGCAGATGTCAATCCTGCCTCGCTTTTGCTTTGTTGCCTCTACCAAGATGATTTCCCGTTTCTCTCTTCACTGGAGCAGGCAGACACAGCCAACGCACATCAAGTGTCAAGAGACACGCTCTGCTGAGCTCAACGCTTGTGCAGATGCACATGTGCGACGAAGTCAACACACGTGCTTGTGGAGAGAAAGAAAGGGACTCCCAGGCGTGTGGAGCGACGGGGAGAAAGAGCGGGCGCTGAGGAACACAGTTTCAAACAGACTGTCTCCACACAAACAGGCACCTGTCTGCAGGTATCCTAGATCTTGATTCTTGAACTTGAGGAAACACGCGTCTGAGCAAAACTCCCAAACGCTTCCAGGAAAGACACAGGCTCTCCCACAAGCACACAAGTGTTTGCCCTCAGCTATAGATCAGGGACAAGCCTGTGAAGAGCAACCAAAGAGCTCGTCCGTCTTTCCCTCAATAGATGGGAGTAGGCGCGCTTGCGGATGTGTGCGTGTGTGTGGCCACGCGTTTGCTTAGGCATCAGTGTGTGAAAAGGTAGGTGCTTTTCTCTAGCTGCGTGTGCGTGCACGTGGTGCTGGGTGCACATCCCTGGGTGCTCGTGGAAAGGTTTCTGCATGGTTTTCGCTGAGGAATCGTGTGTGTGCACATGGACAAAGAGAAGGCGCAGCAACCAGGTTCCAGCGCCGAAGAAGGCAAAAGGCGAGGTTTCCGGCGCTATCTCCTTCTCTCCCCAGAGCTAGTCGCGCAAAGCAAGCCGCTAAGCCGGCGACCGGCAAGAGAGCTACAACGAAGCATGCCGAACGGAGAAAATAGCAGCAGCTCATCTGTTCACACCTTGTTTCTGCCATGTGCTTGAACGCCAAGACGTTCGCGCTTCTGTGAGATGAAAGACGTCCTTCTGCATATGTGGTTGCTCACACCGGTGCACTTGTTAGTGTATCCATTCAGTCCTGGGCTGCGGGGCATTCAGAAGTGGCTCTGTGGAGACGTCTGCATAGAGGCAGCTGTCAGAACACGCACACTCGATTGTTCACCAAAACATATGCAGACGCGTCCTTAGCCTGTAGATTTGGATGCACAGAGTTCCCTGTGTTCGCAAGAGACAAGGGAATCGCGTCTGTGCGCACAGAAGCAATAGCGGACCGTTTCCCTCGGAGTGAACGCGAAAGAGCCGTCTATATACTCGCAGACACGCGAACGTGCCTCAATGCGGTCACAGAGGCAGCAGCTTTTGCACAGATGCTCCTGGTGATTCTGGCACTTTCCAGGCACACTCCTGAAAGTCGCGCACACTGCTGTTCACTCGCTAAACGACCTCTTGGGAAACACGTCTCCGGTCGACGGACCGCTCAGATTGCTTCTCGTGTAACTGTGAACTGTGTCAGCGCAGGGAATCCGTCTCTGTTGAGCAGATGTCAATCCTGCCTCGCTTTTGCTTTGTTGCCTCTACCAAGATGATTTCCCGTTTCTCTCTTCACTGGAGCAGGCAGACACAGCCAACGCACATCAAGTGTCAAGAGACACGCTCTGCTGAGCTCAACGCTTGTGCAGATGCACATGTGCGACGAAGTCAACACACGTGCTTGTGGAGAGAAAGAAAGGGACTCCCAGGCGTGTGGAGCGACGGGGAGAAAGAGCGGGCGCTGAGGAACACAGTTTCAAACAGACTGTCTCCACACAAACAGGCACCTGTCTGCAGGTATCCTAGATCTTGATTCTTGAACTTGAGGAAACACGCGTCTGAGCAAAACTCCCAAACGCTTCCAGGAAAGACACAGGCTCTCCCACAAGCACACAAGTGTTTGCCCTCAGCTATAGATCAGGGACAAGCCTGTGAAGAGCAACCAAAGAGCTCGTCCGTCTTTCCCTCAATAGATGGGAGTAGGCGCGCTTGCGGATGTGTGCGTGTGTGTGGCCACGCGTTTGCTTAGGCATCAGTGTGTGAAAAGGTAGGTGCTTTTCTCTAGCTGCGTGTGCGTGCACGTGGTGCTGGGTGCACATCCCTGGGTGCTCGTGGAAAGGTTTCTGCATGGTTTTCGCTGAGGAATCGTGTGTGTGCACATGGACAAAGAGAAGGCGCAGCAACCAGGTTCCAGCGCCGAAGAAGGCAAAAGGCGAGGTTTCCGGCGCTATCTCCTTCTCTCCCCAGAGCTAGTCGCGCAAAGCAAGCCGCTAAGCCGGCGACCGGCAAGAGAGCTACAACGAAGCATGCCGAACGGAGAAAATAGCAGCAGCTCATCTGTTCACACCTTGTTTCTGCCATGTGCTTGAACGCCAAGACGTTCGCGCTTCTGTGAGATGAAAGACGTCCTTCTGCATATGTGGTTGCTCACACCGGTGCACTTGTTAGTGTATCCATTCAGTCCTGGGCTGCGGGGCATTCAGAAGTGGCTCTGTGGAGACGTCTGCATAGAGGCAGCTGTCAGAACACGCACACTCGATTGTTCACCAAAACATATGCAGACGCGTCCTTAGCCTGTAGATTTGGATGCACAGAGTTCCCTGTGTTCGCAAGAGACAAGGGAATCGCGTCTGTGCGCACAGAAGCAATAGCGGACCGTTTCCCTCGGAGTGAACGCGAAAGAGCCGTCTATATACTCGCAGACACGCGAACGTGCCTCAATGCGGTCACAGAGGCAGCAGCTTTTGCACAGATGCTCCTGGTGATTCTGGCACTTTCCAGGCACACTCCTGAAAGTCGCGCACACTGCTGTTCACTCGCTAAACGACCTCTTGGGAAACACGTCTCCGGTCGACGGACCGCTCAGATTGCTTCTCGTGTAACTGTGAACTGTGTCAGCGCAGGGAATCCGTCTCTGTTGAGCAGATGTCAATCCTGCCTCGCTTTTGCTTTGTTGCCTCTACCAAGATGATTTCCCGTTTCTCTCTTCACTGGAGCAGGCAGACACAGCCAACGCACATCAAGTGTCAAGAGACACGCTCTGCTGAGCTCAACGCTTGTGCAGATGCACATGTGCGACGAAGTCAACACACGTGCTTGTGGAGAGAAAGAAAGGGACTCCCAGGCGTGTGGAGCGACGGGGAGAAAGAGCGGGCGCTGAGGAACACAGTTTCAAACAGACTGTCTCCACACAAACAGGCACCTGTCTGCAGGTATCCTAGATCTTGATTCTTGAACTTGAGGAAACACGCGTCTGAGCAAAACTCCCAAACGCTTCCAGGAAAGACACAGGCTCTCCCACAAGCACACAAGTGTTTGCCCTCAGCTATAGATCAGGGACAAGCCTGTGAAGAGCAACCAAAGAGCTCGTCCGTCTTTCCCTCAATAGATGGGAGTAGGCGCGCTTGCGGATGTGTGCGTGTGTGTGGCCACGCGTTTGCTTAGGCATCAGTGTGTGAAAAGGTAGGTGCTTTTCTCTAGCTGCGTGTGCGTGCACGTGGTGCTGGGTGCACATCCCTGGGTGCTCGTGGAAAGGTTTCTGCATGGTTTTCGCTGAGGAATCGTGTGTGTGCACATGGACAAAGAGAAGGCGCAGCAACCAGGTTCCAGCGCCGAAGAAGGCAAAAGGCGAGGTTTCCGGCGCTATCTCCTTCTCTCCCCAGAGCTAGTCGCGCAAAGCAAGCCGCTAAGCCGGCGACCGGCAAGAGAGCTACAACGAAGCATGCCGAACGGAGAAAATAGCAGCAGCTCATCTGTTCACACCTTGTTTCTGCCATGTGCTTGAACGCCAAGACGTTCGCGCTTCTGTGAGATGAAAGACGTCCTTCTGCATATGTGGTTGCTCACACCGGTGCACTTGTTAGTGTATCCATTCAGTCCTGGGCTGCGGGGCATTCAGAAGTGGCTCTGTGGAGACGTCTGCATAGAGGCAGCTGTCAGAACACGCACACTCGATTGTTCACCAAAACATATGCAGACGCGTCCTTAGCCTGTAGATTTGGATGCACAGAGTTCCCTGTGTTCGCAAGAGACAAGGGAATCGCGTCTGTGCGCACAGAAGCAATAGCGGACCGTTTCCCTCGGAGTGAACGCGAAAGAGCCGTCTATATACTCGCAGACACGCGAACGTGCCTCAATGCGGTCACAGAGGCAGCAGCTTTTGCACAGATGCTCCTGGTGATTCTGGCACTTTCCAGGCACACTCCTGAAAGTCGCGCACACTGCTGTTCACTCGCTAAACGACCTCTTGGGAAACACGTCTCCGGTCGACGGACCGCTCAGATTGCTTCTCGTGTAACTGTGAACTGTGTCAGCGCAGGGAATCCGTCTCTGTTGAGCAGATGTCAATCCTGCCTCGCTTTTGCTTTGTTGCCTCTACCAAGATGATTTCCCGTTTCTCTCTTCACTGGAGCAGGCAGACACAGCCAACGCACATCAAGTGTCAAGAGACACGCTCTGCTGAGCTCAACGCTTGTGCAGATGCACATGTGCGACGAAGTCAACACACGTGCTTGTGGAGAGAAAGAAAGGGACTCCCAGGCGTGTGGAGCGACGGGGAGAAAGAGCGGGCGCTGAGGAACACAGTTTCAAACAGACTGTCTCCACACAAACAGGCACCTGTCTGCAGGTATCCTAGATCTTGATTCTTGAACTTGAGGAAACACGCGTCTGAGCAAAACTCCCAAACGCTTCCAGGAAAGACACAGGCTCTCCCACAAGCACACAAGTGTTTGCCCTCAGCTATAGATCAGGGACAAGCCTGTGAAGAGCAACCAAAGAGCTCGTCCGTCTTTCCCTCAATAGATGGGAGTAGGCGCGCTTGCGGATGTGTGCGTGTGTGTGGCCACGCGTTTGCTTAGGCATCAGTGTGTGAAAAGGTAGGTGCTTTTCTCTAGCTGCGTGTGCGTGCACGTGGTGCTGGGTGCACATCCCTGGGTGCTCGTGGAAAGGTTTCTGCATGGTTTTCGCTGAGGAATCGTGTGTGTGCACATGGACAAAGAGAAGGCGCAGCAACCAGGTTCCAGCGCCGAAGAAGGCAAAAGGCGAGGTTTCCGGCGCTATCTCCTTCTCTCCCCAGAGCTAGTCGCGCAAAGCAAGCCGCTAAGCCGGCGACCGGCAAGAGAGCTACAACGAAGCATGCCGAACGGAGAAAATAGCAGCAGCTCATCTGTTCACACCTTGTTTCTGCCATGTGCTTGAACGCCAAGACGTTCGCGCTTCTGTGAGATGAAAGACGTCCTTCTGCATATGTGGTTGCTCACACCGGTGCACTTGTTAGTGTATCCATTCAGTCCTGGGCTGCGGGGCATTCAGAAGTGGCTCTGTGGAGACGTCTGCATAGAGGCAGCTGTCAGAACACGCACACTCGATTGTTCACCAAAACATATGCAGACGCGTCCTTAGCCTGTAGATTTGGATGCACAGAGTTCCCTGTGTTCGCAAGAGACAAGGGAATCGCGTCTGTGCGCACAGAAGCAATAGCGGACCGTTTCCCTCGGAGTGAACGCGAAAGAGCCGTCTATATACTCGCAGACACGCGAACGTGCCTCAATGCGGTCACAGAGGCAGCAGCTTTTGCACAGATGCTCCTGGTGATTCTGGCACTTTCCAGGCACACTCCTGAAAGTCGCGCACACTGCTGTTCACTCGCTAAACGACCTCTTGGGAAACACGTCTCCGGTCGACGGACCGCTCAGATTGCTTCTCGTGTAACTGTGAACTGTGTCAGCGCAGGGAATCCGTCTCTGTTGAGCAGATGTCAATCCTGCCTCGCTTTTGCTTTGTTGCCTCTACCAAGATGATTTCCCGTTTCTCTCTTCACTGGAGCAGGCAGACACAGCCAACGCACATCAAGTGTCAAGAGACACGCTCTGCTGAGCTCAACGCTTGTGCAGATGCACATGTGCGACGAAGTCAACACACGTGCTTGTGGAGAGAAAGAAAGGGACTCCCAGGCGTGTGGAGCGACGGGGAGAAAGAGCGGGCGCTGAGGAACACAGTTTCAAACAGACTGTCTCCACACAAACAGGCACCTGTCTGCAGGTATCCTAGATCTTGATTCTTGAACTTGAGGAAACACGCGTCTGAGCAAAACTCCCAAACGCTTCCAGGAAAGACACAGGCTCTCCCACAAGCACACAAGTGTTTGCCCTCAGCTATAGATCAGGGACAAGCCTGTGAAGAGCAACCAAAGAGCTCGTCCGTCTTTCCCTCAATAGATGGGAGTAGGCGCGCTTGCGGATGTGTGCGTGTGTGTGGCCACGCGTTTGCTTAGGCATCAGTGTGTGAAAAGGTAGGTGCTTTTCTCTAGCTGCGTGTGCGTGCACGTGGTGCTGGGTGCACATCCCTGGGTGCTCGTGGAAAGGTTTCTGCATGGTTTTCGCTGAGGAATCGTGTGTGTGCACATGGACAAAGAGAAGGCGCAGCAACCAGGTTCCAGCGCCGAAGAAGGCAAAAGGCGAGGTTTCCGGCGCTATCTCCTTCTCTCCCCAGAGCTAGTCGCGCAAAGCAAGCCGCTAAGCCGGCGACCGGCAAGAGAGCTACAACGAAGCATGCCGAACGGAGAAAATAGCAGCAGCTCATCTGTTCACACCTTGTTTCTGCCATGTGCTTGAACGCCAAGACGTTCGCGCTTCTGTGAGATGAAAGACGTCCTTCTGCATATGTGGTTGCTCACACCGGTGCACTTGTTAGTGTATCCATTCAGTCCTGGGCTGCGGGGCATTCAGAAGTGGCTCTGTGGAGACGTCTGCATAGAGGCAGCTGTCAGAACACGCACACTCGATTGTTCACCAAAACATATGCAGACGCGTCCTTAGCCTGTAGATTTGGATGCACAGAGTTCCCTGTA